>NC_084488.1:105982343-106294218 GCF_030035675.1 Rhineura floridana
GGCCAATGAACCATCTAGACCTGGTCTGGCAATTCACTGGTGCTTCTGAGAACCCTGCTGTTTTTTATGGGATGCAATGGCCACCATCTTGGGGTGTGTGGTCCCATCTTAACATGCCTGACACACCTCTGCAACCTACTTACCATCTGGTTGCAGTGTTCTCCAAGTCAGTTAAGCTGCTCAGAGCAATCATTTCGCTGGGCCTCAAGCTATACAGCACAGACATTGGTCTGCTCTTTAATTGGCTCATCCTTCATGGGGGGTACTCTGCTGATGAATCTTCAATCAGTCCTCTAGTCCCCAGGGCCAAGCGTCCCTACGATTCTCACCGGCTTAGCAGGGAACTTAGCAGTGTTCCAGCTTAGCAGACAACAAGTGGGGCTGTAGAGATGCAGACTCTATTATGAGGTCTTCCACCAGTTGCTTGTAAGTGCAGTCCTCCATCTGTGGATCTGTTCGTCTTGATTCACAACACTCACCTTTCCCCACTTCTTCACTAGTTGTCTCAAGATGGAAGCAGAGGTACTTAACACTTTTCTGGCAGTCTACTACTCCTGGTGGGATGGACTGGCTTCCCATCTTGTACTGACCTAGCTGGTCACTGTGTTTAGTTCTCCTGAGTGTGTCCAACATGGATTCAAGGGAGTTGCCAGTGAGGCCAGGTCTTCTGTCCCAGGCAACCTTCTGGAGTCTGGTCTTTTCAGCAATGGCAGTCAGATCGTTGGGGGGTTTCTGGCATTGGGGGGTTTCTGGCCTCCGGGTCTACTTTATGCCTTTTGACCAGTGTCCCTCACTGCAACAGGCAGAGAGGGCAGAGCTGATCCTAGTAGTGCCAATCTGGCCTCGCCATCCGTGGTTTTCAGAACTCCTCCACCTCTCGATGGCTGCTCCATGGAGGCTGCCCCTGTAGCGGGACCTTCTCTCATAGGGTCCAGTCTTTCATCCAGAACCTGTGTTGCTGAAACTGATGGCGTGGCACTTGAGCAGCAGTTCCTGAGACGCTCTGGGCTCTCTTCAGACATAATCGATACCTTCCTTGCAGCACGGCGGCCTTCTACGAGAAGGATATACCAGTCATCCTGGAAAGCCTTCACACTGTGGTGTTCACTTAAGGACCTATGTCCTTCTAAGGGACAGATTCCTCACGTTCTGGAATTTTTGCAAGATGGCCTCCAACTGGGCCTTAAAGTGAATATATTATACAGACACCTCTCAGCCATTTCTTAGGTCTTGTCACTTCGTACCTTGGGAACAGTTGGGTATCATCCACTTGTGGAAGGTTTTCTTTGTAGGACAGCTGCCTCATGTCCACCGGATGTCCATCATTTCCCCATGTGGAATCTCCATAAAGTCCTGCAGGCACTCCAGCTCCCACCATTTGAGCCTTTGAATGCAGTATCTCTGCATATACTCTCGTTGAAGGTTCTTTTCTTGGTGGCAATCACCTCGGAACGGAAAATTTCTGAATTAAATGTCTTTTCTGTGGCCAAACATCTCTGTGTTTTCCACATTGACAGAGTAATTCTTCGTACAGACCCAGCTTTCATCCCTAAGGTGAACTTGGTGTATCATCACCAATAAGAACTAATTCTTCCTACCTTCTGCCCAGCTCCAATCCATCCACAAGAAAAGGTGTGGCACTCACTGGATGTCCAGTGAGCACTAAAGGTTTATGTTCAATGAACAAAAGGTTTTTGACAGACTGAATTGCTCTTTGTGTCATTCCCCCCAAAGTCTATGGGTAAATGTGTACCATCCGCCACCCTAGCTGGCGGGCTTAACGCTTGCATTAGTTTGGCTTATGAGTCTTTGCACCTTCCTGTTCCTTCACATGTTACGGCCCACTCTGCTAGGGCAGCGGCAGTTTCTGATGCTTGTGTCGTCAATGCTCCCTTGTTGGAGATTTGCAGGGCACCTACCTGGCCGTCCCCAAATACTTTTATCTCCACTACAAGATAGATAAATATGCATCAGCAGAAGCCGCCTTCAGCAGGCACATGCTACATCAAGTTACCATTCATACCTGAAGTATATCTGATGGCCTTTTATGTAATTTCCTATTCAGTCTCTGGCAGTTCCCACCCTTCGTCTTCAGATGCTTTGGTACATCCCATCTGATGGGCTGTTCTCCAGGGAGAAGGGGCCGTTGGCCTTACCTGAACATAATTTTTCCTGGAGAACAGACCATCAGGAGCCACCCGTTGGAGGAAGTAACTAATCACAGAATGGGCTGCCCAAAGTTGTGAGTAACATATTGTTTTTAATTTGTTTTTAAATTCATGTTGCTCATGTTAAGGTTATATAAGATGTTTGATAAATGTTTTATTCTCGATATTTTCTGAGGTTTTGCTTCATGGAGTAAATGACTATTTGTTCTGTTTTTTTAGTTGTTTTTTGGTTTGAAGAAGTAGTATTGCTTAATGTATAGGTTTTTTGCCTTGTTTTTGTCTCCAATTTTCTTTCTCCTTTAAGTGTGTATTAAGTTCTCACCATTGGAGTATCCTTTTGGCCATTCGTCAGTGAATGGTCTGGGGTCTCGCAAGGGTTGATATTTCCTAAAAAAACATACAATTCCTGCCTGCTGGTGCTGGGTGGCTCTGTTTCCCATCTGATGGTCTGTTCTCCTGGAGAAATTATGTTCAGGTAAGGCCAATGGCTCCTTCTAACAAAGTAAGGTGTTCATCATAATTCATCTTCATCATGGCAGCAGAGCAGCATAATAGAGGACAGCTAGTATACTTTCTTGAGGTCTGCAGTTTTTCAAACGTTTCCTTCTACCTCTCGCTCCTACCCTGCCCAAGACAGCATGTTTTTAATGTGAAATTTTCTTTTTTGCTTTCTCCACTAGATATGTATTGCCACTTTTATGGGAATAATCTTAGGAGCTGTTTTCGCTGGAGTTAAAAACGATGCCACTGGCATTCAGAATAGGTTAGTAAATGTTAAGCATATCCTTTAAAAAAAGAATGCAATGTAGCATCGTTTTGGGTTAATATTTATGATGTGCAGAAAAGTTTAGGTAAAGCATTATTTTACTAAGAGTAGTATTCAGTGCTAGTCCTACTTGCAGTAACAGATATGGCTGACTTAGGCTCATTAAGGTCATGGGTGTACTGTGAGTAGAACTTAGTTGAATACAACCTTAGATTTTTTATGCAGTGACCTCCAATATACTTGCCTAAGAGATGTCTTTCACCATGGGGCAAAGGAAGGAAATGACAACAATTTTCCCTGCAGGCAGAAATGCATATATTAGGCCAAACTGCATAAACAAATGCATATTTTAGGAGAAATTCACACAAAAATGCAGATAGTTTTTTGTGCAGTTTTTTAAAAAGAGAAATTCGCAAATTGATACAGAAATGGGGCAAACTGAAGTTAAGGTTTTTAAGTAATTGTGGTATGAGCACTTTTAGTCAATAATGTTATTTTATATTTTTCAAGTTATTTTTCATTTTGCATTTTGTATGCTTTTATAATTGTAAGCTGCTTTAAGAGACTGATGAAGTAAGTGATGAATAAATGCAAACAGTGATAAAAATGGGAAAATGACAAACTGAGAGAAACCAAAACTGACAGATTCAGCCATCCCTACTCCCGTCATGTGAAGTTAGGTGGGTGGGGGCTGGAGAGAAGGGACTTCTTTGTTTTGGTGCCCTGTCTCTGGACTGCCCTTTGCAGGGGCATGGCTAGAGCCAACATTGATGAGATTTGGGCACCAGATGAAAGCCTAATTATTTGCCTGGGCTCTTTATCATTCAGGTTAAACTGTCTGAAGGTTTTATTTTCTTTATTCCACTGAATTTTATGGGCTGTTTTTAACCACTCCCCCCTGCTGCTTTTTATTTCATCGTTATCTTGCTTTCATTTATTCAGTTGTCAGCTGCCCTAGAAATGTCAAGAAATATTTCAAATAAATGAACAGATGTTGGGGGTTACTCTATAAATGCAATTGAAAGGCATGTGTAGTGCTATCCACAACTCTGCAGCGCATGCTGAAGCTCTTGTGAATGTGTGAGCTGTGTGGGTACATTGCATCTCCAGTACACATAAGGAGCCTTAAAATCCTGCTGCTAGGCTGAAGTGATATTTTCACTCATACTCTAGCTGAGGGAACCTGCGGCCTTCAAGATGTTGTTGGACTACACTCTCATCATTCCTGACTTTTGGACATGATGGTTGGGATTCATGGGACTCATGGTCCATCAACAACTGAAAGGCCAAAGGTCCACCACTTCTGACTTACAGGATGAGAGAACTGCTGGATTTTAGGAATAATATACAGCAGCTTCTGCTGGAAGACCAAGCCCTGTTGTCCCCATCCTATCACTTCCTTCCCACCCAACACTCTTGATCAGAGCTTGGAAAAGTTACTTTTTTGAACTACAGCTCCCATCAGTCCAATCCAGTGGCCATGCTGGCTGGGGCTGATGGGAATTGTAGTTCAAAAAAGTAACTTTTCCAAGCTCTGCTCTTGATCTGCCTGGAGCATCATCTCACCTTTTGCTCAACATCTTCCATTATAATAGTGTTATGACATGTGTCCTTGGGACCTTGAGTGTGTGAACCTGCCACCCACATGTCCCATGAAACACACCTCCTTGAGAGGAGGGGGATCTTTTGCTAGGGATAAAACAAGTGCTTTGCCCTGAAATGTACCTAAATGATGCATGTATAACCCAAGAAATGCAGATCCAAACTGGACTAAAGCAAAGCTTTCTTTTATTGAGGGAAAAGAGAAGAATAGCATTACAAAATTACTGGGTGCGTGGCAGCATTAATCATTAATATCCTAACCTGTTCATGACTTTAAAGTAAAGAGATCAAAAGACCCTATTACTATAAGGAGTGACAGCTAGGAGAGATTACCTATCCTAGGCCCAGGAGTGGGCAGTGGCATACAGCTGAAGTGATGTGAAGGAGCTCTGGCCCCAAAGCAGGAAGAAATCTGTTTGCCTCAAGTCTTGTGCCGAGACACAGAATTCCTGCCTGTTTTGTCCCTGCAGTCCCATGTTGGATCTCAACCCTTGCTTTTTAAAGATACTTTTTCTCTTCCGACTCCCCTGAAAAAGGAGGGGTCTGGGTATGAGGTGATTTGGTGTGGGTGTGTGCGCTCATGCATGTTTCTTGCTGACCCTGAGAAACTCAGGCTACTTTCTAATACTTGCTTTGAATAATGGGATAGTTCTGCTAGGCTTGAGGGAAGTCTGCCAAGGAAGAAGATAACATTTATGTCAGTTTCTCTTGGTTATTTTTGTTGCTCACAGGATGGCCTTGTGCTGTCCCTTTCACAGTACCTCAGGAATGCATAGCAAGTAAGGCAACAGGGGGTGTGGAGTGGGAATTATAGTCTAGAATGCACCAGGGCCTTGCACCCCCTTGATTCCATTTGAACCAAAATGGGGTTAGCCGAGCACTTGTAACAATAGAGTTGAACAGAAAAATGTCCCAATGAATTGTGCTCTTTGTTTGCACTGGGCGGTTCACTTGCTTCTGCTAACTTTTATCTTCTTATAATGTGATTCCACCATACTCATGTTTCATTAGTGCTAAAGGTTTATCCTATGGTGTCTCTAATTCTGATATTCTTGGGTTTCCTTGTAGAGTTGGCGCTTTGTTCTTCCTGACGACCAATCAGGTCTTGAATAGTATTACGACTGTTGAACTTTTTATCACAGAAAAAAGGATATTTATGTAGGTAAATCTATGTGTGATGGGAAACCAAGCTACCAAGCTTAGTCTTCTGTTAGTGGGCTTATTCATTTACCTGTCCTTTGGTTGAGTAATTATCTGTCAGCTCTATTTGTTTATTATTTATTTATTAAATTTATATCCCACCCTTCCTCCAAGAAGGAGCCCAGGGCAGCGCTTCAGAGTCCATGCACACAACACTGTATTACTCATCAGCACCCAGTTGTGATAAAAGCTTCCTTGTCATTTGGCAAGAAGATTCAGATGACAAAGCTGTCCTGGCTGAGAGAGAGAGAGCTCAGTCTGAATTAGTTAGCTGAACAGTAGTCTGTCTGTAAGAATTCAGGGTTTAGGAAAAATGAATTCTCTTAGAGCAGGGGTGCAAAACCTCTTTCAGTGTAAGGGCCACATTCCCTTTTGGGCAGCTGTCCAAGGGCCACATGTCAGTGGTGGATGGAGCCAGAGGTAGAAGTGGTCAGAATACCAAATGTAGCTGTTTACCTTTGTACAGTAGGCTAGCGTCTACATCCACTCAGCACATTGCTCTCTAATTTCTATCCAGATAAGCAAGAAGCATTAACAGAGTTCAATGAGGACACATTCCAGCTAGGCAAAATCACTCTGTTGCCAGGCAGGGCTTATGAGGGGTGTGGCCTAGGAAGAGTGGATGTGTCCTGTTCCAGGGGCCAGATTAAGCAGCCCACATTTAGCCTTGGGCCTGAGGTTCTCCATCCCTGCTCTAAATCATCAGTTTGGGCTCCGAAGGAAGAGGTGAACAATAAATGTTGGGTCAGTATTCCATTTTAGTGCATGCTAGCTCACCAGCTGAATGCTAGCTACCTCATGGGCAATTATTTGCCAATAAAATCTATCTCATGCGGACCTGAAAGGTATTTCTTTAGGTCATTTTGTTACTGCTGCTTTTGGGCTCCAGACCCTGATGAGGGAACCTAACTCATGTATTTCCACTTGCCTTTACTGAGCTATGGACAGCTACATGAGAATCTTCCATCCAGGTATGGAAGTGGAAGCTTCTCCAGAGTGAAGAGCCCCCCCCAGCATCTGGAATTTCAGATATACAACTCTGTTTGGGAGAAGAAGGGTGTGTGCATCTGAATTCCCTCCCCTGTCCATTCCAACATGGGACCAATGCTGTTGCCTGTAGTTGAATTAGGGCTGTGCTGGGTGCATAAGGTCCCCAGTACCCACTGCTAGATTTGGGTTTTTATTCCCTTTCTTTGTTGAACGATCCTGGCACCAGATGGACACGATATTGTTTCTGTTGCTGCTGCTACAGTTGAAAGTGATTGTACTGTGCAAATCTTTTGCAAGCAGCTTTGATAGCCTCTCGTCTGGGCTTTAAAGCAGGATACAAGAATTCTAAATAAATAAAATAAGCTTCTGAGGAATCTGGTACTAGTTTGAAAACTACTGCCATTTATAAATCCATTCACTAGTTGTGTAAGTCTTGAATGTATGTGTTTATTTTGTATTGTAGACATGAATATATAAGTGGCTACTATA
The DNA here is from genome assembly GCF_030035675.1 of Rhineura floridana. Taxonomy (NCBI): domain Eukaryota; kingdom Metazoa; phylum Chordata; class Lepidosauria; order Squamata; family Rhineuridae; genus Rhineura; species Rhineura floridana. Next base: position 105,989,559 of record NC_084488.1, read on the forward strand.
GAGTGTCTGCATATTTCTTCTCAAAGATAATAGCAGATATGGTGCCCATGAGGACTTTACCAGGCATCATCCTCACCTCTTTAAATTATTTCACAATAGGCAAGTATATCACCAAAGCCACGTATCCTTTTCCTGTAATATGGATATTAGATAGATAGATGTCACTAAGTTAATTGATTTATTCCGTCACTGCTGTTGTAAAGGGCAATTATGCTTCCTTTGCATGCATTCTAGATGTTTCTGAGTTGTCATTTCCCTCTGACCTCACTGCTTACACCTCCCCCGCTCCATGCATACTTACAGCCATACATATCTATATATCTGCAACTGGGGAATATCAAAAGCTTATGAGATAGTAAAATGTGTTAGTCTTTAAGATGCCACAGGAGTATTTGTTGTTTTTGCTGCAGCAGACTAATGCAGATACTCCTCTGGAAATATGGTGATTGTTTTTCTTCTCTTTTGCCCCTTTGCCCAGTCTCTCATTTGATGTGAAGTATATGATAGAATAGTTCTAAATTAGTAGGTCTCTTGGGATAGCCAACCTGGTGCCCTCTAGATGTTATGGATTGCAACTCACATAATGACTCATCCTAACCATTGGCCAGGCTGCCTGGGGATGCTGGGGATTGTATTCCAAAACATCCCTGTAGTAGATAATATAAACACACCCAGTGCTTGAATGGGGAGGGGGAGAGAGAGAGAGAGACTCCTCTCTCCTGTACTTCGGGAGCCCCCTTCATCTACAGTTTTTAGAAAGCTATTTGGGGTGTCCTTTGACTAAACTGGCCAGAGTCAGAGGTTGTGGATTTCATTAAGACCCCACCACCCCCAGATTCGAATGGTCAAAGCTAAAAGGGATAGCAAAAAGTGCCAAAAGGATCTCTCCTTCTAGGGGAATGGACATTCAAATGGTAAATGCAGTTGTTAAGCAAGTGCAAAGTAATGCACATTGGGTAAAAAATCCTAATGTCACATATACACTGATGGGTTCTGAGCTGGCAGTGACGGACTAGGAAAGGGATCTAGGGGTTGTGATGGGGAGCTTGATGAAAACATTGACCAAAAGCATGGCTGCTGTGAAAAAGGCAAATTCTTTGCTAACTTCAGCAACTGATTTGGCCTTTCAAATAACAAGAGCACAGAACACTGCATTCTGTGTTCCATTTACATGTAAGGACAAAAGGCATCATAGTCAATGGTACTCTTTACTTGGAAATAAAATCCAGCTATGATATTAAGGCTGAAAACCTGCATTATGTTTAAAATGTTGCACATCAAAAAGCCTCCTGTGGAAAGATGTTGAGTATGTATGCATATTCATATTTTCAATTTATTTCAGGTTTCAAGCCAACTGTAGCAGCCTTCTTTATCATGATGATTACTGTTATATTAGTTGCCTACACAGCCAGTTCTATGGCTCTGGCAGTAGCAACAGGACAAGATGTCACATCAGTTGCAAATCTCCTCATAAATATTTGCTTTGTTTTTATGATTGTGAGTTCTAGATGATTTTTTCCTCTATTTTTTATTTTAAAAATACATTGTTACATGTAACTATAATATATAAAAAAAGCCAGCTTGTAACATTACATCCACCGTCCCATTACATCAATGGGATAATGCACATGGGTGCAGGCTTGATTTTCAATGGCTGTGAGCACCAGTGATGCCCAATAGTGGTGCTCTGTCTGAGAGTCTTTACTTTTTCCCATAAGAAATGAATGATTGCTGTTCATTCCCATGAGGGGGGAAAGTAAAGCCCTACCCTTAAGATAGATATGACCCACCCTGACACTTTGCATACTTGTGGTATACATTCTGTCCCTCCACACACATGCTATCCCTCATGATTACATTTCATGTTCATTTAGTGTATTGCTTATATCTTGCTTGTCCTTCCTGAGGGAAGCCAAAAGCGGCTAACAGCAAACAGAAACAGAGGAAGGCAATGATAAACCACCACTGAATACCACTTACCATGAAAACCCTATTCATAGGGTCACCATAAGTCGGAATCGACTTGAAGGCAGTCCAGTCCTTCCTGAGGGAAGCCAAAAGCGGCTAACAGCAAACAGAAAGTAACTCAATTAACACAAAATATCAGAGTAATCAGTCAAGCAACCAGTAATGTTTAAATTACATGTCTATTACACTTTTCCTCTAAGGATCTCAAGGTGACATACAGGGCCGGAGCCAAAGGGCAGCCAGGTTGGGCCCTGGCCAAGGGCCCCTGTGGCCCAGAGTGGCCCCTGAAGAGCTCCTCCTTGCAGGGGGGGTAGCACTCCCCTTCTGCGATCCTCGGCAGGGTCAACTCCCAACCCTGCCACAGATTGTACAGACGGAGCTCCCAGCCCCCCCATAGAGTGTGCAGGCCCGTGGTGCCTGCCCTGTCCACCTACCTCTTCTTCCTTTTTGTGAATGCCTTGCGCGCTCTGCGTGCACCTGCCATCAACCAAGATGGCAGCAGAGGCTTCTCTGAAGGGCTAATGCCCCTACCGCCATCTTGATTGCTGGCAGGCATGTGCGTGCATGCAGCGTAGCATGCCATCAACAAAGATGGCAGTGGGAGTATCAGCTCCTTAGAGAAGCCTCTGCCGCCATCTTGGTTGATGGCAGCGGCCTGCTTGCCCAGCACGCAGGGAATTCACAGAAAGAGAGAAGAGGGAGGTGGAGTGGTCCCGCACGGTCTGGGGGGGCTGGGAGTGGGGGTCCCAGGGCAGGCTGGCACCCAGGGGCCCAGTCATGCCTGGTGCCGGCCCTGGTGGCATACATGGTTCCTCCCCCTATTTTTATCCTTACAAAAAGCCTGTGAGGTAGGCAAGGTTGAGAGACTATGGCTCAAGGTCATGACTGAGTGGGATTTATTTATTTTTGTATTTATTTATTAAATTTGTATCCTGCCCTTCTTCCCAAAGCAGCCCACGGTGGCAAACATCAAAATGTGTACCCTGGTCTTCCATGTCCTAACAGAGCACTGGAATCACTACACCACACATAATGCATCCGCACATACTACATAACTGACATTATCCTTGCTTTTAATAAGATGACCTTGTATTCTCTTTGGCATATTACTAATCTGCTATAGAGCAAGGGTTCCCAAATTGTGATCCGTGGACCACCAGTGGTCCGTGAGCTTCATTCACGTGGTTCACGGCAGGACTAGGAAGAGCAGTGGGCACAGCGGCTGCTCCATTGTTCTTAGTACCCAGCAGTCTACATGGAAGGTGAGAGGGGACAGGCCGGAAGTGATGGGGGAAGGAGGCATTTGGAAGGGGTGGAGGGGATTAGCAGCAAAGTTAATGGGAGGCTAGAATCAGGACATTTAATCTTGATCTTAAAAAATCATACAATATCTAGCACAGTGTACTATAATTGCTGCAACAGGCAGAAAAATGGTTAAGTGGTCAGCCAAGACCTGGAGCAATTTTCAAGTGGTCCATGGGGGTAAATGTTTGGGAGCCACTGCTGTAGAGTAAATATACTTGGGTGATCCCACTTCCCTGTGCCCTTCCCCACCTACATGCATTGTTCCATGCTTGGGATTCTCTCTCATTGGCCCTCCAGCAGATGACTGTAAAATTCTTTAAGAGCCCTGAATGAAATTTTCTGTAACAGTTCTACTTTCCCCTGTCTTTTTAAAATTATCTGCAGGTTTTCTCTGGCTTGTTGGTAAATCTAACAACCATTTCACCTTGGTTGCTGTGGCTCAAGTACTTCAGTATCCCTCGCTATGGCCTGAATGTAAGTCTTAAGGTTTTTCCTTTCTTTCTTTAGAAATAGGTCTGAAAGTAGTAAGTTTAGAACTCACCACCAAACATGCCTCTGGCTGCAAGTTCATATAACTGGCCAGTGAATGCTGTCTTCTTTATCAATGTTTATTTTATTTAACAGGATTTATATACTGCTCACTCATAAAAGACTCTGCTGGATGAGGCCAGTGGCCCATCTAGTCCAGCATCCTGTCCTCACAGTGGCCAACCAGATGATCATGGGAAGCCTGCAAGCATGGCCTGAGTGCAAGAGCACTCTCCCCTCCTGAGGTTTCCAGCAACTGGTATTCGGTAGCATACAGCCTCCAGCTATTGAGGCAGAGCATAGACATTATGGCTAGTAGCCATCATCAAAACCTTGAAGCGGTTTATATACAACATAATATGATAGGATCTCTAAACCAGATATGCGTGTGTTTAATAAAAAAAAAGTGCTTGTCTGTTAGCCTTTAAAAGAGGGGTAGGCAGGTTTTAAAAAATAAAATTGAGGGCTAAATTACATATTACATTCGCTTAAGTAGTGGTGCCTTTAAATGCAGTTTTTTAAAAAAACAAATTGTCAGCACAGGGGCCTGATTCAGATTGGGACCCTAGCATGCGGGCTTTAGCAATGATGGCGTTGTTGTACCTTGAGGGAAGTCTCCTCTTGGACAAATATTAGAGTCCCTTGCAGTTTTATCAACCAAGTGTCTGAATGATGGCTCTGTATACCTGGTTTTGTGTGGGGCTGCCTCTGTTCTGTCTCATTTCATACATGACTAGTGCTCCTCTTTTCATATAGTGCTCCTTTTTTCATGATAGAGGCGCAGGCCTGCCCCTTTTCTGATTTACAACATTGCAGAACCTGGACACTGATGACTAACTGTACAAATTGGGCACCCACACAATCTCCCCCCCCTTTTTCTGAGGGGGGAGAGTGATTAATGTGAATTGGACACCCCACATGATCAGGAATGAGCAGAGTGCCTGCCTATTCATGAGGTCTTTGTGTGATGGAGGAAAGAGATGCATCAGGTAATGTGCGAGTCAGGAATCTCTCTTTAATATGATCTTTTAACATTTATACAGTTGGAATTGACATCTGGAGAAAGCATCGTCACTGTTCACAGGTTGCCAGAGATAACTGCACAGTGTCACATGTTCCTGTGACTTAGGGCTTACCCACATGGGAGCATTCCTTCATAGCAAATACACAAGCTTTTACCATTGTAATAGATTTGCAAGATCCACACTTTGTGCTCAATGGTAGCTTCAAGTCCATTGTTTTCTATACACACAAGTAGGCTTTCCTCTGGGAAGGATTTGTGTTGCTGTTTCCTTGTGGCCTCACCCTCTAATTTTACATTTTTGCTCCCTCTGGTTGCTCAGTTACTGGGCATGTGCAAATATTTTTGACCTGAGCAGTATTTCCACTCCCTCCTGCCCCCCCCCGCTTCCTAAAGTTTGGCGGTTGAAAACAAGTGGGGTCATCTGCCCCCCCTTCTCTGCTGCCTCTTGCTTTTTCAGAATTAATTTTTCCCCACTGGAAAAACAAATCAACATAGTATCGATTAAAAAATGAATAGAATACCAATATTGATATTTTCTGAAAATATCTGTACTGTACCAATATTGATATTTTCTGAATATATCAATATTGGTATTTTCCTGAAAATATTGATATTGATATTTTTGAGGCAACTTTTTTTTAAAAAATCCACTTTAGATTTTTTAGGAAACAAAAGGAGTGAAGAAAGTTTTCTCGGGGAGAAAGGAAAGAAGGGAGGGCTGCAGCAAACTGTGAAGTGGGGAGGACTGAGCAGTCAGAAGTTGCTAGATAAACCTCTGGAAACAAAATGGAATTCATGGGAGAGTTAGTGGGCGGAGAAAGGAGAACAGCTGAAAGTGACGCTTCACCAGCCCACTAAAAAGCTTCAAAGCAAACTGTCTGCAAAGAAATGTGGAGCAGAGTGGAGCCGTATTGTTCTAACCTTTTCGTATTAACAGCGGATTGGGTTGGTATGGATTTACAGGGGGAAAACTGCATGATAGCTTCTGTTTGCCAGTAACGTCATGTGAACCATGCAAATTAAAAGGGGATGCAAGTAGCATCAGACACACACTAAACCACTGTGTAGATGAGCCCTAAAAGTAGTTTCTGCCTATATTGTGGAACTATTTTCTTACACCATAATTCCTTTATATTTCCAATTAATCTACAATCATGAGCAGCTTTCAAAATTCTTCAAATTTTCTTCAAATTCCTTCATATTTTCTTCAAAATTCTTCAAATTTTCAAAAATTCAAGATTTTCAGTGCTGACCAAGACATTTTGTTGAGTCCAAATTACATATCTCCTGCTAGGGACAACACTTTTAAAATCTTGTGCACCATTCAGACACCAATTATGCCTTCATCTATCTTCCACTCATTGTGCTGCCTGTCACAGGTTGCTTTATCTAGCTGCCTGACACTGTTGTTTGGAGGGTGGGAATGCTATCAACCTGTCTGCCAAGGAATCCTGCACATCTGCTGTGGAACCTTTGCACATTGCAGAGGACTCTCAGAAGTTCTACAGTGTCCACTTGGTCATACAAGCTGCTGGCCAGGCTTATAGGGCCTCGCTGCTCTTGCATGTAAGCCAACAGTGTGTCCTATAACATATTTTCAGGAGTAAGTGTGGGATATAAATTCAATAAATAATAATAATACCCAATTTTGTGCAATGCAAACTTTAAAGTGGTGGGGAAACTCTCTCATGGCAGCTTGTCTGCAATTTTTTCCACTGAGAATTCTTGGAAAAGCTTCTAAGAAAGTTCAGGACTTCTCAGTTCGAAAAATCATAAAGTAGTCCTTGTTATCTAACACTAACACTCAGTGGTTTATGCTGTGAACTGCAAAGTGGTGCATTAATTGTGTCCTATGTATTGGTCTGCAAAGTGGTGCATTAATTGTGTCCTATGTATTGGTGGTTCACATTACTAGAATCAAATATTTTTTCCAAAGGTCCAGGCCAGTTGTTTTTTTGCATCAGGGCTGTAAATTAAGAGTACCTAGGGCTGTTACACTGTTGGTGGTGGTAGTGGTGATGTTAAAAATGTAACTATAACATACCTGTCAGGCACCAAAGTTGGCTGAGGGAATATCCATGTGCGTATAAAACGTTAAGTCAAACAGGATTTTCTCTTCCAAAGGTGATGGACTTTCACTATGCTTGAATTGGAAGATGAATTATACAACATTTTCCAGTTGTATTCTTAAACCAGGGATCACCAAACCATTGCCCGTGGGCTCCATGGCGCCTGCAAAAGCCTTCCATGGTGCCTCTGACAGGTAGCCTAGAATCTTACTTTAAAAAAAAAAGTAAGTCTCTAGCACTCCTAGAAAGTAAGTTATGTAGCAAAATGTGCAGGTACCCTTCTAAGCAATTTATGTGACATGAGGCAGCCTGGCTGCTCCTGATTGCTAGTGTTATTAGCCAATGAGTGAAGTCAGAGCTATGATCGATAAATGGGTTGTTTGGACACACCAGGACATAGTACTTCCTGGGGTCCTAAAGAGCTGATCTTTCCTCCTCCCTTTTAGTGCACTTTTCTTGCTTGTGTCTTTTTTTTCCTGGACCTTGGAATCTCCATAGTTTGCCTTTCCTTTTCACCTAGCAACCAGGATGCATCTTTCCTGTGCGCAGTTCACCTGAGATCAGATAGTGCCTATAAGTTATTTTCTGCAAATACTACTACATAACAAGTGTGGGTGAATGTTAAAGAATCTCTCTCCCCCCCAAAGGCAAATGTGAAAACTTTACAAAAGAGGCTAAGGCATGTCAGGATTCAATAAGAATTCAGTGTAGAGTTAACAGGGTACAGTGGTATACATGTCTACTCAGAAGTATGTCTCTTTGTGTTTATGGGGCTTGCTTCCAGCTAGGTGAGTACAGGACAGCAGCCTGGGCTTTGCTTTAGGGTTGGCACTGAGGAAGAAGTATTCTTGTGCCTTTAATAGTGGTATGGCAGACAGAAATTCAACAAGTCAAGCCTTTTCTAGTATGGAAACACAATTATGGGGAAAGCTGCACCATGACTGCTTTCTAATTTTGTGTTATTCCATGTTCCCATGGCAGCCATTTTGTGACTAGTTCCCCCAGCACTATCTCAAAATTTGAAATGTACTCTTTTGTCCAAAAAAGTTGGCGACCCGTCTAAAACTCTTGCTCTTGGTATCTGTCTTGTGGCAAAATAAGTACTTGATAGCCACCAAGGCTGCTCAGACATTGGTTTTTCTCTCCCCCCAGCTACATGGCGAGACTGAAAACAATACTTAAGTTAGTGCAGTTCCTCCACTTGCCCTTAATGTGGACAGCCAAACAGAAATCCCAGTTGTGATTGTGGATCTCCTCTAATCCTAGAGACTGATAATAAAATAAAATGTGTTTGTATTGTTTACAAAACTGCAATGTTCATGTCATTTTGCCCTTTCCCATAGGTATGACAAAATTGAAACCTTTTTCTCAGATAATACCTGCAGATATAATCAAGTAATTAAGTTGTTTTCCTTCAAAGGCTTTGCAAATCAATGAATTTATTGGGCTCAAGTTTTGCAAGGAAGACACTAGAGAGGTCAACATAACATGCATCGCCCCTAGTCCATTTAGAATGTAAGTACTTATACTGTAAACTGTTGCACTATGTAGTAAGCTAAAAAGAAAATACCTGAGTTTATTTAACTTATTTAGCTGTTCTTTGTGGCTGATCTCTTGCCCCTTCATTAACATTTTCCTATGTGCGTTGATATAAAGGTAATTACAATGATCACTTGTGACCAGTGATAAAACTGTGTCTTACCTGTGGTTATGACTGTGTGGCTTTTTACAAAAACAAGAACTTAAGAAGAGGCTGCTGGATTAGGCCAATGGCCTATCTAGTCCAGCATCCTGTTCTCACAGTGGCCAACCAGATACCTGTGGAAAGCTTGCAAGTAGGACCTGAGCGCAACAGCACTCTCCCCTCCTGCAGAAACTGGTATTCAGAAGCATATAGCCTCTGACAGTGGAAGCACAACATAGTGACCAGGATCAGCAGCTAAACAGAGGATAAGCATATCCTCCCCACCCGCCCCATTCCATTTCTGGTACTCCTGAATGAGAGTCCGTATTTTGCCCTTTACAGAAAGTGACAAATACCAACAAGGCAATTGCTCTCTTGCACCCCCTCCAACTTCATAAACCTTTTTTAAAAAATGTATTTTATTCTTTGAAGACTGTGCTCCTTTCTCCAGTGGTGGTGTACACATTACTATGCCTTTTTACAAAACACCACCTCCTAGTTGTGTTCTTCCCCCAGTCCACCTCCAATTACAGGAGAGCACAATACTAGCAGTGAGCTGAAATACAGCAACTATAGTGCCAAGAATGAAGTGGGTTTATAAACTGGGTTGCATACAGTTCTGTCCCTCTGCTCACAGAAGGCTCTTCGATCCAGTGGAGGCTTGTGAACTTGTTGCTGCTTCCCTCTGCAGCCACCTCAGTTATGAATGTAAGGAGAGCCCTGCTGGATCAGGCCAATGACCCATCTAGTCCAGCATCATGTTCTTACATTGGCCAACCAGATGCCTTTAGGAAGCCTGCAAGCAGGACCCAAGCACAACAGCACTTTCCCCTGCTGCGGTTTCCAGCAACTGGTAACCAGGTAGAGGGACCCTTTGGAACAGCACGGCAGAGTTGGTGCAAGGAGCTGCAGGAGAAAGGAATTTAGCAGAAATTGCCTCTGTTCCCTTTCCATCCATGGAAATAGCCTTCTGTGAACAGAAAGGGCACAGCTGGATACAACCCATTATCTATAAAAGACCAAAGGTGAAGGGTGATGTGGCCACAGTTATGGTCCTAGCAGTGGAGTGGGGTGAAGAGGAAGGCTAGTCTTATCCTTTGCACTAGTTTTAGGGTAGAGCAGGGAGGGGTGGGGGCAGTGTCTTCCATATATTCCATCTTTAATTGTTATTCATTTGACTTCTAAGGAACAAAGAGCAAAACAAGAAAAAAAAGGTAAAATTGGGGATGGTACATTTCTAGTAAAATGTTGACTAACTTTTAACCTGTGTTTGCTAGATGCACTGGAGAACAATATCTGAAGATTCAAGGCATCAACTTCACTTTTTGGGGCATGCTCAAGAATTACGTGGCACTTACATGCATGACAATCATTTTCCTCACAATTGCATACCTGAAATTGAGATTTCTAAAAAAATATACTTAAGTGAGTAGAGCAAACACCCCTACTCAACACTACCTTGGACTTTTATGGTAGGCATGTAATGTGTGTAAATTATACAGCCGATTGATCCATGATCATTTCTCTCTCTTTTTTAATTGCAGTGTGTTTTCCTCAAAGCTACTATATTCAAGCCAAGGACCAAACTAGACATTACATTGTTCACATCTTTAGCCCTCAATTGGTTATTTTTTTTAAAAAGCCAGCACTAGGGGGAGTTTGAGCCAAACTAGGCCTGTGGCATGGGGCTATAACCTGTTGCCCCACTACAGTCCCAACTGAAATAGGTTTCCCTCATGCCTGCCATTTGCAATGGGAGTAAAATGATCGGTTATGTCAATTGGAACTTTCCTCCGATTAGTGAATACTGAGGGCTCTGACTGGGACCACAGGTATGACAAAGCCCCCTCCTCAATGGTCCTTATCTGGCTTGTGCCCTCCCTCACCAGTGCCAGCTACATATAACAATAAATAAATTGTCTACAATGTCAGGTCTCATTTGCACTTGTCCTTCCAAACAAGGACCACAGCTTGAGGTGGTCAATGTGACTCAGTCATATGATGTGAGACCAGAGGTGGGAGCTCACATGGCGGGATATAGTTTTAATTTGTTATGTAGAAAAACATTTGCTTTAGTTCAAGATCCATGAATTAAGTTGAACTTCAAAAACAGGGTCAAGAAACTATCTGTTCTCACATCCCACAAAAGGCCTGTGGCCCTAAATTGAAGCAAAGCCCATTTCCCTATGTCCAATACTACATACAAACTACTGTAAACCATACAAAATCTTTATTAGATGAGGAGGTGATTACTATTAACCCAATACATCATTGATCACTATGGAAGACTTGTATAATTAATTAACAGCTTTCTAAAACATCTTTGCTATGATGCATTATCTTAAAAACTGGGTGGTAATTCAAAAACATACACCTTTACATTGTGAAAAATAAAAAGGATACAAAAACAGGTATCTTAGCTGTCATACATTAATTGTATGTACATTGTCAATACACATGGACAACCCATGAAATCTTATAGCACTTCAAGATGAAGTTTGTTATTAAGTAACAACATGTTACAAGCAATACATAAACATGATTATGATGCAAACATTTTGGTCTTTATATTGTATTAACATGCTGCAAATGAAAGAGAATGCTTGTGCTGGCTGTCAATACAACTAGGAACACAAGCACATCAAGGCATGTCGCAATGGCAGTTTCCCACTCTGCAGCTTGGCAGCAAGAACATGGAAGGCAAAAAACTTCTCTCCGATACCCTCAGCACCGTGGGAAATTTTATTAGATTTACATCCTGCCCTTCCTCCCAGTAGGAGCCATTATGTTGATCCTTGTCTGCCATGTCGAGCAGAACCAGCGTGGACTGAAGCACCCTATTCAACACATCTAGTCCCTAGGAATAGAACCAACCGAATGTGTCCCTAAAAGTCATACTCTCACACATGTTGGTTTTTTTGGAAAGTAACCGCATAAAATCTTTCAGAAATCTCAAGTATTCTGATTTGCTCCCTTTCAAGTGCTCTTACTACATCACCACCCAACTTTTCCAGTTTTTGCTTCATGTCTAATATGAGCCACAACACAAACCAACCACAATCAGTGCCTAAGAATACAAACTATTCAGGAAAGTCACTGTTCTCTTTGGTAAATCCCCACTAGTGCAATACCTTTATTAGGCCAACCAAAATGTTACAGAATAGTGTGCAAGCTTTCAAGTTCTCCAGAACTCTTAACCAGGCTAGATGGTAAACACCAGGGAGAAGGGAAGAAGAGAGAGAAAAAGTTGGCTGGTGGTAAAGCTGCATCTGGCAATATTACTAACTGGCCAACATGGCTACTGTCCTTTTGTTGTTTTCTTTACTAGACAATTTCATTGTTGGGTGAAGCAGATTGAATGTTCTGCTTGTTAGGGCTTTTTTACTGAAACAACCTTCACAATCTTTGAGAAATATTTGACCAGAATCCCTCTGCTCTTTTGCTTTCTCCTGTGAATACTACACTCTGGAATCTATTTCTTTTGAAACTCTTTAATTTCACAGGATGATACGGCAGTGGCATTTTCATAGCCTTCTTTCGCTACAGGACAGTTTCCATTATCCACCGTGATAGAAGGCAGGACCAGGTATCTCCTCAGAATTCTATTTGGTCCCCAATTGCTCAAGATGTAGGACTCAAGGTTGGTGGGAACATAAAAAAGGCTGATATTAAAACTGCTATGGAGATATTAGTCAAAAAATGTAAGCTGTGTCCGACATTCCCTCCAAAGACCTGAGGGTAGCATACATGAGAATGATCCATTTTATCCTCATAACAATAAGGTGAGGCAGGTCATTGTAGGTTTCACAGCTTAGGCAGGGATCTGAACCCAAGATCTTCCTGGGCCAAGTCTAGCACTCCAGACACTCCATCAAACTGCCTCTTATCAAATATGTATGCACCACCCGTGAGCCCCAGTCAGCATGGCCAATGGTCCTGGAGGGCACAACGGTGGATATTCCTACCTTAAGGTTAAAACTTTTCATGCCTCCTTAACCACAATAAAGGCTGCAGCCTAAATTCCACTGAACTCAATGACACTCATTTTTGAATAAACGGGCACAGGATTGGACTCTCTTACAAAACATTTCAGGAAAAAGAAAACCCTAAGTCCCTCTTATGGTCCCTTTAATTATCAACTAACAAAAGAGGAGAGCACATTACCACTACTATTGCACAGAAAGGAGAGGGTTGACAGTCTGGCATCTACAGAAGCTGCTTCCACACTGGGATTTCATTGGAAATCATACTTCTTAACTTACTTTTTACAGGTCATCTGCATGATGTCATGAGCACAACATCCTCCTCCCATGTTTTCCTCCTGCAGCTTCTGGGCAATTTCCTCAGATGTAGGTGACCCATCATGTAGCTATTCAGTATCTTTGTTTTGGTGGGTTATGGCCTGCATAGATTCCTCCAGCTATTTCCTTCTCTATGGTTATCCCTCCTCTCTAGGAATCAACCTTTATCATTTTAACCTTACCCTTTCCAAGTTACATTGCCCTTATATCAGTTTCTTTCCCCATCCCCAAATTGCAGACATGAGATGCAGGGGCAATTACATTATTAGTGGTAATCCTGGAGGGGGCAGGGTGTAGTTAACTCTTTCATCCTCATGCAATGGTCCTGATGACTCCTCCCCCCCCCAATATTTGGGGTTGGGGAAATGAGCACTGCCCATCTGGCTACAGGAATGCCATTTGGATTCTAGATGTCTGGAAACAGTGTTGCTATGCTGCTTATAGCTTGAAGCAGAACAGCAGTAATTGGGTGCTGTAAAATCACCCACATCTGGAAACACACTGTGTGGAAAAAAACAGAGAGGAGTTGCCCTTGTCTCACCCTTTGAGAGCTACTGCTTGCTTGAATAACCAGAAATTCCTGTGCCCTTCCTCTTTAAAAAAAGAAGGAAAAAAGCATGTTTCTCCCCCAACATTATTCTGGACATTGTGCGATTGACTTTCATTTACCTCTGTAATGAATAATGGATACAGAGGTTACTTTTTTTGGCAAGAGGTTAAGATAAATTAATACAATACCCTTTTCTCTTGAAAACAGAGATGACAACTATTTATCCTTTGATTTCGACGCTTTCTTTAAAAGACTAAGAGTATACAGGATTTCCAGAATCCTGTCCTCTTTAAGAATACATAGATAAGATTCACAATAAAACTGGAAAACTTACATTTTATACTTTTTGTAGCAAACTAAATCTTGATAATTTAGTATTTTTTTCTCTAGAGGACTAACTACATATTTGAAAGAAGGAAGCACAGGGTCCAGGGAAAGAAAGCCTCAATGTATCATATGTGGCATTTACATGCAACCATGTAAAACAATGACTAACCGTTCAATCCCATGCATGTTTACTTGGAAGTAAATTCCATTGTGTTCAGTTGTGCTGACTCTCAGGTAAGCGTGTACAGGATTGCAGCCTTAGTCAGTGAGCTGACGATGAACTTTTACTAGCTTTCTCATTTCTTCTATGAAGCAGAAAAATTTGTGCCATTTCAGTAGACTTGGTAAGTGGGTGGAATGCAGTCCAAAAGCTGTGTCCATCATTTTCAAGGGCTCTTGTGCTAGCAGACAGGTGAGTTTTAATGTCGCATGACAGAAGAATCCAACGTAACAGTTGCACTAGTGGAAATTCATTGCAGAACAAATTGGGCAATCTATTGTGCAATGAAGTTACCAGCAACTTGCTTATACATTCTCTTGCACAACAACATTCTCCTGGTGCAAAATATTTCATTAGTGCAATAAGTATACCAATAAGTGATTTACCTTATTGCTACATTGGACACAACCCCAAGTTTTTGTTTAAAAAATTGCTTCTTGAGTAGGGACATAATAGTCTCCTTATTTTTGTAAAAAAGCAACAGCTAGGCTATTTCTCTTCTTGCTGAATCTACCTCCTCATGTCTCACAGTTTTCTGTCATTTAGCCAAATCACTAATTTCAGGAAATGCTCATAATTTTGTAGGCAAAAGAAAAAAGTGACTAGACATGGACATTGTTCCCACCATTTCCACCTCCTCCCCCATCAATGCCTTCAGTGGACTGCGAGGAAGAAGGGCGGGAACTCCTAGCCCGCAACTGGCCATTGAGCCCCACTGGAGTTCCCAATCTGTGGCTCACTTGGGATGCTGTGTCATCCGATTCCCAGCGTTCCAGTTCTTCTCGTACGAGTCTCTCCATCTGATCCCTGTGGATTTCGTTATCACGGCCCAACCTTTCATCCTAGGTACAAATATCATAGTGTCTCATCATAAGAAGATTGCCAGAAACTTCACTGCAGTGAAGTGTGTATGCATTCTTAAATTAGGAAGAAATCACCTGCATTAAATGATGAAATATTTTTCAGACGGCTACTAGAAGTATTCCGTTGTCTTAAGAAAAGAGAAATAGCATGAAAGCAGCAAATTTGCAAGCTACATTGCACTGATCTTTTGCCTTTTTCCAGCACACACAAGTTTACCTCTGTGACTCCATCAAGGAGCCTCCCCAGCACTTCTTTCCTTTTCAGTTTTGCTCTCTCCATGGCTTCCAGCTTCACAATGACAGCATCAATCTTAGAAACAATGCTCCCTATGGAATGCTCCATGCGATCCACTCGCCGCACCAACCTAGAAACAAACACTATTTAATATGGTTGTTATTTAAACAATGCGTTTTTTATTTTGGCTATAGATTTAATGATGACACAAGTCATGCACTACTTTTTAGGAAAATGCCCCTCCGTCCCAGCCCAGTGGCCTATTATCACGTCAGTCCCTAGTATCTTAGTTAAAACGTAATATAAGGACTGAGAAAAACTCCGAGGAGCTGCAGCCAGCCAAGGTAGGCATTACTGAAAGCAGCTTCCTATGTGAGGAGAGCTACTGTAGCGTCTGAATCAGGAAAGGCCCCAGTTTGAATCTCACATTTGACATGGATCGTTGAGGTGGCCTTGGGAATGTCCCTTCCAAGGAGCCTCCCATCTGCAATAATAAGTCTACCTTACAGGGCTTTCCCAAGGATTTGAAAGAGATGTTCCTGGATAAATAAATTGCAAACAAACACATCTACTACGTATAAGTCACCCACAGCTATCTAGTTTTGGAGGAACACTGCACACAATACTCTGTACTGCATAACTATATGAACCACAGCTTCTTTGCATGTCCCCTGCTTTCTGGGGCACACAAGGGATGCCACTTCAAACCTGGCTGTGAGCTAGTTCTAAGGCTGAACCTAGTATAGGCTTAATTTGTTTCTTTAGATGAAAGCAGAGGAATGGCAGCTTGCAATGCTATTTGGACCCTCAGAAACAGATAATTCCTTCATATCTGGACATTTCAGAAGATGTCTGAGACTAACAACCAATGATTGTAGAAGTGCTTTCACCCCGAACAGCAACAGGAGCAACCCACTGTCTCCAGCCCAGGAAGCTTTCAGAGTAACACTCAGCATGATGGCTAGACAACAGAATCAACAGCCATCTCATCTATTTGTTGCCTGCTCACTTATCTGCACCCCTCTGCAATGTTTTGCAACACACAACACACAACAGGAAGACATCAAGATAAGAGAGGGTTCAGGATACCCAATGTTTAAGTTTCTTCTAGCAGGATGACAGCATACATGTATAGTTGCACTGTTCTCCAGAAATAATACTCCCACATTCTTTTGCTGGCTTAATCACAATACGTCTCATTGTTATTACCCATTTATATTATTTCCCATTCTGTATTCAACTGGAACAGCAGCAATTTTGCTTGAATTATTCTCAGCTAGAATTCTTTCAAAATAATGTGCTGACACTGAAGTTTCCAGAGGCACATACAGAGTAAGCCAAAATGCATAAATCAGAGATGGGAAGAAGGTAGACTGGGATCTACCAATTTCTGATGGACCACCAAATAACTGCTGGTTGCTAAGGCTCTTGCAAAAAACTGCCAGATCACCAAGTCTTGGTATGATTCTGCTATGCACTTCTTAGGTTCTTAACAAAAAAAAAGTGCCTCATCTTGAGTTTGGCTTTGTAGATTTAACCTGCATTAATGAACATGGGGATTCTAGTTTTAAAAATTAGCCCACACAAGACTGAAATCACCCCATCCCCATCTCCACTAAGAGGCAAGTATTAGCAGTTTGGGGTGAATCCCCATGTATGTATGTATGAAACAGAAGCCCTAAAGAGAATCTCCTCCCCCCTCCCAGAACACCATAAGAACTCACTGGCATGGAATGTTGAGTGACTCAGGAAAAAAAACAAAGGGGGGGGGAGAAGGACACAGAATGGAGAGGCTGGGGAAAAAAAGATGACAGAGACACATGGAGCTGAAAAAGGCAAAGAGAGACAATTTATACAGAGAAGCTATTTTAGAATGTCCCCAGGGTCACAAGTGAGAGCTGCCTATACTAATCAATTAACCAATAGAGACACTTCAATGTAGTTCGGACTGGGCATCAGTGGGTCCACTCTAGCCACCCTTCTTATACAGTATAAAACATTAAAAAAAACAAATGCAAATTCCAATTGTCCATAGTGCAGGTTAAAAAATCACTGTCCACATTGCAGATTGGAAGGGATTGTGACACTGAGAGAGTGGATTTTGACAGCCCTGTAGTATAGCTCACACTGGATTCTGTAGGTCAGGTTTACAACAACCCAGCGGTGTTGTTCGGCAGTATTAGATCTCTATTACAGGTCGGAGATTGAGAGGAAGCTAAGAAAATACAATAACCCAGAAATTTTATCCATTGTTTTTATCCTTGTTGCTGACTGGGCTGAGAAAACAGTATATAACCACCCTGCAGAGTGGTTTGCTGTCATACCCCTAACTGCTCATTGGAAGGAGCTGGGCTACAATGCAATGCCATCTGCTGTTAATATTGCAGGTCAGAGGTGGTCTGGATTCCTAGTCAAAAATCCCTCATACCTCTCAAGTTACACCAAAGGCCAGTCCACTTAACCTGCCCCCCCCATCACACCTCCTCCCAGGACAAATCAAGCACTCGGTTGCATCCAGAAGCCTCATGACCCATTGACCTGCATGCATGTAGGCTGCATATTTATATGTTGAAAACAAAACAAAATGCACATGAAGGAAGATCCAAGTGACAGCAACCTTCTCAGTCTCAGGTTCAGGTCTCACACACGCACCAGGGATGCATGCAACATTTTGTTGCATGGCCCTGCTTGTAAATGATGGAGAAGAGCCACAGCTCAGTATCTGCTGCGTATGCAGAAGGCCCCAGGTCCAATCCCTGGCTTCTTCAGGTAGGGCTGGGAGAGACCACCGTTTGAATCCCTAGAGTCTGCTGTCAGTCAGCACAGACAAAGCTGAGCTAGATGAACCCATGGCCTGACTCAGTATAAGGCAGCTTCCTCTGTTGCTCTGACATATATCAGAAGCAATATCCAGAACTGTGTTAGATGTTAGACATATCTAAGGAAGAAAGCCACAACACTAACACTTGAAACTCTTCATACGAAACTCCACTGGAGCTGCTGCCTCTCCTCCTGGAGCTGTGCCCACTGTCGTCATCGTCGTCCTCTTCAGAATCATCTAGGCTTCGTGGGAAGCTACGGCCACTCAATGGACGGCTCAGAGAACTTCGGTCTAGCTCTAAGTCCTCCTTGGTGAAAATAACAAAGGCTGTAAGGCTCTTAATTGCACGCACAGCATCAGAAATACATAAAGCTCTCTTTCCTCCCAACCTCGTTACAATCAGGGACCATGTTTGCAGTAAACGGAAATCAAAAACTCTGATTGAGTGATTATTTGAAGCAACTTCTGTAGCATTCTTCCATTTACTTTGTATCTTGCCATTTTTATCTGTATTCTGCAACTAACCAATCGAGGCCTCTCCTCTCCAAACATAGTAACACTGTTCCACTGCCTTGCACAGGCTTTGAATCTGCCCAAGCAATGAGCAGGCAGAATTCAGATAAAGCTGCCTCCCTAAAAACGAAAGTAGTAGCTCACATCTAATACCGTCCCTCCCCCATCCAACTTCCAATAGCAAATACAGATAAAAATAGTACTTACTCATTTC
The DNA here is from genome assembly GCF_030035675.1 of Rhineura floridana. Taxonomy (NCBI): domain Eukaryota; kingdom Metazoa; phylum Chordata; class Lepidosauria; order Squamata; family Rhineuridae; genus Rhineura; species Rhineura floridana. Next base: position 106,008,181 of record NC_084488.1, read on the forward strand.
AAGAGGTCATTCAGTAGCATTTAAACTCCAACTCACCCTCTCTTTCTCCAAATCATCTCTCATTTGCTGGTGCTCCAACTCAGTCAATTCCTGATCCCCATCTTGGTCATACTTGGTAAAGATGGCTTCAATCTCAGCATCAGTGTGTCCCTTTCTAGAAATAAAATTAACATACCTCTGGATTTTAATCAAGGTGCTTTAAATGCTTCAACAAAAGGTTGCCAAAGGATACAGGGTAGGAGATGTTAAATATTATATATGAACACACACAAATCAGTGAATACAATTACATTATTGCTCTTTGCATCTGTGATGTGATTTACTATCCGTAATATGACCAAAATTGCCACTCCAAGAAAAAATATGCATTGAAAAAAAGAACAATCAAAATTTACTAATCTCACAACAAAAGACTGGTGAAATTAATGACTCGTTGATGCACTATGTAGAAAGCAAGCTCAGGATGTTCCAAAGTCTGCTCACGAACCCTGTTCTTGAACCAAGAGCCTGTTGGTGGAAAGTACATTTTTTAAAGTACATAGGCATGGAGAGGAGTATTATGAAACTTACCCTTTCAGGTCTTGTCGCAGTTCGTCAAAGTTTAATTTACCTCCGCTTTGTCGTAGACTCTCTGAAATGTCATCAACTGGTGTTTTTTTCAACTTTAATTTCACCATGGCTTTAGTGTAACCCTGAAACAAGACGTGCATTTGGTACATAATCAAGGCCAGAAAACTTAGAAGCATATGCTAGAATGGTGTGTGATTTCATGGATGCTTTCCTCTCACTTTCTCCTACTGCCACATCAGCTGACCGCCTGAGGTACATTTGTGTGGTAGAATGCTTTTCAGTGACCTGAGACCTGCACATTGCTGCCATCTCAACTGCTACTAAATATATCAATGACAGCCTTTTTCAGGCTGTTTACTCGCATGAAGACGATGATTTTCCAGGGTTCTAAAATGCAGGGGCAGCCTCCCCACTTCAGAAACCTGCCCCCCAACCCATGGAGGACTGTAAAAGAGAAAGCAATGCAGTGGAGGGGGCAGAGATTGTCAGTGCATCCCAGAGGTGGAAGCCCATGGCCTTCTAGATGATGGGCAACTTCCATCATCCCAGACCATTGGCTCTATCGGTTGGGGCGGATGGAAGCTGGGAGTCCAACAACAGGAGGGCCACAAGTTCCTCATCCCAGACATGCCTGGGGAGCTGGATTCAGGTCCGTTCTTAAAAACCCAGTTGAAGCTGCATGTTTTTGTATGATTAATAAAAGGATAAAACGTAACTAATTTTCATAATATGGATCAGGAATTAGTAAACTAAATTTGCTAACCATTCTGAAAGGACTCTGTGTTCCTTGCTTGTGACATTAGGCGGAGGTGGCACAAATATCTGTAACAGGTTTTTACCTTTCTTATAAGATCTGACAGTTCCATTTCAGACTTCTGCTGTGCCATATCCGATTTGACTTCTGAGTACGTATCATTGATGATGGCCAAAAACATGTTCTGTTTAAGACAAGCAGTTTCAATTGTAGCTTTAAAAAAGCAAAGCCTTTGGCTTCAGTAAGATATAATACAAAGAGGTGTGCCAAGATTCAGTTATGGAACTCTGAAGGAAAAAGACCACCCCCACCCCCAAGGATTGTCCAAGCCAGATGCAGGGGAGCCTGGAATACAGAGAGTAATTTGTACCATTTGTGCTAGCTGCTCTTTATCTGGTCCTCTCAAAAAGAGTAAAGATACCTCACAAGGATGTAGCAAATAAAACAGAGTCATAGGGTCAAAATGGCAGCCACACAGAGTTAATGCAAAAGAAAAAAACACAGGGCAGGCTTTGTGGTCACCCTCCCCCTTTCAGCTTCACCCACTACAGCAAGAGCAGCAGAAATAAAGTTCAACCTGCCTGGGCAGTTGTAACAAGCAGCTGAATTCAAGGTGCTGGTTTTGGTATACAAAGCCCTATATAGCTTGGGACCAGCATACCTGAAATACCATCTTACCCCTTATATACCCAGTAGATCACTGTGCTCTGCAGGTGAGGCCTCCTGCATATATCTTATCAGGAGGTCTGTTCCACACAACATAGGAAGTGGACCTTTAGTGTAGTGGCACCTACCCTTTGGAATTCCCTCTCTGTTATCTTTTTGGTGCTACTGAAGACCTTCCTCTTTCAACAAGCCTTTTAAGTAGAGACCCTATCCCAGTCTGCATCTGTGCTGGAATTGCTTTTTAATGTGTTTTCAAAGCTTTTTCTTTTTTTAAAAAGATGTTTTTAAAGTTGTTTTCTTCTAATATGCTTGTAAGGATGTTTTGTTTTAATGTGTTTTAAAGTTTGTTTTTATGATGGTTTAGAGTTCTTTTAGTGCTTTTGTTTGTGTCCTGGGCTCCTACTCGGAGGATTGATGGGATATAAGTCTAAATAATAATAATAATAATAATAATAATAATAATAATTTGCTTGCTTGCTTGTTTGTTTGTTTATTGCATTTGTATACCACCCCATAGCCAAAGCTCTCTGGGCAGTTTACAACAATTAAAAACATTAAAAACAAATATACACATTTAAAAACACATTTTAAAAAAGCAATTCAAAAACACATGCTAAAATGACTGGGAGAAGAGGAAAGTCTTGACCTGGCGCTGAAAAAATAACAGTGTTGGCGCCAGGCGCACCTCGTCACACACATCATCCCATAATTTGGGGGCCACCACTGAGAAGGCCCTCTCCCTTGCTGCCATCCTCCCAGCTTCCCTCCGAGTAGGCACCCGGAGCTGAGTGTAGTGTACGGGTGGGTTCGTGTCAGGAGAGGTGTTCCATCAGGTATTGTGGTCCTAAGCCGTGTAAGGTTTATAGGTTAAAACCAGCACCTTGAATCGAGCTCGGAAACATACAGGCAGTCTATGCAAGCGGGCCAGAATCGGTTTTATATGTTTGAACTGTCTGGTTCCTGTTACCAATCTGGCTGCTGCATTTTGCACAAGCTGCAGTTTCCAAACCGTCTTCAAAGGCAGCCCCAAGTACAGCGCATTGCAGGAATCTAACTTGGAGGTTACCAGAGCATGGCAAATGAAGCCAAGTTATCTATGTCCAGATAGGGGTGTAGCTGGGCCACCAACTGGAGTTGGTAGAAGGCACTCTGTGCCACCAAGGCTACCTGAGCCTCAAGTGACAGAGATGGTTCTAGGAGAACCTCCAAGCTACGAACCTGCTCCTTCAGGGGGAGTGCAACCCCATCCAGGACAGGTTGGACATCCACCATCCAGTCGTTAGAACCACCCACTAGCAGAATCTCAGTCTTGTTTGGATTATAATAATGCATATTCACAACTCATTTGTGTTTAAAACTGTTTAAAAATGTTTCTGAACTGATTTCAGTTGTGGGTTTGCTTGGAGAGTTTGGAAAGAATGAATGCCTCTTGACCCACCTCACTTGAAAAATACGAGGACATATACAATAGCAAGAGGTTGTCATCGCTGTAAAGTGGACGACAATGCAACAATGAAAAGCAGAGTGGACCTGCTCACACATTCCAGAAACTGATTAAGCTCATAACTGATTGGGGCTGGAGACTAGTGCCTGTACTGCCCCAGGGCCTATGCACAGACTTTCATATTGTCCTGCCAGTTAGCGAGCTGAACTCAGAAACTGCATACTGTAAGCCCCTCAAGTATTGTTTGTACTCAGCCACAGGAAAGAATAAATCAAAATTTAAAAAAATCAGTTTCATAAGTTAATGACAATCAAATAAAAATGTCTATGAATAAAATGTTTACATACCAAAAGAATGAAGAACATAAAGAACACAAATGTAGTGAAATAAACTGGTCCCAAAACTCTGTTAGCTTCTTCAATCTCTGTAAAATCAAAATCTCCCAACAGGATGCAGAACTGAGTAAAACTTTGGAGAAAACAAGGCAGTTTTAACCAAGAGCTGAGTTGGTGTCACAGAACTGAAATTTTATTTGCATTATTTCCCCCCCAACACACATGGCTCTGCACTTCATATTTTATCCAAGCACTATGTGGATTTAGAGTTTCTGATAAACTGATATGATTCTGAAGCCACTGAGGATGACTGTATTCATGCTGTGTCATGTCACTGCTGAATGGGGAGACCGCAGCTCATCACCTCTTGGAATTCTTCTGAAAAGTGAGATGAATCGAGATGGTGAAGCTGAGATCTTACCACTTGGCTGAATCCACCTTATTTGATCCCTTTCTAGTGCCACATAATCTAATGGTTTGCCAGGTGACAATTTCTTAAAACTGCAAGTTCCATATCACAATCCAAGAAAAGTACCACATACTCACTTATACTAGTTCCTCCCTATAGTAATCATTAAACTGCTGCACAAACAGGAAAATACATGTGAAAAGCAGCAAGTTGGACAAAAACAAAATAAGACCCTGCTGGATCAAGCCAATGGCCCATCTAGTCCACCATCCTGTTCTCACAGTGGCAAGCCTATGGGAAGCTCACAAGCAGGGTGTGAGCACAAGAGCCCTTTGCCCTCCTGTGGTTGCCAGCAACTGGCATTCAGAAGCATACTGCCTCCAATCGTGGAGGGAGAGCATGGTCATGGCTAGTATAGCCATTGATAGCATTATCCTCCATGAATTTGTCTAATCCTCTTTTAAAGCCATCTATGTTGGTGGCCATCACTGCTTCTTGTGGGAATGATTTCTACAATTTAATTTTGCACTGTGTGGAGAAGTACTTTGGTTTTGCCTGTCCTGAATCTTCCAACATTCAGATTCATTGGATGTCCATGAGTCCTAGTTTTATGAGAGTTAGAAAAAAAAATTCTATCTATATTGTCCATGTCATGCATAATTTTATACACTTCTATTGTGTTGCCTGCTTAAAACCTTTTGTTCAGGCAAGCCTATCTGGATATATCAATGATGTGCAGGACATGGAATTATGGGCTCAAGTTGCAGGAAGCCAGATTTTGACTGGACATCAGGAAAAACTTCCTAACTGTTAGAGCCATATGACAATAGAACCAATTACCTAGAGAGGTAGTGGGCTCTCCGACACTGGAGACATTCAAGAGGCAGTTGGACAGCCATCTGTCGGGAATGCTTTGATTTGGATTCCTGCATTGTGCAGGGGGTTGGACTCGATGGCCTTATAGGCCCCTTCCAACTCTACTATTCTATGATTATCTGTTTTTATTGATAATTTTAATGTTTTTTGTAAATCGCTTAGAGGTCTTTATATTCAAGTGGTACATATATTTTGATGAATAAATAAAAAATAAAATGTCATACTTTACTCGCCTTTTCTCTATACTAAAAAGCCCCCCAATGCTGCAACCTTTCTCATTCCCTTGATCATTTTTGTTGCCCTTTTCTGAGCCTTTTCCAGCTCTACAATATCTTTTCTGAGGATGGAGAGAAGCAGATAGCTGCTTCACATGTTACATGGCAGGAGGTCATAGCCAATCCTAAATTCCTGGCCTATGGATATGTATGATGCATGTGGCTGAAAACCTATGTTTGTTGTATTCACACACATTTTTTTTTGGTAAGGTAAAATTTGCTTCCCCACATGCGCCTAAAGTTCACTCAGGGATGTTTCACACCAGTATTTCCTACAAGGCTACACTATCTTGTTTGTATGTTCCCGATATCTGTCTATATGGTAAAACACATGTGAATGTAAAATTGTACATGTGAAGTGGCCCTTACCGGCACATGCAATAACATGTGGGTGCCACAACGTAAGATGAGAAACCTCTGTACAACTAGCTATTTTTCGAAGTAACATCTTTTCAATCCAAATCTTTTCCTTGTACATTTGCACAAACCCCTTTCCTGGATTCAACCATGCTGTGTCACCTCCCTTCCTGAGGCTTATCTTGCTGCTACCTTTCTATGGTACCTGTGCTCAAGCTCTAGGTAAGCTGTTCTTTTCTTATCCTTCTGAAGGAGCCTGAGAGGTTCATCATGCAACTGTCTGGCAACTTTAAACCAGCTTCATCCTGCCAAAGACTTGTAAGGAACTCTGATTTATCTTTCCCTTAATCTACCCTGTGGAACTCTCTCCCAAATGATCTCCGCCATGCCCCTTCTATGATGAGCTTCCGCCGGGCCTTGAAGACCTGGCTCTTCAGGCAGGCTTTTGGGGTGGGTTAGGTTTTTACTGTTATGGTTTTAAATTTTAACATTTTAATGTATTGTTTTTTATCTTGTACGTCGCCCAGAGTGGCTGGACAACCAGCCAGATGGGCGACTAATAAATTTAATAAATAATAATAATAATAATATGGGGTTAATGCTTCACACAGATGAGTGTCCAGGTGAAAAACAAGGAGACAGCACTTTTTCTTAAAATCTTAAAGACCTGGTAAATGTCGACTTCCCAGGAGGATCCCTCCGCCTGTGCAGCCTCTGAGACAGCTCCCGTCTTGGATGAAACTTTTTCAGTTTTAAATCCAGTCAGAAGGGTCTTTTTTGACTGGGGATAATTTCTTCCGGATAAGGAAGAAACGTGAGATTTCCCACATAGCTTTGTTGTGATTGTCGGAGACTGGAATTCGTCAGAATTGTCTGTGAAAGAAGGTCTTCCAGCAGCTCGGACGGAGCGAGGATTTCTAGCTAGCTCAGCTGAAAAAGTGACCCGTTTTTTTTTCTTTAAAGAAAACGGTTTAACAGGCAAGTATTCTGCTGTCTACGCTTATTACTTTCTTATCTACACAGCTAAAGAGATTTGTCAAAGAATCAGCAATTAAGAAAACCTGGGTGAGCCAAAACTTTCCTTCTCTTTTACTCACGGAACTAAGGGGGAAGAAAATAAAAATAGCCTATTTTTTTTTATTGCAAAAAGCTGACATGGAAAATAGCATTATAAAGATTACAACGGATGAGGGTTTTCTTTTTGACTTATAAGACTTTGGTGTAATATATGTCTGGGACTATTTTTTCTGATCTACTTTTTTTTTTGACGAATCTGCTCATTTTTTCTGCTACTAGCTTTTTGGACGCTGTGAACTAAAGCTGTTTTTGCACTTCTGGGCATATAAGAGATAAGGGCTGTCTAGTGTGACGCCAGTTGGTTTGAAAGATTAACTCCTTTGTAACTGGATAAAGAAATAAACTGCTCTTTGCTTGGGACATTGAAAATTGAAGGAGTTTTGTTTCTTTGGCTTTAAGAATGACAATTAAGAAGATCATGGATGTACAAGGGACTTTATCTTCAGACATGTTTCAGAAAATAATGAATGGGATTAACTCAATAAAACAAGAACTGAGAAATAATAGTCAAGCGTGGAGAATTGAATTTGACGAAATGAGACAGGAGCTGAAAGAAATTCAGGATTCTATGAGAAAGGAGAATAAAGATGGATCTGGAAAACCAAAAAAGGATGAAAGAGAAATTAAAGGCAAGGTTCAAACTATGGAGATTGGATTAAATATGGATATGGAAAAAGATTTGGATTTCCTGGCTGTGATGGATTCTGGAGACAAATATTACGGTTTGGAACTCAGCGCTGTCACTGAAGGAATTGAAGAGATTGGAGATAAAAGATATTATCGGTTCAAAAAAATTCCTGGACTGGAAAGATTTGATGGAACTTGAAATGGAGAAAGCTAACAGAATTAATCCCTGTTTTGTGTCAATGGAAAAATCTTCAAGAGATGTGCTAGTGTATCATATAAAAAAGAGGAACAGAGATGCGGCTTTGCAACAATACTTCAGTGATACGTTCGGAACTGATGGCAAGAAAATATCTGTGAAAAAGGAAATTCCTATCAGACTCTTATTATATGACTATGACAGCAAGATTATTGGGCGCGTAAAGATGGAAGATGGAACCAATACGGATAATGGAAGAAGAGCGATTTGAAATTACTGGACTTAGTAGACTTGATGAGTTGGATTAATTGACATGTTTATCTAGAAAAAAAATTGATGGACATATATCTCAAGGACTGGAAACTTCTCTTTGACTTTTTGTGGAAGAATAAAATGATATGATGTTAATGAGATTTGTACCCAATTAAGATAACCGCTGGAGGAAGGTGATTTTATAATCTATAAATTACAGGCTTGTTATATATTATAGACTTATAGCTGAACTACGACAAATCGGAAGTCAATTTTTTAATATATTTTTTCTTTTTATTGTATTAGTTATGGATTTGTGTTTTTTCTTTTTGTATTGTTTTGGTTTTGAAAATTTGAATAAAAATTAATTGAAAAAAAAAAAAGACCTGGTAAATGTCACATCAGTCGCCTTGGAATTAAGTACATGTTCTCAAGTCTTCAATCCAAATTTTACCTTGATGCAACTCCAGCTCTTCAACTAGATTGCTTGCTAAATTTTGTAATGTTAATTCACAGTTAGTTTTGAATCACACCAACTTTTGCATTAGAGAAATGTATCCTAGAATTTTGGAACATCCACAAGCAGACAGAATTTCATTAAAATGGATAGAATTTTAGCTATGAATTTGATGCAAGCTTCTGTGTTTGATAAATACATTTGCTAAATTACCAGCAACCTTTTAAAAGATTTTATTGCTGTACTTACACACTGTCCTGGAAGGTGCTGAAATCATCCACCTGTGTACCAAACACAAGGTAAGCTAGCTGAGCATAGGCTATGAATATGATGAAAAACATAATGGCAAACCCAAGAACATCTTTGGCACATCGTGACATCGTAGTAGATAACTGGCTCATTGTTCGGTTGAAGCTGATAAATTTAAAGAGCTGTTAAAGAAGAGAAAATATTTGAGCTGGGTAGTTCAGTGGGAGTAGAAAACAGTAACTGGAAAAATTATGCTGCTGATTACTGTAAAGTGCAAATAGCTCTTCCATAAGCTTGGGCATTAAAGAATCCAGCAAGTAAGACAATGCCAAGCCATGATTTGTACTAACCATAGTCAAAACTCCAAGCCATTATTTGTATGGTCTGTGTGATTTCCCTATTCTTCTGTCTTCCCCAAGATTCTCCAAACAGCAGGACAGAGAAACTTCACAAACCACTGGTTGTTGGTTCAAAGACCATGCCAACCCACAGTTTGCTGAAAATTTAAACCATGGATTCAGATCCTGGTTTGGTGGTGCTCACAAGCCATAGTTGATAAGATCATCTTGGTTCAAAAATCGTGAAAAATGATGGCTTGCCATTATGATTCAACACTCTCAGATAGTGGTATACAGACAGAGTAAAAGTAAGCTCAAAGGAAATCACTACTTGGTATCAAAAGGCACCAAGCATGATACCAATAGCAGCAAAACAGTCTTGTAAGAAATCACTGTCTTGCTTGGAAACATTTTTATGAGCAAAATTATAGTTCTGGTATGCAAACCAAAGTATCATTGTTATTCACTGTACTGGAAATGAGATTTAAGATAAAGCAAGTTTTTCATATATTTTAATTATTCTTTCATGGCAAAGAAAACAGATAGTCTTGCCAACAGAGTTTTCTGTTTCTTTTTAGGAACAACTCTTCCTGATCAACAATAGCTCTTAAAATAAGAGGAGTTTCAAAAGCAGCTGTGGATACGGTAAAAGAGAATGATGCCATGCCAAAAAAAAAGCAAAAGACCCTGGCTGCATTATGAATTATGTAATTCTGCTCTTGTGTGGATTTTAGCCTTGGTCTGGAATGTCCTCTTTCTTGCCAGGAGCCTTAGGGCGAGGCATGGGACACATTTAAAGGAATAAAAACTGTGTACAAACTTGGGACGTACATTGCTTTATCAAAGTGACAAATACAAACTGCCTTAAAAAGTTAAAATACCTTCATCCAGACGAAAAACATGGTGACAGCTGCAATATTGTTGAACTGTGTTTGCCAGTATGCTAAAGGCTCAAAATTTGGGAAGCAGTTTTGATTTTCCAGCAACTCCTTCAGTAATCTATCCACAGTAGATGTTCGATATATGTTAATTCCTATAGCTGCCAATGATAGCTAAGTGGAGAAAAACAGTACATAAATAATACAGAACATGCATCTTAATAGATACATAAGGATGCTGTGCTTCTTAACTTTCTTTTAGTTCCAAGCACTTAGGGCATCTTTACTTGTGATTGCCAAAGAAAAGACAGACAAGGGTCCCAGTGACTACCAGGCCACAACTGTTATTTAAGTGTCTGCTGGCAATTAATAATTCTCAGAACCAAAGAAAAAAGGGAGGGTATGAAGCCCCTCTATCTCGGTTCTTCTCTGCCTAAGAAACTGCCCAGTGATTGCCCTTTGGGGGAGCTGCTCATGCTTAAGCCTGTTGCTTATAGTAAAGCCCTGCACTTAGCATGCAGTAGGTCTAAGAGCATGCCACATTTCCCACAGTTGTTCAAAATCTGCTAGGAGTGGTCCCAGCCCCACTCACTGTGCCACTGCTTACAGATGAGAAGACCCTGTCAGGTGCCTAACATCACTGTGTATGAGCCCTAGCCCCTGCCCCACTGTACCTGCTTTGCAAAGTTGTGATAAATAAATGCATCTGCATCAAGAACGCTTTATCTCCAACCTAAAGGTGATACTCCAAGGAAAACATGCCCATCTTTGGCTAATCTGGATGGCATGGAAAAATTCCTTCCTGGCCCTCCACAGAGTGATCAGGTCTAACCTGGATTATCCCTGAGAAAGAAGGGTTGATGGGATGGCCTGCCTAGCCCAAATCACATGTGGCACATGTGCGTCCCCACAGTTCTTGTCCAGGAATCCCGGACCTGGAAATCCCATGTCTTGCAAGACTGTGTGCCCCATCCCATACTTCTATGTGATAACTGGAAGCTCCCAAGAACTAAGAGCTTGCTTCAGAGGCTGCAGTGCCTGGGAAGCTTTCTTTCCCAGAAGCAGCAGAGGCAGTGACAAAAGTGATATGATGAAGGGGCAGGCAAGCAAGCTGCCTCCTCATGCACAGGGAACTTACTAGAGAAATTCCCCTTCACATATGTCCACAAGCACTTCTCGAATGACAGCAATGTGCCTCTATTGAAAGGTTCAGAGTCATTTGATCTCACTTACCACAATAATGAGAACATCAAGACAATTCCAAAGACTCTTGAAATAAAATAGTCTGTGAATGTGAATTTCCAGGATTTCTTCTACCACATAATAAAGAATAAAGAGGCAAAAAACAATTTCACAGGCAGCCAGAAAGAAGTCAAAAGTGGAAAGGTAGTGGATCAATTTCACTGGCTGGAATTGCCAAGATGTAAGAAGGCCTCCTGTTGGTGGGAACTCCACCAATAACCTGCATTTTAAAAATAAATGCATACATAATTCATCTTGTTATTGGTATATATTTGTTATTTTATTGCTCAGTTGTTTTCATCAAAGAGAGGCACACCTGAAAGTTTTTTTTTTTTACTGAATGGTGGATCACTAACTTTGTAATAAATAAATGTTTGAAACATGAGACTTGGAAATAAACTACAAAGCAATACGTAAATACAAATATTTATTTGTATTATGAGTTTATTAGTTATTTATTTAAATTATTTATAACCCACTCTTCACTGTTTACATAATCCCAGAGCAAGAAAGAACATTAAAACAGAAATGAAAACATTATTTCATTTAAATAATGAGGTTGTTGCAAATGCACCAGTGGAACCAATCTGGTGCTCCTGCCAGTGTGTTTGCACCATGCTGCCCCTCCCCTGCCCCTCTCACTCCAGGTGCTAGGAGGTCAGGTAAATGCCTCTGCCCCACTACATTGCCTGGTACTGCATATATAGTTTGGCTCTCAGTTCCACTGAATTTAGTAGCACTTACTTCGGAATAAATATGCACAGGATTGGGCTTCATATATTCTACATGTACACAGTGAACATAGTATTGTTTCTACAAACTTTAAAAGTCCATGTTCCATATCAAAAAGTTCCAGACCTACCTGACAATGCAGAAGAGATTGATGTTTGCGTTGTACACTGAAAAATCAATAAATGTTGCCCTTGTGCCCCTATCAAGCCACAAGTTGTTCTTGAGGCCAGCAATCAATGTAGATGTCTCCTCTCTGCTTCTGGACAGATCCTGGTAATAGCCAGCTCCACCGTATGTTGCAATTAGCCCCCAATGGCTGCTTCCATTCAGATCTTTTTCACTGGTGTAAGTCCAACTGAAATGCAACAGGAAGAGACACACTGAAGCTATTGTTTTCATACAGGACAACAACAGCATGCAGGGAAGCCTAATTCCTGTTAGAGTTAATAGTTCTGAAATAAGTTTAGGAAATTCTCTCTCAGCCTTTTCACTCTGCTTCAAAACTAAAATGTGGTGGCAGACATGGAAACACTTGAACTATTCAAAGAACAGGATTTTCTTCAAACTTATACAGGCTGATTTTATGTCAGCAGTAATAAATTGGCAGTTTAGGGAATGTCAGATAAAACAGTGTTTTCACAGAGACTAGACTACACATTGGGTGAAATCCAACAGAGTCCCTCAACTGGAGGAACAAACACCATTGGTGGGACAGATTTCCCCTCCACCCTCTTGGGTGCCCCCAAAAACCTGCCCAGAGGGTTGATGGGCCCTGCAGTGCCATTTGCTACATTTGGCTATATTTATGTGAGAGAAATACATACGCAGTTCCATTGAGGGGTCCAAATGGTGCAGTGTCCTCATTACCCACAGAGTAAACGTCGTAACAGTCTTTAATTTCATCTTTTAAATCTTCGGGGATTGAACACGTGCCGTTTCTCACTTTTAGCTGACGGATACGAGGCACTCCCAAAAGCAAGTTCTCATGGTAGATAAAACTCCTGTTCTCTGCCACCGTTTTGTTGTTGTACCACATCTCCCAGTATAGTCCATCTAGCAAAGGACCCTCAGAGAACTGAAACAGAAGGAAATTTTGGGAAAATTAACTGCTGCTAAGATTCTGCAGGTGTTTTAAGCGGACAATTTTACTTCTGAAGAATGTTAGCAGGGGAACCTCCAACCCACAGGCCTAAATAAGCCTGGCAGGGATCCTAACCATGAGGCCATTTTCTCCAAACCACAACCACCTGCCCCACACCTGACATCATATGTGATGTCAACTGTGGAGCAGGTACAGAGGTGGCTGCAACAGACCCATAGCCAGTGGGGCTGGGGGGGCTGCCCCCCTAAAATTTTTCTCCCCCCTACTTTTTTTTACAAAAAAATTAAGTTTATTATAGTTTTTTTCTCCCCCCCTACATTTTTTGTGCCCCCACCCAAACCTTTAGGCTGGCTATTGGCCTGGGCTGCAAAGAAACAACCAGGAGACTTAAAATGTGGTCCTGACTGTTCCTTGGCAAGTGGGGCTTATATTTAGTGCCTTTAAATTCTGATGCCAAATGAAAGGCCCACTGGGATTTGTTCCACATGAGAGTTCCCAATCCTGAGTGGAACCAAGCCTTGCCAACAGCGGCGTCTGCAGCCAGTGCAGACGGCAGTGGATACACACTTATGGCAGGGATCCTCTTTTGCAGCTTGGCTCTAGTTCAAATCATGCTGCAAAGGGAGAATGGAAAGAATTGGGAGTGCACTGTTGATTTCTTCTTTGAAGTTGAGGAACCTCACATCACAGTGGCATCAAGTGGCCAGATTCTGTTCCTTACCTCTTTTTAGACATACAATTACTGTTTTTTTCTGCTCATTATGTTTTGTTTATTGATAAATTTATTTAATCTGTATACCGCTTTTCAAGAAAAAATCTTGCCAAAGTGGTTTCCAAGCTCCATATCAAACACAATAAAATAAAACTTAAGACCATAAAATACCCCAAAAAGTTCAAAACAATATTTTAAAGCATTAATAAAAGCCAAGAGAACCAACATTAATCCACGATAATATAAAATTACCAAAATGACACAAGTTTGAGTGACTTGCTAATACAGCAAGATTAAATAATAGCAAAGAGTTCTGAATATCAGAGTATTAATAGCATCTAAATATGGGAGCAATCCAACCTGAGTTTACGCCAGGCTGGGTGGACCCCCGGCTGAGCTGGCATGCTCCCAGTACTGCCAGGCTCTGCCGACAGAAGCCCCTCATCTCGGCTCAGCTGTAGCACAGCCAGGACCCTGCCGGTGCCACCGAGGGCAGCCAGCCTGGCAGATGGAGAGTTAGCAGAAGCCCTGAAAATGGGGCATCCCGGGGGAAGAGATGCAGGGGAGACTTACGCAGCATCCAAGTCCCCCTCGGAACGCTCCTGCAGGTCCTGATTCACGTGGGAATTCCACTGGCAAAAAGGTTGGTGGAGGAAAACAACTGAACTGTGGGTTAATGGGGACTGTTTACTCCCTGATTGTGCTATTCGTGGGAGCCAACTCTTCCCTTCTGGCTCCGGAATGCAGCTCTCAACAGAGCCTGCGTTCAGACGGGCCAACAGGTCCTGACTGGGAAGTGGATACTGTGGAGCTTTCTACCAGCTCCTCCTCTACCTGTCCCCCCCCCCAGCTTCCCATCATTTGGATTGCTCTGTATATGTCCCCCAAGTATTGATTTTCACAGTGCAATAACTGTATATCAACTATCATGGATGAACACAGGTAACACCATTTCTACAATAATAGCATAATCCTCTGTGTATTGCTGTCCATACGGCAGAAAACTACTCATGCTGATGGAAAGAACTGTTTCCAAGCTATTGAAAGAGAAGCTTTTGTATATTGGGGAAGAGTTAGAATTATTCCCTACTGGGTCATCAATGAACTACAAAAGTACGATTAAAAAGGTGAGCTAGTAGTAGTTCCTAAACTGGCTTCTTCGAATGACTGGATTAAAGTCTACAATAAGTCCTGCCAAACCATACATACCTTTCAAGATTCTGACAGACTAAGATGATCTTAAATAATTTTTTATAATACACCCATGTGCATATTACTCAAATATATTATTCAATTTGGTCAAAGACCAAATTCCAATCAGTACCTTCCAGAAGTCTTCCATTGTAGACAAAGTTTTGAAGTTGGTCTTCTCCATTTTTGATATTGGCGTGTCTAGAAAGAGCTGCGACATCACCCTTGTGTAGTAATACATATTCGAACTCACCATTCCATAAGACACTGAGTTGGAAGGAAAAAAACATGTCAAAAAGGCTTTAAAAAAACACAGGTGTCCAACAATATTTTTTCTAGTAGTGTTACAATACAGTAGATAACTAAACTTTTCATTCTAATCCCTCATGGAACAATTTACAATTGACCTAGCAGATTCCAGAGAGGTTCTGGGTCTGATCCTATATTGATTCAGAAAGAGGGGTGACACCCCCTCCCCAAAATTCTTGCATTTGAACCTGCCCAACATCTTGCTCCATCCCAATGAATATGTTATGGCATAAATCTCCTGCACAAGAAATATCATCAGACACTTCATTGCCTTACTGGCCACATTACAGAGATGCTCAAGACAGAGGTTCCCAAGCTGTGGTCCATGAGCTTCATTCATGTGGTCTGCAGAATGTCTGTGGATTTATGGCTGAAGATGGGAGATGACACATCCATCCCATTAATTATTCAAATTGATTTTTAATTGTATTTGAATTTCTTCTCTTATTTCTTATCTTGTACTTTATTGTGTTACAATTTGAATTCTATGGAACAGAACAAAATACAGTGCATAAGAAATAAATGAAGCAAAAAAAATACAATTAAAATAATACATCATCTAGCACAGCACACTGCAATCACTGTAAGAGGCAGAAAAGAAATTAAGTGGCCCACCAAGACCCTCAGTGATTTTCAAGTGGTCCATGGAGAAAAATGTTTGGGCGCCATGAGCCTAAGGCATTGTGTACGTCAACAGTAGCTTTCATCCTTTTTAGACCCACCTTTGAACTCAACCCTCAACATGGAATCTAGTTTTGACTATTTTTCCGTGTAAGTCCATCTTTGTCCTTCTCTTTCTAGTACTCTCTCCTCTTTCTCCTGTCCTTAAAAAAATTTAAACAAAAGAGAGAAAATGGTGGTGGTGGTGCTTACATAACCCATCTTGTGATAACCAAGTTTTGAATACCCAACTATTGGCTGAAGATTGATGTGGGAATACATATTTGTTTACCCCAAATATATGAAACCCAAGCAAAACAACAAATTGCTCTAATAATTCAAATAAAATGGTGCATAGATTTCCAAGGTATTGCTTAGATATATCTTTTGAAAAAGTGACTGAGAAAGCAATTTTGCATGACAAGATTTCAATGAAGTTGCTTTAGTTGGCAAAACGTTTAATACAAGTTCATGTTGAGTTAATCAGCTGTCCAAGCTGTTAATACTGATAGCTTCTAAAAGCAATAAACTTCACAGAAAGACTGCACTGTAGAACAACAGAGTTCACTCACGGTATTTTATGTTTCCCTAGGAAGCAATGCTACTGGCATGAGCATAAATGACTTTGCACTAGATGTGCTCCAAAAGGGAAGAGGCTAATAACCTGCCAAAACCATCTTCTACCTTCTACCCATAAACTCTGTTTTGTTGATTTCCACTAGTGAAGAGAGGGCAACAACCGTAAAGTTGTATTAATGAAGATAGGGATTATGGTATATTGTTCTTGGCTCTCAAAATGACTCTATTACTTTTTTAAAAAAGAACTAAAACTTATCACAAGCAAGGAGCTGAACACAATATGGGACTTACATTTTGTTAGTGGCAGTGCCGCTTTTGAAAAACTGTAATATCACCTGCAATTGATTTTTGATAGCCTTAAATTATGCTTTATTTTTCCATAAAAGAAAGATGCATTCATGAGGTTACCAAAGGTGCCATTTCTTTTCCAGGACTGTAAACAATGTAGAGCCACATTGAATCACAGAAACTGTAACCGTTACATTTGAATAACTGATTTTTCTGAACAGTGCCAACTTATGAATAAAACCGTATTTTATTACTTGAAAGAAGAAGGCTTTTAAAAAGCTCCCACTAGAGCTATAGTGATTTACCTGTTAAGTTTCATAGCATTTATTGCTAGCTATGTCATTGAAGTACCAGCAAAAGAGTATACTTACAGAAAGATAGGACCAGGAGAAAAATCAAGTATGTGATTAGTTCTCGTAAAACACTTTTCAGGTATCTCTCTCTGGTTGTGGTTTCTTCCATTAGTGTAGTACCCCACAGACCTTGAAAAAGAAATATTAATAGGGAGTCATAAGAAAAATGAAACACTACTATATTCAACTGTGCCTGTATAATCTGGCCAAAGTGTGCATTTGATTTTAATTTGATTTAGAAGCCCTGACATCCATTTTCCCTTGCACAATCACCAGATCTACCATATATTGATTTAACATTCACTTACAAATGCTAACTGATGGCTAAAAACAAAGCTTATAAATAAAAAGAGATTTCCACCCACCAATTATCAAGTTTTCAAAACGGTATTCCCGAGAACCTTGTCATGATGGTGGACAAGGCTCCCTGAAAGGCAGCTTTTTCTTCACTACAACATTCTTAGGCAATGCTCAGAATGAGTTCTAGGCTGCATTCTTGGTACACATGGGATGCTGGTGAAACCTAGGCAGTAATGCACACGGACTGAGAGTACAGTTTGCCCTAGACAAGTCTTTCCTAACTACTGGATCCCTGGATGTTGTTGGACTACCATCATGTAGCCAGCATGGGCAATGGTCAAGAATGATGGGAACTGTAGTGCAGAACATCTGGGGACCCAAAGGTTGGGAAAGGCTGCCCTAAACCATACACCAGAATCCTCTGAAATACACAGAGCTTGACTGGAAGATGTTCACATGGAAACAGTCCCTGTAGGTGGAAAGTTTGGAAAACACAGTTCTATGTATTTAATTACATTTGAATTCAATGGAATTATTCATAGTAGCAATCTCATATTTGCCATATGAGGAACTAACAGCTTGGTTCTCAGAGAAAATGGGCTAACAGGAATACAAACTAGGACAATTTTAACATTTTAGGTTCAAATCCCCACTCGGTCACAAAGCTCACTGGGTGACCTTGGGCCAGTCACGGTATTTCAGCCTAACCCTACTCTTCACAGCATTGTTGTGAGGATAAAATGGGGAGAACTATGCACACCCGCTTGACCCTTTATAAATAAACAACCACATAATGGAAGCAGCATTTAATGTCATAATAACATTCATAAATTAAATTACCAGTAGAGGCTAAAGCATAGATTAACCAAACACCCATACAAAAACAAAGGCAAGAACTTTTTCAGCTCTGTCTCCTCTCCTGAAAACTGGCTAAATCGGGAGGGTCAGAAGTACATAACTGTCAGCACAGAGGCCTATAAAATACGGCATTACATTACCATTTGTGCGCAAATGTTAAGTTGGCTTACTAGCAAGCCATTATTTTTGGTCATTGCAAACCCTTGACCCCCCCCTAAAATCCTCTTGCAGGAAAAGGTAACCAACAGCTGGAATATCTTCTAAGCAGTCTAAAAGATTGCAGTTGGTCCCTCCCCCCACCTTTAAAGCTTATTTTTCATTAGCTGAAAACTCTGGAGAGGGTAACTGTATGCTGTGGGGCATCCTGCTCACCAAAGGACAGGGACATTTGCCAATGGTAAGTTGGTAGATGGATTTGTGAAGGTTTGGACATTACATACAACTGTTTGTGTGTAATGTATGCAAGACACAATCACCCTCTTAAGTATCTGAATTGATGCCTCAGGCTCCTATCCAACTACTGCTGTTTGTTAGACCTTCTTTATTTTGCATTCATGTAAAATGTTGAGCCATTTTAAACCACACAGATGTTGAGACCAATATAGTAGCAATAATGGAAGATTAATACCCCAGGCCATAAAAGTGATCCATGAAGTAAGAATTTCACACAACGTGCTACCAGAAATCTAGTAGTATAATAGCAAATTCAGAAATGCATGACCTCTTCATAATAGTCACATCATGCCCCTTCACAGCCACACCCCACTTTCCACTTTGCCTCATCTCCCTTGCTCTCCATGTCCACGCTCCACTATGACAGATGTCCCTAGGAGCTAATCAGCATGAAAGAGGAGGCTGTGTTAGCTGCTGAGAAGAGTCTTCTCAGTGACTGACTCACCTCCTTTCACTCTGATTGACTCCAATCAGCACAAAAGGACAAGGACTCTTCTTAGTGGCTAACACACTCCCCTTTCATACTGAATGGCTCATTGATAGGGACCCTGCTCTCAAGAACATAATGAGTCTACAACACACACACATACACACCCAACTCAGACGACTACACCCCTGCAGAAATCTCTTAGTTCACCAAGTCAGTTAGTATACCAATGCCTGTCACAGAAACAAAAGACTGGTTCACATAGGAGCTAAACTTTAGATTGAAGATGCAGCTTTATCCATCGCGATAGATTTGGAAGGTTCACACAACCTTCCAATCCACTGTTTTGCACTACCTTCCAATCTGCTGTTTTCCATTCACATATGGAAGGGTTTAGTATCGCTGTTTCCTTGTGGCCCTGCCCCCAAATTTACATGTTTACTCCCTCTGGAGTATTGCTAATGGAGAAAGAGAGGGTTTTTTTGTTGAATTGTTTCTTGTCAATTGCACCTGAAGCCAGGAGAGGGTGGGGAGTGCAATTGACATGAAAAACTTTTTTCTGTCAGTTTCATTTCCTCCTGACATATCTATAGCAACCCTTTTTTTATTAAGTAGGTATGAAATGCAATTTTTAGTGGAAGAGTGTGTGTGTGTATACGTACACCTTCTGTCACATCGCTCAAATAGTGCACAGGATTATTTTCTAATTATCTTGGGACAGTCGCTCCATGTGACACCAGAACTTGCCTTTCTCTTTCGCCGTGTAAGACCAATGATTATTCCCCTACTCCTCCTGTTCTACCCGCTCTCTCCCCTCCTTTCCCCTCGTCCTTGCCCGGAAAGCAAAGTCTTAACTGTGGGTCCCACCTTGAAGTTTCCCTTTTCTCTTTCAGTTATTGCTGATCTCCGGGAAAAGAATGGGTGATGGGGGGTGAGAGAGATCGAGAGAGATCAGCATAGGTTATGCATGTGTACACGCTTGTGTACAGCTGCCGAAGTTGTTAGTTGCTGTGCACACTGGGCTGCCCTGTTTCTATTGCACCAGGGCATTGCCGCCACTGTCACACACTTCGCAGCCCAACATTCTCTTCCTTCCTGCAGATTGGCAGCGCTGTGCAGGAAATCACGGAGGTAGTTCAGCTTCACGTTTGCAAAGCTTGAGGGAGTTTGGGTGGAAAGAGTTCAAACCATGCCAAAGTTTAAAAAAAGAAAGCAGGAGTGAAGGAAGGCAGTTTACTGGGCAAGAAAGGGGTGAAAGAAAGGAGGGCTGCAGCAGTTCAGGAGCAGTCAGTTGGAAGTTGTTTGTTGAGCCA
The DNA here is from genome assembly GCF_030035675.1 of Rhineura floridana. NCBI lineage: Eukaryota > Metazoa > Chordata > Lepidosauria > Squamata > Rhineuridae > Rhineura > Rhineura floridana. Next base: position 106,028,460 of record NC_084488.1, read on the forward strand.
CTGGAAATGAAATGGAATTCATGGAGAGTTTAGTGGGTAGAGAAAGGGGAGTATCTGAAAACATCGGAGCGAAGTGCCTACATGGGATGAGTGCAGCAAAGCGGAGACGTTTTTTTCTTCACTTTTCGCATTTTCAGCTGATAGATTTAATTCGGCTTTAAAGGGAAAAGCAGCGACATACCTTCCCTTTGCCTGCAATGTCATGTAAACTCTGCGAATTAAACGGGCATGCAAGTAGCACCAATCTCACATTAAATCACCATGTGAACCAGCCCAACGTGATAGTAAATACTATATATTCTAGTCATCAAGTGGCCTTTCAGTATGTCGCTTTAAGAAAGACTAACTAGCATATTACCTAGTCACACAAGTTAACAGAAAATTCAACGGAGGGTTGTTGTTTTTCATAAAAATTATGCAAAGTGGTAGGGTTCACCATGTAGGTAGTAAAAAAGCCTAATCTACTATAATTAAGTCTGCAACCAAGCCCTTTTTACCTGTTTACCCATGCCTCCACTTCCTTTCCCTTTTTGTTGCTCAGTGTCAATTTTAGATTGTAAATTCCTTTGGGCAGGGACATTTCCTCTTTGATTCTGTAAAGCACCAAGCACACGGGTATATAAATAACACATAAATTAAATATGAAAAGGGGGTGAGTGGAATATGGAATAAACTGCTTCTGAAAGCTCACATCACAATAAACCAGTAAGTCTCTACTATGTTACAATGCGATTTGTCTTTTTTTGCTGCTAAGGGCTAACACAGCTTCCCTTCTGGAATTTGCAGCTAGATGGTTATCCTGAACTGGAACAAATGAGCAGATACTGGTTGACTAGGCAACAGAAAGCTTGCAATGTACTCTGTCAGAGTTGGAGTTTGCAAAACTTGGCAGAGATTTTTTTTTAAAAAAAACAACTATATTGCTCTTCCACTGTTTTTTTTAAAAAACAGCTCCCTGTCATAAAACTCTTAATAACATGCATTTACATGTTTTGAACTGGATGCACACCCCTCTTATATTTGTGAGGATTTGGAAATCAAGGAACATAGGCAGTTGTAGTTCTGTGTGTAAGTCCTAAGTAAAGTCTATATTTTTTGAGGAGGCTCCCAAAGAACAGCTTCACTGTTAACATTGAATTTTTGCTTACGGACTTTAACAGTTTAAATGTTGTCTTTAATGTAGCCTGGTCTTCAAGTGTGTTTAGCATATAAGTGGGGAATCTTTGTCATTCCAAATCCATGTGCTTTTGTAGACAAATATACTGTCTGGTTGCATAAAATGGTAAAAAACGTTCTGCCCCACCTTAGATGTGAACCAATTACTGCCTTATGTGGTAGCTCCCATCATGACTAGCTTGGTTCAAAGGGTTAAACTATTTGTTATGTGGACAATTCATAACTGGATCTCCTGATTAATTATTTACTTCAGAGCAGTCAGGGGCAGGGGGCTCAGAGGAAAGGTTCTGGAAAAGGGAGCTGCCCTTTCCCTCAAAGCTACTGGTCCCCTAAAATCCAATTCCCTTCTGCTATGAACTTGTGTGTAACTGCAAAAGATAACTACTGTAACACATTAAGACTACAGACTTATGTACACTTGCTTGTTATTAAGCCCCCCATGTTGCAGCTGGGCAGGAGGAAATGGCACCTTCTCCCACAGAAGTTTTCTGACTTCAAGAAGATTTTCCCCCCAAGTAAGAGATCAGATGCACACATAGGGGTCAAAAGCAGGAATGACAGATACAGTCCTGTCTGCTCCTCTAAACATTCACTAGTTGTGTGAACAAGGCTCTTCTGAGCATAGCATCAGGAGGAAACCCAGGCTTGTTGCCAAATAATATGAGAACTATTAAAAGGTTCACACACACACATGTTCATCAGTTGATGTCTACAAAAAAACATACATACAGAGGTGATCCAGTGCACATTAATGTGAAGACTTATGCAGAGTAAAAATAAGTGGACAGTTCTCCCAAAAGAATGTAGAAAGTGGAGACCCCCAAAGATTGGTATTGGGACTTGTTCATTAATGATCAAGAATTATGGGTGAGCAGTGAGGTACCCAATGTGCTATTCAATGTAAGCAAGTGTAAAGTGATGCACACTGGGGCAAAATTCCTAATTTCACATACAGGGTCTGAACTGTAGGTGTCTGACCAAGAACGATACTTTGGGGTCATAGGAGATAGCTTAATTAAGAATTCGCAGAGCTTGGAAAAGTTACTTTTTTGAACTACAGCTCCCATCAGCCCCAGCCAGCATGGCCATCTGACAAAGCTGAAAATTGGAAAGATTCAGGACAGGCAAAAGAAAGTACTTCTTCACAGAGTGCACAGTTAAAACTATGGAATTCCATCCACAAGAGGTAATAATGGCCACCAACTTTGATGGATTTAAAAGCGGATTAGAAAAATTCATGGAGCATAATGCTATCAGTGGCTACTAGCCCTGAAGATGTTATTGTACTCCACTGTCAGAGGGCACTTGTGAATACCAGCTGCTAGCAATCCCAAGCAGGGAGTTTGCGCTCATGCCCTGCTTGTGGGCATCTTATGGGCAAACTTGTTGGCTACTGTGAGAACAAGATGGTAGACTAGATGGGCCTTTGACCTGATCCTGCAAGGCACTCCTCATGTTCTTAAGGGTGCCAGTCTGAAATAAAATATTTAAAACCCCAAATTAATGAGACGAGAGACCTGAAGCTAAGGGGAATACGATCCTTAGCATCATGTTGATCTCTAGCTAAAGGAGCAGGGGGGAAATATGGAAATTTTTGCTAACCCCAAGTTGATTGAAGGCAGATGAGCGGGTAAATAAATAAATAAATCTGACGGGTAAAGCGGGACGCGATGATCAAAAGGAGGAGCGGAATGAGAGTTGCTGGGAGTGACGACGACGGAGCCTACTGCGAAGGGCCCTGCGAAGGACTCACCTCGCAGGCTATGCGCCAGCCCCTTGGCCCAGGCGAGGCGGCGAGGCGGGGGCTCAGCGGTCTCCTCGTCCGCCTCGTGAGGGAAATGCGAGGCCACAACGTCTCCCCCTCCTCCGCCCGCGGAAGAGGGACAGTCCCCTTCCCCTCCGTCCTCCTCTTCTGCCTTCTCTCCCTGCCGCCTGCGCCGCCGCTGCCTCCCGCTCTCGGCGCCTCCGCTTCGGGCGCTGGGCCCTCCGGTGGTAGGCGGAGCGGCCCCGCCGCGGCCCCACTCTATGTCCATTTGTAGCACCGGCCCCGCCGCCACCGCAGTTCCCGCCGCCGCTGTCGCCCTGGCCGCTTGTTCCTCCTCAGGCTCAAAGCCTGGATTGTCCCGGCTCCAGGCCTGTCTCGAGCAAGAGGAAAGAGGCGGCGACGGCGAGCAAGAAGAGCCGTCGCCGGTACTGCTGCTCCCCAAGGGGTCCCGCAGCCGCCCCAACTCTAGCTGCTCGAGGCCGCCTGGGGGGCAAAGTCCTGGCCGGCCGCCCAGCGCACCCGCCATTGCCCCCCCTTTATTAGCGCTGCCACCTCAGAAGTTTCCCCTCAGGCCAGGCGAGTAACGGGGCGGGAAACGAGCGTCGTCGCTTTTTTTCTTCCCCTCCACCCATCCATCCCCGCCCACAGAGCCTCAGCAGCCAGGCCGGCGTACCCGACAGAGAGCGGAGCTGTCTTGGCCTGGCTGCGGGTTCCTCCTCCTAGCTGCGAGGTGGGGTGGGAGAAAGCTTCATTGCTCCCCCCACCTCTTTGAGCCCCTTTTGAGGTTAGAGTTTCACAGCTGAGGCTCCTCACATTGCCCGATCCTAGGCAGGTATACTCAGGAGGATTAACCGCATTCATTCGGAGGGACTAACTTCCATGTAGTGGTGCGGTTTGTTGTTGTTATGTGCCTTCAAGTCGACTACGACTTATGGCGACCCTATTAATCAGTGACCTCCAAGAGCATCTGTCATGTCATGAGCCACCCTATTCAGATCTTGTAAATTCAGGTCTGTGGCTTCCTTTATGCAATCAATCCATCTCTTGTTTGGCCTTCCTCTTTTTCTACTCCCTGCTGTTTTCCCCAGCATTATTATCTTTTCTAGTGAATCCTGTCTTCTCATTATGTGTCCAACGTCAGTTTCATCATTTTAGCTTCTAGTGGCAGTTCTGGTTTAATTTGTTCTAACACCCAATTATTTGTCTTTTTCATGGTCCATGGTATGCAGAAAGCTCTCCTCCAACACCACATTTCAAATGAGTTGATTTTTCTCTTACACGCTTTTTTCACTGTCCAACTTTCACATCCATATACAGATATCAGAAATACCATGGTCTGAATGATCCTGACTTTAGTGTTCAATACATCTTTGCATTTGAGGACTTTTTCTAGTTCTCTCATAGCGGCCCTCCCCAGTCCTAGCCTTCTTCTGATTTCTTGACTATTGTCTCCAGTTTGGTTAATGACTGTGCGGAGGTATTGATAATCCTTGACAAGTTTAATGTCCTCATTGTCAACTTTAAAGTTACATAAATCTTCTGTTGTCATTACTTTAGTCTTTTTGATGTTCACTGTAGTCCTGCTTTTGTGCTTTCCTCTTTAACTTTCATCAGCATTCGTTTCTAATCATTACTGGTTTCTGCTAGCAGTGTGGTATCGTCTGCTATGAGGTAGTTTAAGTGGGTGGATAATTCCTAGTTCTCTCCCCCCATGCCCACACAAGCTACCTCAGGAATTATCTTTAGCTTGCAGGGTAACAACAGCTTTACTACAGAGAAAACGTGCTCCTCTAACTACCCATCATTCTTTCTCACTCATGCTGTTGCTTAAGACACACTCGCCACACTAAGCTGTGTTGCCAGGTGTGATTCCCAGGAATAGATGTCATAAAATTAGACTACTGAGCAGCCCTGAAGTCTCGTATGATTATGTACAAGAATGCAAAAGGTACAGAACTGGTGTCAAGCACTGATGTGGTGAAGCACCAGCTGGAGCCCACAACTCAGTGGAGGGCCCATCGCAGACTCAATATGCCGAGCCAACCCTTCATTTTCTGACTGGAGAAGTGTCTGGTGGTGGTAGAAAAAATAATACTCAGGAATCGCACTCTGCTGCTTCCTTTTCCAGGCACCCCTTCCATCAGGAAATGGGAGACTGGCACACATGTACCTGCTCCTTTCCCTCCATGATGACAATTGGGAGAGAGGAAGGGAGCTACAATGAGTGGGTTAAAACGGCAGATGGTAAATTCCATTTTAGAAGAGGCATACCCAGTGGTGCCACCAGGGTAGGTCATTTGAGAGATGATTGCTAGCCTTCTAGTTTTATTTTAATAGACCAAAATGGCTGCTGCATTTTTTGTGTATATGGGAGAATAAATAACACTGCTTTCCTAATTTATGTAATACTTTATTTCCAGTGTTAAAATCATTAAACTGCAGTATTGTAAAATAGTGGAATTTAGTTTGTGAATAACAAAGAGGCCTCTGAATCATTCTTGTTACTCTTTCATAATTAAAATGACAATGGAATAGATTTGGGAACTGTGCATGGAAAAACTTACATTGCTTTAATGGAAAGGAGAACTAATATTATAGGCTTCAATTTGCTTGTATAATAAAGCCTGCTATTTTTGAATCTTTACTAACTGAAATCAAACTAATTATTGTATACACTTGAAAACAAATATTGATATGAAACCATGTTGCCCATCTCCCTAGCTCAGAAAAAGAAATTAATTGATTTTTGTCCAAATTTTAACCTTCACCTTCCGTTCTTTGAAAAAAAGAATTTCATTGTCAATGCTAGGCAGTTTGAAGAAGCTCTGCTAATATGAGTAATTTCAGGGCACAGGCTTTCTCTTAGATTTCCACACTTCAGTCTTCATCTTCTTCATAAGCCTCCAGGAAACCATCTGGTGATTTACTTTCATCAGGAATCTGTAAAAATTTTAAAAAGGAATATGAAGCAGATCCTCTGAGAGCATATATTAGTAGATAGCCATTGAAATGGGAGTTACTTTATTTAGTTAAAAGTATTTTTGTCATTTTTTCAACCAGAAAGGCTCCTAGAATGGCTTATATAAACAGAAACAAGATTATCCTTGCCCGCTCAGTCAAATAAATTCAGGTGTGTTTAAATGTGCTTATGTGGAAATTATCATTAAGATTTTGGCCTATACTGACTTGTAGATATGGATATAAAATATACAGTTGTCAGATGATGACCAGCAGATTACCCACCAGGGGCAAGTGCTTTCATGATTTTTTTACTATCAGTATGTAATGGCACTTTACAGAGTACTAGAGGACAGGTTCCTGGCTCAAGGAGCTTACACTTCTGCACAGGAGAAAGAAGAAAGGGAAGGGAGGGTTAACAGAGAAGCAATATGTGGTTGTTTCATATGCTTAGGATTAGTTACAGGCTCAGTTAAAGCTGGGCATGGGAATTCTAAGGGGTTGTGCCAAAGGCTGAACAGAAATGGTGGGTTTTGATGAGTGATTTGAAGGAAGTAAGAAGTGGCGGAGAGAACATCACACAGGGGTGGTAGAAGACAGCTCCAAGGATGAGTGGCAGTGAAGGAGAAAAGGTGGAGTCTTTTGAGAGAGCAGGAGACCTTTGGATGGTGGAGGGTAGTGGAGGTGATAGAGCGAAGACCATGGACAGCAACGTATCAGGATTTAAGTGCAGAAAGATAAGGGGGAGCAAGGCCGTGGAGGTCTATGAAGTTAAACACAAGGAGCTTTTGCCCATTCTAGGAGCAGTGAGTCAAGAATTGAGTGCAGAGATTCCAAAATGGAGGGAGAGTGGAGGAAGAGTTTCTCCCTATGGAAACACTGAAGAAACATGTAGACAGGAAGAGGACTATCTGACATCAGAATTCACTGCTTCACTCCCTTTATTTATTTATTATGCCCTTCCAGTAGGAGCCCAGGGCGGTAAACAAAAACACTAAAAACACTATAAAACATCATAAAACAAACATTAAAATACATTAAAACTTCTTTAAAACATTAAAACAAAACATCTTTAAAAACATCTTTTTAAAAAAGCCTTTAAAACATCTTAAAAAGCAATTCCAACACATGCAAACTGGGATAAGGTGCCCCCCAGTTCCTTTGTGTCTGCCTGAGTGATCTGCAATTCAGTGGAGAGAACCGTTGATGGAGAAATGACCTTATGACCTATGGATGGAGAACTCTGCTGCCCTCCAGATGTTGCTGAGAACGACAACTCCCATCAGCCCTGGCCATTGGCCATGCTGACTGGGGGGCGCCAATGAGAGTCCCACAACAACTGAAAGGCCGCAGGTTCCCCCATCCTTGCTTAGACGCTCCCTCTCCAATACGTGTGCGTAGTCATTTGTGCACGCGTGTAACACCACCACTCGTTCAGCTCTGAGTGAGGTAAGAAACATGGATGATGTGCAAGCGCAAGGTGTTCCCCTCAAAGTGTAAACACAAGGACAGGGAGCCGGTGGCCCTCCAAACGCTGTTGGGCTGCCAACTCCCATCAGCCCCTGTCAGCATGGCCAATGGCCGGGGCTGATGGGAATTCTAGGCCAGCAACACCTGAAGGGCCACAGGTGCCCCACACCTGGTGTAACATAACAGAATTATTGTATCTTTTAATTGCTGTAAACCGCCCAGAGAGCTTCAGCTATGGGGCGGTATATAAATGTAATAAATAAATAAATAAATAAAATAAAGAGGAAGGTCTTCAGTAGGCACCGAAACTAATGCACTAGGTGTCCATGGTTCAGTTGGAAGTGGCCAGGAGACTTGCTAAACTAGTATATATTAATCTCCCAGAGTGAGGGTAGGCTTTATTTTGCTGTCAAGATTGGCTTCACCTCTTTCTCACAATTTCCCCATCAGTGACCATCAGCCATTCTCAAAAGCCAGAAGTACAGTAGAATCTGTCCTCCCCATAAAAGGTTGCAGTATCAGATGCCAACAGTTGTGTAATTTCTCTATGCCTATGTCTTGGAATAACAACCTGTCTTTCATTCTATTAGCAATGTTCAGGGATGAGTGCCAAGCCTTGTGTAACCAGAATGGCACCACACACTTGAGGGAGGTGTTGGCATGCTTGGGGTAACCCCAAGATTTGCAGAGAGAAAAAACCTTAAGGGGGCAAGCCTTACAATTGTAGAGAAACCATAATGTTGTGAGGTAACATTTTAATGGTTTAAACAGTGTTTAAAATATAGGCATTCTTCTGTAAGAAGAAGAAAAACCTTGTCTTTTAACCCTGGCTACAGCATGATGTAAGGTATGAAGTATACAAGGTCTGCTAACAGCAGGCCAAGTGACTGGTAAACTGTCACAATTGTTCCCTTTTAAGATAATGATGGTATACATGCTGGTTTTAAGTTTTTACATAAGAGCAGTAGCATTAAGAAGTGGTCAATTTATGGTAGGTCATTTGGTGGACATTCCATTCAAATCTATTGGTCTGTAATTACAGGCCAATGAGTGTTTGTGATTCCATCAGAAACAAATTGATTGGCTAGAGCAGTGGTTCTTAAACTTTTTTGGTTCGCGGCGCACTGTAAAACATAAAAAATTTCTGGCGCATTTCATGTACAAAATTAAAAATATATTAATATATTTTAAACTATGAATAAAATAACTATACAAATGGGTTTCTCCTCATTTTTAAAATATACTTTCATAATATTCGCGGGACACCTAGTCACCTCTTGCGGCGCACCAGTGTGCTGCGGTGCACTGTTTGAGAATCACTGGACTACAGGATCCTGGCTGAGGATGTATAAGACCAGATTCACCTTTGTCGGGAGGTCAGTCGGGTAGTCTTTAATAGATGGTGTTCAATGAGAGACTCCAGAAGAGGCTTTCAAGGCTAAAGGAAGCATGGATGAGTGTACCAGCACCAGCAGAGGCTGACAGTTGAAGAAACCCACCGGGCAGCTGAAATCACTTGAGGTGAGAGCTAAAAAGGTCTGCAAGAGAGGACTAGGAGACTGCAGCAGTATCCTGCCAGAAAGCTAAGGCCAGAATGACAGTGGCTGAAAGTGGACCAGAGTGAAGACTTCACATGAAAATCTTGGAAAAGCTGGAAAGGTACTTGAGCAAAGTAAACCCTGACTAGAGGGAAGACTTCAAGTAAAACCCTTGTGATAAGCTTGTGAGTTAACTGAAGGTGAAGTTAGGAAAGGTATAGAAAAGTATTGTGTAGGAAAAGGAACTAGAGCAAGTACCTGACTATAGGAAGAGCAACACCATTAAAGTTTACGTAATATTTACAACAACAGTGATAACGATATCTTGTGTATCTAATAAGAAACCAAGCTTCATTTTACAATTTACCTGCAAGGAAACATATTAGTACTAAGCTTTAATTAATTATACTATCTTTACTTCTAATTGTGAAGCTCTGGTTTGCTTTGCCCTATGCCTATACTCAGTTTCTGTATTTGTAAAATGATAAGAGGTAAATAAGAGTGACATAAATGGCAGCAGTGGAGATAGGGGGAGAAAAGGATACATAAAGCTGGTAGTTACATTAGTTCAAGGTTTAAAGTGGTGGTAACTGGTGGGATAATAAAGCACTATGGCCACAGGTCTTGAAAAAATGGAGGCTAGTTGGAGGGATATAGAGGTTTAGAGTAACAGATCTCCACAACATGGTGGTGGGATGCAATGCTTTTGACCCACCAAGGCCTCCTCCCCTCCCCCTCCCAAAAAACAGCCCAACAAGGATTGAGCTTGTTCAGTAATCATGGAATGCTGAGCTTCTGTTGGTGAACAACAGGAAAATTTTGATATTGGTGGTGGAATATAGTACCCTGCAAGTTGTTTGGCTGGCTGGAGGAATATTCTTCCCTGCAACATTTTTGGCCGGTCCCATTTTGTATATCTTACCCTGTACATACACAGCATGGATGGATGCTATTTTATTGGATTTCCTGTGGCATTGGAGAGTTTAAGGTGTGTGAGGGTGGATGGGGAATTAAAGAACAATGCATGTAGCTTTGCTAATAAATAGCAGTCTTACTACTTTGACCCCACAGGTCAAAGGAGCTTGAAATGGGCGAGGAGTGAGGTAAACAAAAGCCAGTGCATTGATATTTCCTTAGCTGTTCAAGCTGCTGTGATGACACACAAGGCTAGTGATAAGAAATGAACACCTCTCCTGAAGCCATTGATTGAACTGTTGTAGTGTAAGTTCATGAATATGTTTCCTGCTAAGAAAGAGTCTGAAGACAGAAAAGATGTGACCCACCAGTTGAATGCTAATGGGCTGTAATCTACTTCAGTAGGGTAGTTGTGATCACTAAAGTGCACTCCTTGGGGAAAGAGTAAGTTAATATTCTATTCCCTAGAATTTCTAAATTTGTCTTATTTAATATGGTAGCTATCACTGAGCTGCACATTTTATGAGAATGTGTATGTGGTTTAAACAGTCACAACACTGAGAATACTTTCTGTATCTGTAGGTGATAATACTTTATCTGAAAAAGCTAAAAGCAGCAGAGGGCTACAATTTAGCTATATTGACTATGAACATTCTTACAACCAATGCCCCAAAGATGCTTCTAGTGACTGACTAAAGCATAGCTACATTTTTAGAGTATTGCATTCTTGCATGCTATCATTTTTACCTGTTGCTCAGCAACTTGATTACTTTCTTCTTCTAAAAAGGATACCTGAAACAAAACAAACCCCCAGAATATTAGTGTTATGTTGCTTGGGTTCTGCTGAATCATGACTTATATTATAGTTTTGTTTTTATGTTGTTGGCTTTAAATTGTATTTTTGTTGTAAACCACTTCTTCAAAAAGCTGTATATAAATATTTATGTAATAAACATCTGTTGGGGTCAGTTCACAACCCCTCAGATTATTATGGGGTAGGGGGACTCATGAACTGGGAGCTACTGCACATTTGTATGTAAAGCAGCATGGCCAAGTATCATGTAAAAGGGCCTTTAATTTTCTAAGTTATGGGATCAGTACACACACAAACGCATACACCATTATTTCATGGATTCACGGAGTTGTAAGGTACCTCAAAGGTCACCTAATCCTACTTAAGGATGGGTGAATCTGCAAATTTCAATTTCTCTCAGTTTCTCACTTTTCCAAACTTAAGTTCAGTTCTCTACATTTGCATGTTGGTTTGCAATTTTATAATTTATAAAGGTCCTCATGAAAATTCATTAGAATTTAATATGATTTTTTCCTAATATACATATTTTGCAAAAACAATTTTCTATAATGTAATGCATTTTTGTATATTATTTTCACTAATATATGCATTTATATGCACACTTTACCTTTTATATGAATTTTTATACATATTATGTGGCTGGAGAACTGCATTGCAAATTCATAGTGCAAATGTCAAAGGATGTCCTACGACCTGGGAGACCAGGGTTCAAATCCCCACACAGCCATGAAGTTCACTGGGTGACCTTGGGCCAGTCACTGCCTCTCAGCCTCAGAGGAAGGCAATGGTAAACCACCTCTGCATACCACTTACCATGAAAACCCTATTCATAGGGTCGCCATAAGTCAGAATCGACTTGAAGGCAGACCATTTCCATTTTTTTCATAGTTCTGGAAAGTGCAAATTAGGTAGGTTTGCCTTTAAATGTGAACTGAAACAAATGTCTCTCCCATTCCAAGTCCTGTTCCTTGCCATTGCAGAAGAATTGCTGCTACAGCATCCCTGACGAATTGATAAATTGTCTACTTAAAAACCTCTAGAAGAGCGAGAGGTCATAAGCTTCCAAGGCAGTCTGCTACACTGTCAAAGAAGCTCATACTGTTAGGACCCTCTTCCTGATGTTTAGTCAAAATACCTTTTCTTGTAATTTGAACCTGTTGGTTCAAGTCCTACTCACTGGAGCAGCAGAAAATATATTTGCTCCCATCATCCATGTGATAGCCCTTCAAAAATTGGTGCCATCTATCAATTTTTTTCTCTAGTTTCTTTTGTCCACATTTATTTATTAATTCTTTATGCTCAATATGTATACCAGGTCATGAAACAAATATTCAAGGAAGCCAAAGACTCTCAGCCATCTTATCACTCACTTTGCTTGTACTGTACCAAAATTAGGAACCCCAAGAATCTCTAACCTTTTACAACCAATGCCCCATTGTACTACAGTGAAGCAAAACGTTGATAGAGCCATTCAGACAGTTCTGCCTGACTTTTCATTGCTAAAACTACTGCTTCTCCTACAAGACAGATTTCTACAACAGAGCATTGATCCAATATTGGGAGTGTGGTGGTGGGCTAATTATTGTGGCCTTTTGGATGTCATGGGGCAGTAGAGATGCTGACTCATATTGCTGGGCAGGCTTCATGTTCTGTTTTTAAGGGAACCATGGTTAACGTTAACCCTGGTTAGCATTAGTGCATATGAAACTCAAAAACACCAGCAAAGATGAGGAAGGGACATTTTCTCTAGAGGGGAAGAAAGAAAAGGAGTGCATGTTCAGAAGGCTGGCTCCCAGTTTGTAAACTATGGTCTGCAGTGTTTTGTATCTGCTCAATACCCAAAGACTCACTATTCTGCAAAAGCATATTGACAACTGATCCTATGAGTTGTTCATGAGCTATTAATAGGATCACACATTCACTCTATAAGAAGGCTTACTTCTGGTTCATTCATCTCATCACCTTCATCAAAAAACTGATCACCCTGAAAAAGCAAATGAATAATGTCAAAAGTGATGTCTATAAGAAAACCACTTGAAGCACAGTGAAAAGTTCAATGGATACATTGGTTTAGTTAGAAAAACTGAAATCTACTGAATGCTACAATTGTTCATGGGTGTCAACCCTGATATTAAAGACAGAAATCTTTGAATTTTAAAAATTACATTTGTCGTGTGTGAGAGACGTACCTTTGCTGATGAAAGCCTAATTAAAGTTCTGAATGAAAAATATGTTCAGATGAAGTTTATTGATTGCTGTAGTTAATTCAGTCGACTTCATCATAGCCCATTGTGTAAATTCAGTGTGATAAGTTGTTAGATAAGAACTTAAATACTATGAGAGATGCAAATAAAGGGCCATCTAATCCAGGATCCTAGTGGCCAGCCAAAGGCTTTCAGAAAACCTCCAAGTAGGTCATGTAGACAACATCTCTTTGCAGTTCTCTCTCTCGCTCTTTCCCACCCCGGTAGTAACTGGTACATTAGCTATTATGGCTAATAACCAAGGCTGTGCTGGTTGGGGATGATGGGAGTTTTAGTGTAAAACAGTGATCCCCAAACTTTTCCCCCAGGACCACTTCAAAATTGCTTAGGGTCTTGGCAGACCATTTAATGATTTTTCTGCCTGTTGTTGCAATTGTGATGTGCTGTGCTAGAGGCTGTATGATTTTTAATTGAATTTTCATTGGTTCTTTCTTATCTTGTATTTTATTGTATTACAATGTGCATTCCATAGAATTCAATACAAATATAAGAAATAAAAGAAGCTACAAAAGTACAATGAAAATTCAATATGAATATTTGATGCAGACACGCCATGGACCACCTGAATGAAGCTCACGGACCACAGATGGTCCACAGATCTGGTCTAAAACTTCTGAAGGGGAGCAGGTTGGGGAAGGGTACACAAAACATTGAAAAGGAACCAGTGTGACTAGATTACTTGACACTTATGTCATAGATCATGTTAATTTTTTAAAAAAGGTTTGTACTGTAGAAATTCATTATAATGAACATAGAATGTCAGAGAGACTTGTTTTCTTGACATATTCAGTTCTGCCTGAAGTGCCTAAAAGAAACCCATTAAGGGCTGTATCTCAGTGGTAGAGCATCTGCTTTCCATGCTGACGGTCCCTGGTTAAATCAGTAGCATCTCCAGGTTGGACTTGGAATGTCCCCTCTTGGAAATCCTGAAGAGCTGGCGCCAGTCAGTGTAGACAACACTGAACTAGATGGACCAATGATATGACTCGATATAAGGCAGCTTCCTATGTTCCTAAGCAATGCAACCATAACATCTAAACCCATAAACCTCTTTCCCAGGCAAGTGACTCCCAGGGCCACTTAACAAAGTAGCTGTTTTAGGAGGCAACTTAGGGTTTTTGCTGTGCATTTAAAATGAAAAGTGTGAATGAGGAAAAATGGTTTTGTAAATGCATGAATCATGGTAGTATAGGGCTGAGGGCCAGGCTATGTGCAGTTCCCTGGCAAATTACAAAACCTGCATTTATCATTGCATAATGTGTCAGGCGGCCCATATGATTGGGCTATTAGCTATTCTAAACTCTGAATAAGAAAAGGGGAACTTGTGGCTCTCCAGATGTTGTTGAACTCCCAACTCCCATCAGCCCTAGCCAACATGGTCGATGGTCAGGGAAGATGGGAATTATAGTCTAGGTACATCTGGAGGCATGATGGGGATTGTAGTCTAGGTATATCTAGAATCATTCTTTCAACTCATGAACTTTTTTACTTCAAAAAGTATAATGAAAAAACAGCACTGGAATCAACATAAATATTAATACCGAAAGTGGTATCTTATCTAAAACCAATCAAAGCATCATGAAAGCTGCCAATAATTAACTAAGAAAAGGGATAGTTCCAAGTTTATTAAATGCTGACATTTTACCTCTTGGTTATAATTTTTCATGTCCGAAGAAAGGGAGTTCTGAAAATCAAGAGTGTGGAAAGCCATATTTCTGCTAATGAAAGCATAATTTCATGATGAAATTATTATGTGAAAAGGGCCCCTAATTTTAACTGATTGCTGTTTCCTACACTACTGCTTGGATGGGAGGAGATGGCAGATGTGTCTACAGTTATATATGTGTGTGATGTAGTAATAAGGATGTAGTCATCCAGGGTCTTGAGGGGGTCCTAGATCTCTTACTTTTTGGGGGAACCAGGTCCCACCAGAATCCCTATGTTTCCAGAGAACTATGAGCCAATCACCACGAAAAAGGAGTTTGTTAGCCACTGAGAAGAGTCTTCTAAATTGCTTCCTTGTCCTTGGAGCCAATCAGAGTGAAAGGAGTTCCTATTAGTTCCTACTTCAAAAAACCCAGTTGTAGAGAGTGAGAATTCTGTAAATTCAGAAAAGGCAGTGAATCCTGATGACAGCTTCCCATCTACATAATCAAGTAGAAGGTGGTTTGGCATTAGGTCTGAGTATTTTTACCTTTTGTTGGTTGGTGTCATGGCTCACATCTGAAGGAGGGTTCTGAAAACAAAAATTAATGTTTGAAAAATCATAAGCTATCATTTCTGGACAATTGTGTCTTTCTCAATATAATTCAGCAGTGAGGAAACTTTATATATGTTATTACTAGCATATAGATCCTGCTGGATCCGACCAAGAACCTGTCCAATCCAGAGTCCTATAGTGGACGTTAGATGCTTCCAGGAAGCCAAAAATTGGGCTGGGGGACAATAGACCACCCTGATGTTTACTCCTTAGCAAATGGTATAACATAGAGCGGTCATTGCTAACACTCCAATAATTTGTCTAATCGTATTTTAAAATCTTCTAAGTTGTTGTTGGGAAACCTTTGGCCCTCCAAAAGACCTTTTCTCCATCCCACCGGTTAAAACAGCCAGACTGGTGAGGACTAGGGAGAGGGCTTTTTCAATTGTGGCCCCCACCCTGTGGAACTCCCTCCCAAATGATCTCCGCCATGCCCCTTCTATGATGAGTTTCTGCTGAGCCTTGAAGACCTGGCTCTTCAGGCAGGCTTTTGGGGTGGGCTAGGTTTTACTATTATTGCTTCAGATTTTGAATGTTTACTGTATTTGTACGTTTTATTTTGTACGTCGCCCAGAGTGGCTGGACAACCAGCCAGATGAGTGACTAATAAATTTAATAATAAATAATAACAATAAATAACTCCTATCATTCATGACTATTGGCCATACTGGCTGTGGCTGATGAGAGCTGGGTGTCCCACAACATCTGGAAGGCCACAGATTCATCATCCCTGCTCTAAGCCAGTGACTATCCTGATATAGCTAATTTCCTAGGTTAGTTTTGTGCTCTTGTGAAGAACTTTGTTTTGACAGTCCTGAATCAACTGCCTGCATTTTCACTTCTAGTGTTAGGAGAGGGAATTTCCCCCCCTTATTTTAGTGGAGGGTGCGGGGTTCACATACCGGCATATGCACTGCCCGAGTGCTCTTGGAAGTAGCCTGACTCTCAGAATCCTTCAACCATAGAAAAAGAACGAATATCAGCAATACTCAAAATGAAACTGTCATGCCCTAATATTTTGTCCACAACACAATACTGTATCTTAGTAAAAAAAACCAGCTTTTCGTGGGAACAAAAGCAATTTGGTGGATGAAATGTCTATTTTATTATGGGCCACTTCCAATAAATATGTACATCCCTTAGATCCCTTATCAGCTGGTTAATTTCAGAGGTTGGGATGGTCCATACAAAATAGAGAATAATGATTTGGTGCTTTGTGACTTACAGAGCCATCCAGCTCAGGGGAAGCTGGCAGAAGGGGAGCCAGCAAAAAGGATCTATGGCATCAAATTGCTGTTTGGAAGCATCCAGGCCAGCTGAACACCGGCTCAGCTAGGAGCTGCGCAAAGGGACCAGCAAGAAAGAGCTTGCCCTCTCAAATACCCTTACCAGGGAGTAAGCGCTCTCCATTGACTTCCATTGAATTCTATTTTCTTAGACCGACATTTCCCCCCGGCATAACGTTTGTGTGAATTGGGACCTGCAGGAGCGCTCCAAATATGAATAGGATGTGGCCTTAGGCCCCCTTCAGCCCATCCTCTGCCATGCCCCTGAATGACCATTTTTGGGGCCTTTTGCTGGCTCCCCTTCCATCAGCCTGCGCTTCCCTCGTGGACCTCCATCTGAGCCGGCTAGGTCCTGGCTCTCCCACAGCTGAGCCGGGTTGAGGGGTTTCTGCTGGCACAGCCCGGCTGAGTCAGGACCCAGCTGGCTCTACCAAGGGTCCACCATATCCAACTCCTCTCAGCCCGGCATAACTAGCAGTCGAATTGTGCCCTTAGGTATATAAGAAAGCATCGTTTTCCATTCCACCCTGTATTTGCCACATGCAGCACTTTTCCATTCCACTGCAGTTTGTCTTCTGCCCAAAACTACGTTATTTGTCTTGATGTATACTGTGACAAAATTATGTAAATTACCTACGTTACCTAAGTTACATTGAACTTATGTTATTCTACCCCCTTCATTTCAATGCAATGGAAATGGAATGCAAATGGAGGGGGGACATAATCAATTAGGTATCATTTGCAGACTCAAAACAAGAACTGCAGCAAATACTGATCATATTGACTGGACAGATTTCTGTTCTGGACATGGGGCGAATAAGCAAACATCGGCAATTTCCACTCCTGTTTCTGTTTTTGGCTGAATTCTCTGACATCTGTATTTGTGACCAAGCCTGTCTCTCCCATTCACTCCTTCACTCGTGTATTTAATAGTTTCCCTTAGTTCATCATTTACAGACACTGAGCAAAGTATAAGTTGCAATAACTATAGCTGGCCATCTTTGGTCAAATTATGATGTGCCAAGAACCTGGAGCTAGAGAGAGTATCGGCATGCATGTGAATGGGGAGGGAGAGTGAGGAGGAAGCATGCAGACTCAAGGCTCATCCATGAAGCACCAACCCATGGTTTGGCATTAGGTCTGAATGAACTGCCTCTTTATGATTTGAAGCTGACTAAGTAAATGGACTCCATCAAAACATTAATATTGAAAGGACATCTATAATTGAGCCAGCTAAAGCATTTTGAAAAATTGTAGTTAGAATACTTTAGTGGAAAGTCTTGGTTGCAGTGAAATAGCATCCTTTTTTTTTTTTTGTTATCTTTTTTTCATTGGTGTCACTTACAGCTGGAGAAGGATTGTCCTGAAAACAAATATCAAACACTAGTATGTGAAAAATCGTATGACCTTCCCATATCATATGACATTGACTTTCCTGTATTAGATAAGTGGGGAGGAAGCTTTACATACCTGTTCTGGTTTTGGTGCTGCTGATGCTTGTGCTTCTTGATCCTTCTGGTGATCAGGAATAATCTCAGCGTTCTTCAAACACAGAAAAAGTACCAATGTGAGTGTTTCACTTTACACTGCCTAGTTGTATCATGCCTGTGAGATGGGAGCCATCCCTGATATTAGAGGTCTTCATATTGTTAATAATCATAACTGCACCCTGTGGATTCTTTGGTGCACGTTTTTGTCCCAGTTTTTCATCAGTGAAAAGGAAGCATTACATACCAGCGTGAAGTTCAGTGTTTTCAGTGGGAAGTTTGACTTCCAAAATTCTTACAAGACAGAATCTTTACAAGATAGAATCAATACCAGTGTTAAAAAAATATATGAAAATTTTGGCAGCATGGAAGACAAATAACAGAAGGAGGTACAATGGTTTAGGAAGTTATTAATTGTATGATATAATTCTTTTTAGATGGCTTAATGCTATCACTGGAAAGAAACGCCCCATTGATTATGTAGTACCATGTGATTTATTCCATTCTATAACGAACTGTTCCTCAGGATACAGAACTGCTGTCCAAACAGAACAGGAACTGTTGCACTGGTACCAAGAAACAAGAAATGCCTTTCCTTACTTCACAGAGGGCTGTTTTACTCAGGCTCAGCATGTAGAATCGACACAGGCAAGCAAATCTCATATAGGATAGCATGTGAATTTTGCCTGTATGCGCAATCCATCCTCTGCAAAACAGAGGTGGATGGATAAACAGCTTAAAGGTTTATTTACAACCATTTATAGGTTTTATTTATAATTAAGCAGTATATAAGTAAAATAGTTTTGTTAAGTAAAATAGAAAAATATGTAGGGGACATTTATGTTTGTGCTGAGATCACACATAGCGCTCTGGAAATATGGTGGGTCCATGTGGGCCTCAGTGCCTCACTCATACCCCTCACTGCATGGTGTCTACAAGCCATGGAGTTCTTATGGCCTGATTCTGTAAATGCATGGATTATCTAACAATGAATTTGAGGACGTGTGTGTGTAGATATATAAAGTTTCCCAGAGAAATAGGATAGAACTGAACAGCTTTTCTTGTTGTGCCAAAGATAGGACTTTCCTTTAGTTGCAGTATACACCACAGTTATAGACGACAGTTGTTGATGTATTATGACATCTAAGAGATTGAGATAAAGATCAGGAACTCCCTGGTTCGATTCTTGCCCATGCCAAGAACTCCCTATGACTATGGCCTTAGGAAAGTTGCTCTCTCTGAGCTTCAGTCTCCCACATCTGCTATATGAGGGAAGGGGATGGGAAAATTTGTCAATTTCAATTTTTCTCAGTTTCTCATTTTTCTATTTTTAAGTTCAGTTCTCCACATTTCCACTTCTGTTTGTGATTTTTTAAAAAAATGTCTTTATGAAAATCAGCAGCATTTAATGTGAATTTCTTCTAGTATTCACATTTCTGTACGCAATTTTGCCTTATATACACATTTTGCAAAGCTGTATTACTTTACATAATGCCTTTTTGTATGCTATTTTCACAACATACTCATTTTTATGCACACATTACCTTACAATATGCATTTTTTGTACAAATTACTTAGCAGAAGAACTGCATTGCAAAATTCAGAGGAGTGCAAATTTCAAAGCATGGCTGTGTTTTGTTTTTTGTATTGCTTTGGAAAGTGCAGATTAGATAGGTTTGTCTATAAATGCAAAGTGAATTGAATTCTTCCCCATCCCTATTGGGGAACAATAATACTGGTATGTATAATTGGACCAGTCAAAGCTTTTTGAAAAATTGTGGTTATAAATTCTTTAGTGCAGTGGTTCTTAACCTGGGGTGCGAGGCGGTAACTATACAACCAAAGATTTGAGAAACTGTCATTTATCTTAGCTAAGTTAGGCTAAAACACACATTAAAATAAAATAAAATAAAATAAAATGAACGGTATTTTTTCAAGGGGTGCAAGAGCATATTTTGGAGATCCAAGGGGTGCTGGCAGTGGAAAAAGTTAAGAACCATTGCTTTAGTGGAAAGTCACAACTGTAATAAAATAGTATCCTTTTTTAAACCTTTTTTTCACTGGTGTTATCTCTTGCAGTTGGAGACGGATGGTCCTGAAAACAACCATCAAACACGAACGTGTAAAAAATTATATCTCAATGTAATGTTGTATTTCCCGTATTAGTTCAGTGGGGATGATGTTTTACGTACCATTTCTGGTTTTGGTGCTGCTGACGCTTGAGCATCTTGGGCCTGCTGAGTAGGATTAATCTGAACATCCTTAAAACACAGAAAAACTACCAATGTTAGTGTTCCACTTGGCACTGACTTCATACACTATGTCTGTCAGATGGGAGCTTTCTCTGATATTCGAAGTTCTCATAATGTCAATGATCATAATTGTATTCTGTGGATTCTTTCATGCAGTTCCCCCACCCCTGAGTCTTCCATCATTGAAGGATATGCCTACTTAGTGCCTGAAGTTCTATGTTGTGAATGGAGAGATTGACTTCCCAAATCTTTACAGGACAGATTTCTTATAAGATAGAATAAATTCCAGTGTTCAAAAATGAAACCTTTGGCAGCATGGAACACCAATAACAGAAGAGGTATTGGAGATATTGGAAGTTATTAACTGTATTATAGAAGTCCTTTTAGATGGCTTTATGTCATCACTGGAAAGACAGGTTCCATTGATTATGTTGTTCCCCTTGTATTACTTCATTCTATCAGCAGCATTTCCTTAGATTGCAGAACTGCTGTCCAAATCAGCAGAACAGAAACTGTTGCACACACAGAGTGGGAATATTGGTACCAAGAAATATGAAATGCCTTTCCTTAAGTTACTACGCAGAGGGCTACTTTAGGCATATAGGCTCTATATGGAGTCTCCTCCTGGAGGCAGGAGCAAATTTTACCTAGGCTGCTGGTGTTATCTGAATGCACAATCCATCTGCCACAAAACAAGGATGGATAGATGGATATGCAAGTCATATTCATGTTTGTGCTGAGATCATACAGAGCATTCTACACTTGTGATGGGCACATGTGAGCCCACATGCCACACCTGTATCCCCTACATGCCATAGGGAACTGGGTGAACTGATACTGCGAGTTCTTATGGCCTGAATCTATAAATCGATGGATTATCTAAGGCTTATCTTGGGTTGTTGTTGTTGTGAGTATTCCACTTGACACTTAGTGCAGGCATCATACCTATTAGATAGTTATAAACTGGTTAGTGGAAAGTCCCAACTGTAGTGAAATAGTATCCTTCCCCCCCCTTACTTTTTCTTCATTGGTGTTGTCACTTACATCTTGAGATGGGTGGTCCTGAAAACATATCAAACACTAGTGGATGGAAAACGATATTCCATCACTTCTATATGATGGTGCCTTTCCCATATTAGTTCACTGGGGAGGAAACCTACATACCTGTTCTGTCTTTGGTGCTTCTGCATGAGTCTCTAGGGCCTGGCGATCAGGATGAATCTCACCATCCTTCAAACACAGAAAAAGTACCAATGTGAGTTTTGCATTTGACATTTACTGCATGCATCATGTCTGTAAGATAGGAACTATTCCTGAAATTCAAAGTTTTCCTACTGCCCATGAAAATAGTTGAATTTTGTGGATTCTTTGGTGAAGTCTCCCCAGCCCTAATTTTTCCATCATTGGAGGAGGCATGCTATGCACCAGCCTAAGTGCCTGGAGTACTGTGTTTTCAGTGGGAAGGTTGTCTTCCAAAATCCTTTGAAGATATAATCCTTATATGATAAAATCCATACTGGTATTCAGCAATGAAACCTTGGAACACAAATAACAGGAGGAGATATGGGATATTAGTAATTGTATTCTAGAATTCCCTTTTGATGGCTTAATGTCCTCTCTGGGGAAAAAAGCAGATTCCATTGATGTAATACTACTTGCAGTAGTATAGTGGCAACTTCAGAAGTGCAAGGTCCCTTCATGACAGTCATAGCCACATCCCCTCCCCCTCCCCCTCCCCCATTTTTGCTGCCAGGTTGAAAATGAGATCCTTGTTAATGCTTTCTCCAGCAACAACAGATACCCCTAGGAGCCAATAAGCTTGAAAGGGGAGAGCGTTAGCTACTGGAAAGAGTCTTCTCAGTGGCTGACTCACCTCCTTTCATTCTGATTGGCTCCAATCAGCAGGAAAAGACAAGGAAGCATGTTAGAAGACTCTTCTCAGTGGCCAACATACTGCCCTTTCATGCTGATTGACTTGTAGGATGCTGGAGACATAAGGACCCTGCTCCCAAAAAAGTAAGGGATCTAAGACTCCCTGAAACCCTGAATGACTACACCCTTGATTACTTGTATCAATAACTTTTCCTTAGATTGTGGAATTGCTCCAAGTCGACAGAACAGGAACTGTAGATATATTGATTCCATGAAATAAGAAATGACATTTCTTACTACAAAGGGCTGCTTTACAAAGTCTCAGCTTATAGTTAGGAGCAGAGCTTGGAAAAGTTTTTGAACTACAACTCCCATCAGCCCAATCCAGTGGCCATGCTGGCTGGCGTTGATGGGAGTTGTAGTTCAAAAAAGTAACTTTTTCCAAGCTCTGGTTAGGAGGCAAAAGCAAACCTTACATGGGGATGCCATGGTTTTTTTGCCTGTATCCACAATCCGTCTGCCACAAAACAGGGATGGATGAATATGCAGGACCTAGGTATGAGTGTGCTGAGATCACATACGGTATTCTGGACATGTGGTGGGCACAAGTGAGTCTGAGTGCCACACCCATACCCCACACTGTATGGGGTCTACATGCCACAGAGTTCTTATGACTTCATTCTAAAAATCAGTGGATTACCTGTGACTGAGCATGAGAACATGTGCTTAAACAAGCAAACAAAAAGGTAAAGAGAGGATTGCATAAGAAGTAGGATAGAGCTGAATGAATCTTCCTGATGTGTCAGAAGCAGGATGCTCCTTCAAGAGCATTAGGAATTACAGTGTTAATGTAACATAATTCTAAGAAATTGTTGTTGTAGTTATTATTAATATTATGTTTTGCCTTGCTGTAGTTAAACTGGATCCACTGAATTAGGCTGCTTAGAGTTTATGCTCATTTGCATTGATACAGACAACTGCCCCATGCAAAGTACCACCGCTTCTTTTTCCAAAGGAAGTCAGTGGAAAGGATGTTTTACATACCTCCCCTATTTTCAGGTTCCCCTTAGCATTGCCAAGATTTGGTTCGGGTACCTTGGAAAGAAAGCAGAAAAGAGATGGTGATGCTGGAACTCCTGTTATAAAGCCATCAAGACAATTTTAGCATTCCTGGCTTATTTGTTGCATGCGCAAATGTACTTACTGGCCAAGCCAAGGCTATGCTGAAAAGGCACCAGCACATCACAGCAGTCTTCATTGTGAAAGATTCCCTGAAGAAGATTTATTAATGTTCAGCTGATATCCTACATGTCCAAAAGAAGTAAAACTGCAGTTTGCAAACTCGCTAGAAGTTTTCTATGGGGCAACAAGGTCACCCTCGTTCACTTTCTCTCTATGTGACTACTGCATGCTGCCAATCACTGCCAAACTATCACCAACAGGGGATCAGCTGGATAGACTGAAGCAAGGAGTCAGAGAGTGGCTTTCTGGGAGTTGTACCTTGAAGGCACGAGAAAGTGGCAGCGTTGCCCAACATGGCATATACAGTCACCCCATTATTGCCTCTAGCAAATTGGTTTTGCTGCAGGACGTGGCAGGGTTTGTCGTGCTTTAATAACCTGCAAAACGTGATTGACTCAAAATGATAGTGGGACAAAATAAATGTGAACACCACATGAAGGAGGCCATTCTCGTTTATACCTTCACAGTAACCTTGTTAATCTGCTGCACAGTAAAAGCAACATAGAGTTGAATTCAGATGTACAGGGAAATCCAAATCCAAGATCTGCCAGGATGAGAGAGTTTGGAATAGGCAGATCTTGGGCTGTATGGCTCAGCTGGGGTTATGCCAGCTTAACTCCTTCAATCCAGCTGAGCCAGGGCTCAGCAGGTAGAATTTACATCAACACAATTACGCCGGCGTAACTCCCCCAAAAAGGGGCATTCCAGGGGCATGGCAGGGGCAAGGAGAGACTTATACCTGTTCCAAACTTATTTCAGTTCAGTCACGTGACAATGGCAGACATGATGTGGGCAAAAAGGGTGGTGTAAGTCAAACTCTGTTTTGAAGTCTTGTTTTCCCTCTGCCAGGCTCAGGCCAGCTCAGCCAGCAATAGCCCTGCTCCTGAACCGGTGTAAATTCTGCTGGCTTCCTATACTTAGGATTGCTCTGTTAGTTCTGCATAGAGTAGACCCATGGAAATAAGTGTGGGCTTAACTCAGTCATCTCTAACCTTAAAGGGGAAAAAAAGTAACAACGTCAATTCCATTTTAGGAATTATTAGGCAAGGGAATGAAAATAAAAATGGTCCATCATTATATAAATCCATTATATAAATGCATTCTGTTCTGATTGCCCCCATCTCAAAAAGGACAGCACAGGGCTGGAAAATATACAAAGAAGGGCAACCAAAGGTTGGAGCTCCTTTGCTACAACAAGGGTGGCTCTTTGGAAATTTAGCACATGTCACCTTCCCTCTAGGGTTGTATTGAGCAGTGTCATCTAATTGTCACAAGCAGAAACAACCAGTTTTGCACACCATTCAAATGAATCAACCAAAGTGCTGTGGAAACCTTGCAGCTCCTGATCCCCAGCAAGTCACAACAAGCCCAGTGAGAGTGGTGGTCATGGGAAAACAACCTTATTGTGAATGAAAGCATGAGTGTTGGAGTTTAGACCCTTGTGTACCTGAGGCAGAAACTCAAAATGACACCCACCTGCTTAGGAACAGAGTTCATTAAAAGAGAGGGGGAGAGTAGAGAGGGAGCAGAAAAATGGCATCCCAGTTTAAAATTTGCTGATAGAAATGACTGCTTTAAGTTTTTAAAACCATTGTAAGGTGAGCCCTTTTCACAAATAAGTAAGCATAGCGGCTAAGGGACTGAACTCGGATCCACAAGCATCCTGGTTCAAAATCTCTCCTCTGCCATTAACTCTTCTGGTGCCTTTAAGAAAGCTACTGTCTCACTATAGCTCAATAACAGAGTACCTGCTTGACATGGAGAAGGCATCTCCAGGTAAGGCTGGGAAGGACCTCTGCCCTCTGGACAGCCATGGCCCATCAGTGTAGAAAACACTGAACTAGGGGGACCAGCACAGGGCAGCTTCCTATGGTCCCAACCTCAGCAATTTGAGGGTAGTAATCCTGGTCTTCCTAACAGGATGATTGTAAGGATTTCTCCAAATACTTTTAAGTGTCACACTAAGCATTGCTCACATTACCTGGTTCTGAAGAGTGGTCTCCCCAAAGTTAACTTACTTCTCAGAATGGAACTCAAAACAACTTGGCCGACCTGCCCAAAAGATGCTCAGTCTTTCCCTTTTCTCCTTCTTGTGCGTGATGCCAACAGCCCTCTGGAATTTAAACCCTGCCCCAGAAATCAATCCACCAGTCCCCATCCATGAGGTTGAAAGGGGAAGGCCATGAGTTTCTTATCACCATCTTTCCCACATTTCTGTTACCTTTTCCTTTGTATTTTCCCCTCCTTCCTTTTTGGCAGCTTTCAGAACAGGCACAAGGCACTGGTTGAAGGGTTCCTTATCATGATCAAGCATTTGCATCCCATGTAGCCTGCTTCAGTATCGTGTAGGAGGATTTAAGTCGGTACAAAGTGGTTCATTCAGTACACCATAGGAGATGCTGAGGGGCATGCTGTGTTTTCTGAATTGCAAACAAGAGACGATCAGTTCTCTCTTCTGAGATCAACCGATAATTTCTCTTAGATTTCTCATGGATGACAATATGTTTAGTGTGTGTGTGCATCTGTGTATTAGTGGTTCATTGAAAGGGCAAGGTGATCATTCACTGGTACTTGGTTTCAGTGCAGATAGATCACCTAGTACAGACTGCGGATTCAATGTGGATGATGCAATAAAAGGACTGTGCCATAACAATAACTAGTGTGGTGCAGTGTACTCATAGTGTATTCATTACTTTTTTTTTTAATCCCACACTTCCTCCAGAGTGGTATACTATATGCTTTCCTTGCTTCATTTTAACCCAGACACAACAGCAATGTAAGATAGGTGCAGCTGACAGATGGCAATTGACCTAAAGTAAGCTTGAAAGCATCGTGGCTGAGTGGAAGATTTGAACCTGTGTCTCCCCAATTCTAGTACATTCTACAGCATACCAGCTCGTATAGGCAGCCTTCTCTAGGCACAATGACTGAGCACCAAACTAGATGTGACATTCAAGGCATCCAAGGTGTCTTTGTATTTAACATTTGGAAGGGCCATTTAGCTCAGGGGAAGGGCCTGTATCTAAGTGGTAGAGCACCTACTTGCATACAGAAGGCTCCAGGCTCAATCCCCAACGTCTCCAGGGCTTGGATAGACCAAATCTTAAATCCTGGAGAGTCATTGCCAATAAGTATAGATAACACTGAGCTAAATGGACCAATGGCCTGACTTAGTATAAGGCAGCTTTGTGTGTTCCTAACATGCAGGGTTTTAAAAAATATAGAAATAGTACCAGCTGGTGGGTAGGGGCTGATAATTATCAGGTTTGCAGCAGGCAGGGAGGGGGAATTTAAATAATTCCTTCATTGCTGCATTCCTGAAATTCTCTCTTCTGAAGCTGACATTTGTATGTGTGTGGATCCTCTGTTGATGGTATTTACACACACACACACAGGCATGCTGCTTTTAAGATTGTCTCCCAAGGCAGTTTACAATTGCAATCTGCAAAAAAGTTACAATATATTAGGGATATGTGGCGCTGTTTATGGCAATTTCTCCTAGTCCTTACCAGCATTGTCATAGTTTAGGTTCCTGGCTCTTCCCTCAAGATCTGGATGTTATTGGACTCCAACTCCCATCAGCCCCACACAGCATAGCCAATGGTCAGGGATGATGGGAGTTGTAGTTCAAAAAAAGTAACTTTTCCAAGCTCTGAGCTGCATCTGGCGGCAAGCGCTATGCTGCTGGCTACCCTTGCTCTAGCTGAAGAGGGTAGACAGAGCTTCAGATAAAGCTGAGGGTTATCTCCAATAAATCATTTTTTAAAATTAAAAAATGTGGAGGCGGGGGATAGGAGGAGTTGGGTTAATGTGTATGATTCTGCAGTAAAATACTCCCTGGCCTGTTTTTCAACAAATACAATCTGTACTTTTTAAAGCTAAATTGACAGTGAAGTCAATGAGGGCACAGTTCTGGAAAACCAGTCTCTATATTTAGATACATGTGTGAGAGAGACTTAATATAGATGTGAGAGGTTTTCAAAAAATTCCTTTGCTTGAGTTAAAAATTAAAGTGTAAAGTACCAGGTGTTCTTCTGATCAGCTTGTCACCTGCATCTGACGAGGAAGTGGCAGACAGACCATCCGCTTTCCATGCAGAAAGTCTCAGCTTCAGTCGCTGCCATCTCCAGTTAAAAGGAGCTGGTGATGGGCGCCGCCAGGCAAAATAAACAATACAGGACTGGTTCGGTAAATCATCTGACCTGTGTATAATCTTTGTGTCAAGCCTCAATACATTCCTATCTACCCATCCAGTCCTTAAATTGCCATAAAACTAACATTCTTAAAATCAGGTTCTGGAGGCTTGAAAGGGCCCTTGGAAGACACCCTTCATGTCCCCCTCCCCCAATGAGTCTACTTCCTCACTGCAGCAAGCCCCAGGGGGTGCTCATGTCCTTGGGCCCCTTGCTGGGATGTGGGGCCACAGCAGATACCCAGCCATGCCGATCCTTGATGCCAGCCCTGATTAAAACGTAAGCCTTCATCCAGGGACCCCCACTGAGGTTAACAAGTTTGAAGGCAGCTGCAGAGAGCATGATGTTCAAGGCGATAACCAGCCTTTTCCTCTAGGTGGGTCTGTCGTGAGTGTGGCCTCTCTTTTTAAGAGACATGCTGGGACTTCCATGTTCCCAGGTTTGAAAATAGAACTGGGACGAACTGTTTTGCTCAGACTTTTTTGTGTGTGGTGATTTCAGGGGTTATGAGGTGTGTGTGTGTGAAAACGCTGCTGAATAATGACAGTATTTTTTGGGGGGGAGGAAAGGGTGGATTTTATTTATTTTGGGGGTGGGTGGGAAGCTTGTCCCTATGGCATGATGCAGTAGGGGGCTTTCTCCTTTTTTCCCCTCCCTCTCTTTTTAAGCAGACGAAGCAACACAAAGCGTTTCCATTGCTTGAAGTGGCTGCTGTGGAGCTACAATCAACAGCTCATCGGCACTGGGACCTACACAACGGCCTAAGGGGAACGATGCTGCACAATGACATGTCCCTGTTACCTGGGACACTGGCAATTGCAGCTCTGCTGTCACTTCAAATGGCATCCAGTTAGCTGTGTGAGGGAAGAACTGTGCATGGCAAGAGATGTCCTCCTGGCCTGGATATTGTCCCCTTTTCTGCTCCTGAATCTGATCTGGAAGACAGAAGACTGCTTCTGGTGGGGACCGCCCTTTATCAAGAAGGCACCCAGAACTGCCACTGGCATTGGAGAGTGGCATTGTTGCCCCTCTCAACTGCATTATAAGAACTATAATCGAAGAACTTGAGCTGGCTTTTTCCTCTTCCCTCCTATTCCTTGGCTTTAAAAGAGGATTAGACAAATTCACAGAGGATAAGGCTATCAGTGGCTACTAGTCATGATGGTCATGCTCTGCCTCCATAGTCAGAGACAGTATGGTTTTGAATACCAATTGCTGGGAACTAGGAGGGGAGAGAGCTCTTGCACTCAGGTCCTACTTGCAGGCTTCCCACTGGGGCATCTGATTGGCCATTGTGAGAGCAGGATGCTGGACAAGATGGGCCACTGGCCTGATCCAGCAGGCTGTTTTAGGTTCCTATTTCCTTGCATGCCATGTCTTCTTAGGCTGTGAGCCTCTAGACAAGCAACTGTCTTAATACTGACTTTTGTAAGCCACTCTGACAACCAGCCTTTTTGGCAAAAGGGCGGGGTATGAACACCACAAATAAATAAATAGTGGTTTTTTTTGGGGGGGGGTAAGGAAAAGAAGAAAAGAGAAAAATG
This sequence comes from Rhineura floridana, assembly GCF_030035675.1. Lineage (NCBI taxonomy): Eukaryota > Metazoa > Chordata > Lepidosauria > Squamata > Rhineuridae > Rhineura > Rhineura floridana. The sequence continues at coordinate 106,057,496 of NC_084488.1, forward strand.
GAGATAAGCCTCTGTCACTTTGGGTCATAATGCTAAGACCCTGCTCTCAAAAATAAATAGTGTTTGCCTCACCCTGCCAAATCCCCCCCTTTTGCAGTAAATGGTCCTGTGAAAGTGTGTGTGGGAACTTTAACCAAGCACTAGTTTAAAGCAATGATTTCTTCCTAACCGATTTCCTCATAACCAAATGAGCTGGTCAACAGACTTATGGAAGCATCATGAGTCCATTTCAGCTTTGTTTATGTCAGAAATATATAAACTGAATCAGGGCCAGATTAACCATTAGAATATAGCCTTAGACCCTCATATTTTTTAGAATTTTGATTTCCAAGTTCAGCCAAAAAGTTCACTGAATGACCTTAGGCCAGTCACTCTCTCTTAGCCTTATCACTCTTACAGGGTTGTTGCTGTGAGGGTGAAGGGAAATCTGTGCATGTATCTTGAGTTCCTTGGATGAAAGACATCATTCATGCCTTTGCTGTAGCCGAACCTAGGAAATAATTTGCTTGCTTGAAGAAATGAGTGTAGTAAATCAGCTATATATTTTGGAAAATAGTTCCATTTGGACACCTCTTAAGGTATTGTAGCCAAATCCTGCATGATGGTTCCTAAGATGAAGGAGCAGGTTTTTATCTCTGCTTGGATACAGATGGACATCAGTTTGAATCACGGTGGCAAAATGAATATTTCAAAGTTGCACTGATTTTAACCACTGGTTTAAAAACTGCACTGATTTGGGGGTTTCTTAGAATTCCTGAGCAATGATGGATACAAGACTGCTAGTGGTTTATGTAAAGATTTTATCTTTTATTTCAATAATTTGTGGTGGGGTTTTTTTAGATAATTTGGCAGTGTTGTGATCCCCCCCCCACGTGTAGCACATGCTACTCTCCCTTCTTTATGCCTATCACATTCCTACTCTGGGCCTGAGAACAATTTCCCCCTTGATATTCAGAACCCCTTTCCTTCATAAGAATGAACATTTTACTGAAATCAATTAACTCTCAGGTAGAGATGGGGAGGGGGAGAAATTCAGTTCAATTCACATTTAAAGCCGAATCTATCAAATTCTCATTTTTTGAAACTATATTAGAACAGAAACATAGCCATCCTCCAAAATAGGCATTTATTTGAATTTTGCAATGCAGTTCTCCAACCAAACAATGCTTTTTAAAATGCATAATTAGGGAAAATGTGCATAACAACAAATATATTACTGAAAATAACATACAAACATGCATTATATTAGAAGAAATTGTTTGCAAAAATGTGTACATTATTTATTTTATTTATTAAACTTGTATACCGCCCCATAGCCAAAGCTCTCTGGGCGGTTTACAATAACTAAAAACAAATACAATTTAAAATACACCTTTTAAAAACAATTTAAAACACAATTTAAAAATTTAAAACAATATAGAACACATGCTAAAATGTCTGGGAGAAGAGGAAAGTCTTGACCTGGTGCCGAAAAGATAACAGTGTTGGCGCCAGGCGCACCTCGTCATAAAAATCATTCCATTAGTCAAAACTGCATACAAAAATGTGTTTAGTAGGAGAAATTTGCGCTAAAATACTGTTGAATTTTAATAAGGATAAAAAAAACAAATTCACAATTACTACAGAAATGTGGAGAAATGAATTTAAGATTGGAAAAATCCTTTTTTTACCAGGATAAGTATAAGCAGGAAGAGAAAGTGGCATGGGAGCGGTGGAGTCCCCAGAGGGCGTCTTCTTGACCAAGGCTTTCTGAAACCTGGCAGCGCCACTGCTGAGGCTAAAAGGTAGGCCTCTCCATAGAAATTAAGAAACAGCATGTTTTCTGATTTATACTCGAGTAGAACTTTCTTTGTATCCTGACTATTGGTTCCTCCATTGGTTTCAAGTGCAGCTGTTGTGTCCCACATGCAGGAGCTGGTATGTGTATGTGTGAGGAAGGGAGTTAGTGAGGGGCAGGGCAAGAGATTCCCTACCTAGATGCACAGAAGGGCATTTAAGTGTTCTGTTCTTGCCTGTAGGATTGGGTTGGGGGTTCATTTACAGTGGGTAAATGAAGGGTGAATTTGGGGAAAGGCCATAGCTCAGTGGTAGAGCATCTGACTTGCATGCAGAAGGTCTCTGGTTCAATTCCTTGCATCTCCAGGTAGAACTAGGAGTGTTCCCGTCTGAAATCCTGAACAGCCACTGCCAGGTCAGTCTGAGTCAGTTTGACTCAGTATAAGGCAAACACAGGAAGCCACATTATACTGAGCTAGACCATTGGTCCATCTAGCTCAGCGCTATCTACACCGACTGGCAGTGGCTCTCCAGCGTTTCAGGCAAGGAATTTCTCCCAGCCATAACTGGAGATGTCAGGGATTGAACCTGGGACCTAGGAGGGTCACATGCAGAATTCTTCCTTTAGCAACAGATCTGGAGGAACACTGAAGAGAGACTTAAGCTACATTCAGACATGGGGCTTATTGTGTTATTAAAAATAGTATCACTTCTGTCTCAATTTCTAAAATTCCTTTCACACTGCAGGAGCTATTGCATTAAAGAACCTTGGCTTTTTTGGCTGATATACTGGCATTTTACGCCAGTGTCTTTCACACTGCTACAATGAACAGTTCCTTGCTTTTGTCCCTCGCCTGTTGTACAAATGTGCCCTGTGGTTCCCCCATCATTCACTACTTGAGTTAACATCTGGACACAGGGGGGTATGTGGGAAAAGGAGGACGAGAATGCTTCTACCTGTGCCTACACCGGAATGCTGATACAATTTTCATCCAGCAAAAAAAAAAATTGATGCGTGCCTAAAGGGCAGGAACACATTGCATGCTGGGATGCCTGTCACATGAGTGGCTGCAGCTAGCATAAATCTCCTGCGATCTTCTGGGTTCCCAGGCTTGCAAACAGATTATTTCTGGTATTACATCACGAAAATTAGCACCAAACTTCCACTATATTCTACTAGTTTTCTGGAACTAGCTTTTATGTTGCGTGAAAGGTCAAATACAATGCACAAATTACCAGGTAGGAGATTGTTGGAATAACGGGAAAAAGTGCAGTGTGAAAGCATCCCCACTTATAGCTTCATAGGCTTGTAGGCTACCTAGTCCATTACCCTCCTCGATGCATTAAATCCAGAGCTACAGCACACTCAACAGATGGCTGCCCAGTCTCTGCTTGAAGACCTCCAGGGAGAGACAACCCTCCTCTGTCTCTCTAGGTTGCATTGGTAAACCATTCTTACCATCAAAGCATTTCTCTTAAGAGTAGGCAGGTTTTGTAACCTCATGCAAACTTATGCAAGGCAGGAGACATCTTCTTAGAATTTCAATGGTTTGGGGCTTAAGTACCTGATGAAGCACCACTCCCTATAACAGCCTGCCCTTGCTTCAGATCAGCAGAGAGGGCTCTTGTTCACATTCCACTGATAGGGGAGGCTGATATGGTAGTGATGCAGATTTAGGAATGGGGAAATCTTTCACTTTAGGTTTCTCTCAGTTTCCCATTTTTCCAATTAGTTCCTCACGTTTTTGCATCAGTTTGCAATTTTTTTAAAAAAAGTCCTCATGAAAATTCATCAGCATTGTAGCGTGAATTTCTCCAAATCTACACATTTTTGCATGCAATTTTGTCTAATATAATGCATTTTTGCATGTTATTTGCATGAATGTATGATTTTTAAGTACGCTTTAGTATATGCATTTTTTGTAAATATTTCTTGGCTGGAGAACTGCATTGCACATTTCAAAGAAGTGCAACTTTCAAAAGATAATTGTGTTTCAGTTCACATATTGTTGCATAAAGTGCAAATTAGGTAGGTTAACTTTTAAATATGAACTGAATCAAATTCCCTCTCCCCATCCCCTCATAGGATAGAGCCTTCTCTGTGGCAACACCCCATTTTTATTGACTGCCTTCCCCCTACATGTACATTAGGTGCCAACAATGTTGTCATTTCAGCATCAAGCAAAGGCTGAGGCTTTTTACTGAGGCTTTTTAGGTTTTTCATTTGTTTTAGCCTTCTCTCTTCAGTTGTTTTTAGTAGCCTTTGTCAGCATTTAATTATTTGTTTTCTCTCCTTTTCAATTATTTTAAAAGTAATTAATTTTGTTATACCCCACCCTGATATTGGTATCATTGCAGGGTGAGCTATAAATCTTTTAAGTAAATAAAATAATCAAAGAAATTAATAAAAAAACATTCTACATCTGCCGTAGGGACTACTGAACAAAATGGCATCTCTCTGCCACGGCCCCCAGCACTCATAAGAACATAAGAAGAGCCTGCTGGATCAGGCCAGTGGCCCATCTAGTCCAGCATCCTGTTCTCACAGTGGCCAACCAGGTGCCTGGGGGAAGCCCGCAAGCAGGACCCAAGTGCAAGAACACTCTCCCCTCCTGAGGCTTCCGGCAACTGGTTTTCAGAAGCATGCTGCCTCTGACTAGGGTGGCAGAGCACAGCCATCATGGCTAGTAGCCATTGATAGCCCTGTCCTCCATGAATTTGTCTAATCTTTTAAAACCATCCAAGCTGGTGGCCATTACTGCATCTTGTGGGAGCAAATTCCATAGTTTAACTATGCGCTGAGTAAAGAAGTACTTCCTTTTGTCTGTCCTGAATCTTCCAACATTCAGCTTCTTTGAATGCCCACGAGTTCTAGTATTATGAGAGAGGGAGAAGAACTTTTCTCTATCCACTTTCTCAATGCCATGCATAATTTTATACACTTCTATCATGTCTCCTCTGACCCGCCTTTTCTCTAAACTAAAAAGCCCCAAATGCTGCAACCTTTCCTCGTAAGGGAGTCACTCCATCCCCTTGATCATTCTGGTTGCCCTCTTCTGAACCTTTTCCAACTCTATAATATCCTTTCTGAGATGAGGCGACCAGAACTGTACACAGTATTCCAAATGCGGTCGCACCATAGATTTATACAACGGCATTATGATATCGGCTGTTTTATTTTCAATACCTTTCCTAATTATCGCTAGCATGGAATTTGCCTTTTTCACAGCTGCCGCACACTGGGTCGACATTTTAATCGTGCTGTCCACCACAACCCCGAGGTCTCTCTCCTGGTCGGTCACCGCCAGTTCAGACCCCATGAGCGTATATGTGAAATTAAGATTGTTTGCTCCAATATGCATAATTTTACACTTGTTTATATTGAATTGCATTTGCCATTTTTCCGCCCATTCACTCAGTTTGGAGAGGTCTTTTTGGAGCTCTTCGCAATCCCTTTTTGTTTTAACAACCCTGAACAATTTAGTGTCGTCAGCAAACTTGGCCACTTCACTGCTCACTCCTAATTCTAGGTCATTAATGAACAAGTTGAAAAGTACAGGTCCCAATACCGATCCTTGAGGGACTCCACTTTCTACAGCCCTCCATTGGGAGAACTGTCCGTTTATTCCTACTCTCTGCTTTCTGCTTCTTAACCAATTCCTTATCCACAAGAGGACCTCTCCTCTTATTCCATGACTGCTAAGCTTCCTCAGAAGCCTTTGGTGAGGTACCTTGTCAAACGCTTTTTGAAAGTCTAAGTACACTATGTCCACTGGATCACCTCTATCTATATGCTTGTTGACACTCTCAAAGAATTCTAATAGGTTACTGAGACAGGACTTTCCCTTGCAGAAGCCATGCTGGCTCTGCTTCAGCAAGGCTTGTTCTTCTATGTGCTTAGTTAATCTAGCTTTAATAATACTTTCTACCAGTTTTCCACTCCTTAAGCAAACATTTGTTATTCATCTAATAATTGTAGAAGAAACACCGTTTTAATCCACAAGAGGGTGCACAATGCAGCTAGGACATGTGTAGGGCTTCCCTTAAAGCTGGTCCAGAAATTTCGGCTAATGCAGAATGCAGCAGCAAGGCTGTTGAAGGTTCTACTCGATCAGACCACAACACCTGTGCTGAAAGAGCTGCCCTGGTTGCTGATATGCTATCAGATCAAGGTCTTGCCATTGCCATGTAAAGCCCTGAACAACTTGGGACCAGATTACCTTCAGAAATGCCTTGCCTTGTATACTCCTACCCAGATAATTCAATTATTGGAAGAGACACCCCTAGTAGTATAGTACAAGCAGCTCCTGTCCACTAAGACCAGGGCCTTTAGTGTAGCAGCACCTGCCCTTTGGAATGCACTACAAATGAACATCAGGCAGGCACCTGCAGTGCATTCCAAAGAGCAGGTGCTGCTTAATCTGAGGGGTGATTGAGCTATGTTATTGTATTAATCTGATCTACTGATTTGTATTGTATTTTGTACTTGTTTTATAAATGTAATGTTGTTGATGTTAAGCTGCTCACTAATGTGATTTTTCTTCTTAATGTTGGCGGTAGAGAATTTTTTTGCAAATAATTAAAAGAAATGCACTTGTGGTCTGGTAGGAAAACCACCCTGGTCTCTTAGCATGTAGCTCAGTGGAAGAGCATCTGCTTTGCATGCAGAAGGTCCTAAGTTCAACCCCTGGCATTTCCAAGTAGGACTGGGAGAGGCCCCTGCCTGAAATTGTGGAGAGCTGCCCCCAATCAGACAATAAAAGGACTAATGGTGTGATTCGGTAGAAGGCAATTTCCTATCTTCCTGATAAGAACCAAGTGCCAGATATATTAGGTTTTGTCTTTTTATTTAACTCACAATTGTCAACAAAATATACATTGCAGCATTAAACCCTTTAGAAGTACAGTATCATAAGACGTAACATTCACTCAGAGTAAAGCTAGTTTTTTCCCCTAGCATCTCTCTCTCTCTCCCTCCTTCATGGCAAATCACTGTGAGACAGAGGAAGAAAATATGCAGCAAGAAGGGCTTACAGTTTTCTAATGGACAGGACTGCTCGTACTGTACACTTAAGACTGAAATCCTAACCATGTTTACTGAGAAGTAAGCACTGACTTAAATCAGTGGAGCTTACTTCCCAGTAAACATGGACTGGATCAGGCTGTGCATTTTCCTGGCTAACAAAACTGCTGCCTATAACTGCTGTAATTGCTGGAATCAGACTTGTGATATGTGTAGAGCAACAATTCAAGTAAAAATTGCATTGCCCTTCTCTCTCCTCTTTCTCTCTCTCCTCACTCACTCAACAAAACAGAAATAAAAACACAAAAGCCACCTGTTATGAATTTGGGCTCCAATTTGGGCTGCACTCGTTCAAGCAAAAAATTTGCAGAGTGCTCTCAGAGAAGAACAGAGACTGCCTCTTTATCCATTCACAGCGTGACTTCATTGTCCTCAACACTGTGGTGATCCTCAACACTGTGGTGATCCTCAACACTGGGGTGATCCTCAACACTGGGGTGATCCTCAACACTGGGGTGGTGGTCCTCAGCACTGTGATGATCTTCAGCACTGTGGTGATTCTCAGCGCTTTCAAATGTTTGGTTGCTGACACTGTCAGCATCATGGTCATGGTCTACCTCCCGGATCATGTGGGCCTTCTGGTGCTCTCTGCTCTCGTGGCTTTCCATGGAGATGGAAACCTTGCTATTGTCATGGTCACTGTCATCATGGTGTTCCTCGGCACTCTCCTGATGACTGTCCTTCTCCATGCTTTTATCGTGGGATGCGCTGTGGACCTCATTGCTATCTCTCAGGTCACTTGTGTCATCTGTTTCAACACTTGTGTCCTGACTTTCAAAAGAATGTGCCTTGGAGGAATGGGATTCGTTGCTCTCCACATCTGGGGTGCTGTCAACGTCATCCGAAACATCATGAGAATCAAACTGTAACATTAACAAAAGGAAGACAATAAATGGCCATCCCAGAACCAGAATCTACAGCATTGAATCCTGTATGGGTTGTATTCAACTAATGTTTACTCAGAGTAAACCCACTGAAATTAATGAAGTTAGTCATGTCTATTAATTTCAATGGGTCTAGTCTGAAGAGAACTAACACTGGACACATCCATATGTCTATTTGGAAATAAACCCCACTGAGTTCACTGGGGCTTATTCCCAGGTGTGTGTGTATAGGATTGTAGTCTTAAACTGATTTAACAGTCATAGTCTTTCCCCATGGATGGGCAGAGCAGCCTAATTTCATGCTGTTTCAGGCTATGCACACACCATACATTTAAAGCCCTCCCAAGGAATCCTGGGTACTGTAGTTTGTTAAGGGTGCTGGCAATTATCTCTCTGTTAGGGGTAAACTACTATTCCCAGGATTCTTTGGGGAAAGTCATATGCTTTAAATGCATGGTGTGTACACAACATTAATTTCACCAACACTCAATTATGTTCTGTCCCATTTTGTATGAATTTTTGAAAGAACACACACAAAACCCCCACATTTAAATTGTATGCATTTTGTACACACTTTTTACATAAAATGCACACTTTTATATGTGCTTTTCAGCACATTCATCTGCAAAATATTCATTTTGTGCATACTTTTTAATATAAATACATATTGTATGCACACCTTTTGTGCACTGAAACTGTATCACAAAATCCACTGTGAAAAGCAGACCAAATCAATTTCTCCCCATCGCTGGGCAGGGCACGGCTATGGATGTGTAACATAGCATTCCAAGCAGTTCTGTTCAGTTTGTTACTTCTACTCCAGTTGTTTACAAAGGGTACCCAGGGTGGCTTATAAACGGACTATGTTACAAAATAAAAACAGAGCTAAAATAATAAATAGTTACAATAAATAATTCAAAAAATACAAAACTACCTTCAACAAATAACAGTTCCTAAGTTTCTGATAGTTAAAGTGGTATAGAAGAGGAGAGAAGAGCTTATGTCTGCTAGGGATGGGTGGGTCAGAAAAGTTTCCTAGTGAACCTGTGTTTTATTTATATTCAAACTCTGTCTTGGGGATTCTGAGGGAATTTTTCTCTCTTCTGGAGTTTGAAAACAAACACAAACTGTTCTTGTTAACTAATTTGTAAGCCAGGTATCCCAGAGATTTTGTAGGTCTTTCCAGGACTTTTGCAATGTCTGCCCATCAGTGGGTTTTGTTTTTGTTTTAAAGGCATGGAATTTCCTAAAAGAGCATTGCTGTTTTTCCTTCCAAGCCCTCTTTGCAACATCCCCATTCCTGTTTCTACTGGTATCTTCATAGCAACCACAAGCGATGCTTTTCAAACATGTTAATGTTTTGAAAATCTGGTTCACAGAAGCTGCTGTGAGACAAATGGGCTTTTCAAGTGGAGGGAAGACAGTGAGGGAAGACGAATGGAAGAATGAATTGCTTGGGATTCTAAAAACAGAACAACCACCAGACATGGGAAGCTGCTTTATAGCAAGTCAGATCATTGGTCCATCTAGCTCAGTATTGACTACACTGACCGGCAGCGGCTCTCCAGGGTTTCAGGCAGGGAGTATCTCCCAGCTCTGCCTGGAGATGCTGGGGATTGAACCAGGGATCTTCTGCACACAAGGCAGATGCTCTACCACTGAGGTATGGCCCTTCCCCAGATGTACTAGACCAGTGCTGCCAAGGGAAATTAAATCATGCCAGTCATAGAGTAAGAATTCCTCAGGCAAAAATCCAATGTGTGTGTGTGAACCGTGACCATGGCAGATGGCATTTATAAATAGGTCACTTGTGTCACTCTTTTTTACTTTCCACTTACGATTTTTTTGAACTACTTTTTGAGCATTCTAAGATCTGCCCACGCGTAGGTGTGGCTGGGAAGAGCAAGCAAACAAGTGTATTTTTCCCGTCAACTCTTTTATTTTTATTTATTTAATTTAAAAGTATTTCTAAACTGCTTTATATTTTTTTGTAAAAAAAATCTAACCAGTGTAGTGCCTGCTAAAGACATTCCTCTTTCAACAAGTCTTCTAAAATCTTTAACCGAGTTAGTATCTGTCTTGGATTTCAATTGTTTTTATGGATGTGCTGTTATTATGAACTGTTTTTATGGTTATAATTTTTTTTTTAATTGCTTTTATATCTGCAATCGTTCTAACTGTTTTTATATATGTTATTATATTGTAAGTCATTTTGCGATGCCTCATGGGAAGCAATTAATAAATGAAATTATTATTAATAATAACAATTAAATTGCAGTATTTTAAATGTCACATTTTATTCCACTTCATTCTATTCCATTTAATGTTCCATTTTTAATTTAATTTAAATTTCTCTCTCTACCCCCCTCCCACCCGTTATGTGCAAGGCAATACCCTTTATTGATTGTAACTCCCTGTATTAACCTTTGGTCTATTGACTGCAGTAAAATGCATATATGAATGAATGAATGTAACAAGTGAGTGACATTACCTTGCCAGATCTTTTGTGTGCCTTTTTGGATTTCTCAAAAAGGACCAGGTCAACTTTCGCCTTTATTCCGTAAGGTACGTCTCCTCTGCCGGTAAAGGGGTCAGGAGTAACAGGCAGGGTAAAAGGAGCCTCAGTGGGGAAATATGTGACAGAGTCTTCATGTGACTCGTCTGATTCATCAGAATCATCATGGTCATCATCGTCATCCACATCACTGTGATTGTCGTCATCGCTGCTGGAAGGTACCAAGAGGGTCTGCAAGAGGAAAGAAGCAATCCAGTGCTCAGGTGTAACATTTGAAACATGTTTTTGAGACTGGGTGTGTCCAATGACTGGACCACCCAAACAGGGAAACTCATATTGGGTACAGATGAGAATATCCTGTTATGAGTGCCAAAACTCATGGCCAGAAGTAAAAGGACACAATGCCTCTGAGCGCTTGTGGAGTTCCTTTTGTTCGTTGCTGGGTAACAGATCTGTCCAGGATTTGTTTTCCCTGTCAGGGTTCAGTCTTGGCTCCATAAACTAAATTCAAAGGAAGCTTCTTAATGTCATAGTTTGGTGGGATTTTGTATGCTAGAGGTCAGGAGCTGAAGTCCCCTGGCATCTGCAGTGTTAAGACTTGGCAGCAGCCTTCTTGGGGAGCTGGGATTGGGAAATAGGATCCCCAAACTCTCTTTTCAGGGAACACAAATTACCTGCCGGGAGTAATACTCTGCAGTGCAACGGTCTGTTTTCAAAAAGTATTACCACCATATAAAGATGCTTTCTGTGGGTTTTTTTAAAAAATAGACCTCCTCTATCATTTAGTTAAAGATCCTCCGTGGCGCAGAGGGTAAGCAGCGGTAATGCAGCCAAAGCTCTGCTCACGGCTGGAGTTTGATTCCAACGGAAGGAGGAAGTCGAATCTCCTGTAAAAGGGGTCGAGGTCCACTCAGCCTTCCATGCATCCGTGGTCGGTAAAATGAGTACCCGGCATATGCTGGGGGGTAAAGAAAGGCCGGGGACAGAACTGGCAATCCCACCCCATATATATGGTCTGCCTAGTAAACGTCGCAAGACGTCACCTAAGAGTCAGAAACGACTTGCACTAAAGTGCGGGGACACCTTTACCTTTTTATCATTTAGTTACAAGTAAGTAAAACTAATTTTTATGCTAAATAATGGGGGGGGGAGATAAAACAAAAAGCATCATCTAACTTGTATGCCAGAGAGAAACCTGTTTTACAGCCTATCCCAAACCATTTAGCTGAAAAGTTCCCTCGATCACAATGTAAGGTAAGGACAAAACTCCACATTTCTTTGGAAGTGTATCCCCAAATCTATATTTGCTGAGATAATCTGGGTACAGGAGGCCATCTGGATAGGACAATTGGTGGGTGTTGTTTTAGCTCTTCCTGTGCCCACTGATTTCTCTCCTGCAAACAGAGAACCCAGTCTCTATTTCCTAAAGTGCAGGTCTACCTAAGTGCTCACTCCTGTTGCCCCAGTATTGGGGAATATAGTGATCAGCCAGTGGATGGGAGGGCACATGAATGTAAGAATGAAACAACATTCTATAGCAGGGATGGGGAACCTGTGATCCTCCAGATGTTCTTGGACTATAGCTCCCATCATCCCTGACTATTGGCCATACGGGCTAGGGCTGATAGGAGTTGGAGTCCAACAACATCTGGAGAGCCATAGGAGATCCCTGTTGTAAGGTCTTTATAGCAGCGGTGCTAAGGCAAGTGTTCAGTACTTTGCACAACTCTTGATGAAAACTTACCTGCTGCTCAGTGATCTCATCGCTTTCTTCTGAAGACAGAGAGGTCTGAAAATGAAATAGTAATTTTGTAAAGGCTTGCTTTTTGCCCCACACGTCATGATCACACTGAATTAAAAAAAAAGATGCATCTAAAATTTTAATTTCAGAAAATATCCTTAAAACCAGAAAATGTCAAATGAAATTGACCAGAAGTACATTCAGGACAGACAAAAGGGAGTACTTCTCTGCACACGGCATGATTAACTTATGGAATTTGCTGCTACCCAATGCAGTGATGGCCACTGGCTTAGAGCTTTAAGAGAGGATTAGACAAATGCATGAAGGGTAGGCCTATAAATAGCCATTGTCCATAACAGCTAAATGGAACCTCTGGATTTAAAGGTAGTGTAGCTTTGACTATCAGAGGACAAATGGAGAGGGAGGACTACTGCCTTTAAAGCCTGCCTTGGGGCTTCCCCGAACCATCTGGTTAGCTGCTGTCAGGGCTTCCCAAAACCATCTGGTTGGCTGCTGTTGAGAGCAGGATGCTGGCCTAGATGGTCTGACGCAGCAAGGATTTTCTTACTGCTTCCAGTTCTGGTCAAGGGATTGATAGGAATTTGAGTAGATATTAATTTAGAAAAGGGTATTTTAGGGAATGAGTAACAAGGGTGGGGAAGTAACTCCTAGTTGATTTTTTTTAAAAAAAATCAATAAAATAGATAAAAACACAAAATGAATAGAAAAGTGGCAAAAAATTAAAGGTCAGCATTAGGTCTAGGCAACTAAATAGAGCCTGAGCCCAGCCAAAAGTTAGACTAACTCCCAGTGGGATTTCCAGCTTCATTCTGTCACTCTTTACTTGGAAGTAAGTCTGACTGAGTTCAGTGGAACTTTTTATTGTATTTATGATTACATTTATCCCCTGCCCCAGCGGCATCACTAGCGGGAGTGCGGGGGGGTGCGGACCTCCGGTGCGCACCCTCCCAGGGGCATGGACGAGGTGGCTGGGCTTGCGTGTGCGCACGTGTGCATGCACACTTGAGGCCAGCCACCCCGTCCATGCCCCTGGGAGGGCACGTGCTGGAGGGGCACCCAGCCAGAGAAGGCCTGGGAACGCCGGCGTGCCTCCCTCGCCCCGCCAACACTGCTCCCGGTCTCGCCCACCTGTCCGCCTCCGAGGAGGAGTTGGAGCAGCCTTGCCGGGCAACGGCGCGGGGCGGCTCTGGGTGTCACCCCCCTCATGGTGACACCCAGGTGCAGGCCGCACCCTCCGTACCCTGGTAGTGATGCCCCTGCCCTGCCGTTCCTCCTAACGGAGCCCCAGCTGGCAAACAAACAATAAAACAATAAAGAAAATATTTAAAACATTTTAAAAACAATTCCAATGCCAATACGGACTAGGAAAGATCTCAACTTAAAAAGGCTTGTTGCAAGGGGAAGGTCTTTGTTAGGCACTGAAAAGGCAAGCAGAGATGACAACAGAAACATCTGGTAAGTATGCATGGAATTGCAGGTGGATCAGGAAATGCATCTAATAGAAAAGTGGCAACTTAAGAAAAAGTCTTGTAGAAAATTATTTCTGCTCAAATCTGCTTCGATCAAGAATTTGAACAGATTAATTGAACGGTTGCTTTTTTATATGAATACAAGAGTACTGGCAGCTGAGCCAATCCCATTTTCCCTCACTGACATTTCTGTATACTGTTATAAGACTGGGAGTTGATCTGGATGATGTCTTTGGATCCCCTCCAAGTCTGTAATTCTGTATCTGTAAGGTTGGGATCTGTAGTGGAAGGAACCTGTTGAACTACTTTGTTTGTTAAGTTAATTGTTCTAGCTGGACCTGTAAAGTATTCCATTTACATGTCTAAAGACTTGGTCAAGAACAGATGTTTTGCCATAGGAACAACTGGTTGGTGATGCTCTTTCAGGAGGGGGTAGGTCTTTTCCCCTCACCTGGCTGGAGACCACCACTTCCTAGGGCCAGGGGGTAGCCTTTGTGTTTTTAGTCTACTATGGAGTTGGAAGAAACAGAGGATGGATTGCTCTCTGTGCTGAAACCAGCACTATGGCTTGGGGGACTCCCCTAGAAACCTAATGGGGAAGCAAAATCTGTTGGAGTATTAATGGTGTGAGCCCTTCCATCTTATGCTCAGGCTGTATATATGTGTAAATAAAACCATATATCCTAAAGACACCACAGTCTCCAGTGACCTTCATTCTAAGGAAACCAAACTGTAGGTAAGAGCCGGAACCCTTGGAGTCATTCATTGCTCGGAGTTTAGATTGTGTACAGCAATACTATAGGGTGTATCCAATGTAAGTCATACTCAGAACAGGCCCACTGAAATTAGTGAACATGCCTAACTTTAGGTGCATTAATTTCAGTGTGTCTCCTCTGAGTAGAACCTAGTTGGATATAACCCTATATCATTTCTCTAGAGATAGTTCAATAAAGAGGAAAGGCTTCATACCAGCTGAGAGGACACCTGATATTCTTGGGACTCATGGCTGTTCACATGCTCATTGCTATGCTCCTGGCTGTGCGAATGGTGATGGTGATGGTGATGGCCATGAGCATGATGATGATGATCCTTGGAATCCTTTAACAATACAAGAACCAATGTTGTCATTCAACATGGACATCATCACAGAGCTTGGCTAACACAGAAGAGAGAGATCGGGCCTGGCAATTGGATACCCACAATAGAATTGTGGGAAAGAGCTGGCATTCAGTTCCCATCCTACTGCAGAAGTGAAAAAGGCAAACTTGATGTTAGGGATGAGTAGGAAGGAATGAAAATAAACCAGCAAGTGTCATTTTGCCATCAATACTGGCCACTTTAGGGCCATATGCAGTTCTGGTTACCTCATCTTCAGAGGATGTTAAGATGCAGAAAAGGCAACCAAAGTGGCTAACAGTGCAATCCTAAGCATGTATACTCAGAAGTAAATCTCACTGTGTTCAATGGGGCTTACTTCCCAACCAATAAGCAAGCATAGCACTGCAGCTGAGGGATGGGAAGGTACTCCATTTTAAAGGAGGCCGTTATTTTTGCTGGTCCTGGAAGGGGGCAAATTGTTTCATGAAAAGTGTGTGTGTGTCTCATTTTGGCTTGGCCTTAGATAAAGGGTGTGCAGAAATCAGAATCACAAAACTCATCCTGAATTGTGATATAATAAATACAATAGTAAAAAGTATAGACTGCAAGAAAAATAACTTACATGTTTTCCTTCCGAACTCCTTGAGTTATCATGATGTTTGCCAACCTTTGAAAAGAAATGGGAAGTAGAGAGTCAGTATTGATTCACTGTCGCTGTATTACGTGCTGCTCTTGGTTTATTTGTTGTATTCATATTGGACTTACTGGAAGGGCAAAAGCGACGGTGAAAAGACACATGCACAGCACAGCAATCTTCATTGTGATGGATTTGCAGTTGATAGGATTGCTGGTCAAAAACAAAAGAAACACTTCACTTTTAGGACCAGTTTAAATGTACAGAAATAGTGCATAATATAAGCCTCACAGTATTAGTGAAAATAACATACAGAAATGCCTTGTATTAGGAGAAATTGCTTGCAAATTGTGTGCGTCTGTCAAAACTGCATACAAAACATGTTTATTAGGTGAAATTTGCACAGAAAATGCTGAAGAATTTTCATGAGGATTTGAAAAAAATAGCAAATTGCTGCAGAATGTGGGGAACTGAATTTAAGATTGGAAAAATGAGAAATGGAAAGTACTGAAATTGACACATCCTTCCATCCCTAATCATCAATTAATTTATTCCAGAGTAGCCCTCAAGACAATGTGCGAGATTTAAGGATTACAGACTGTGAAGAGACAAAAACTGATGTATGTTTTTTATTTCTAAAAGCTCTATCTTATTCCAGAATATTACAATCCAATATTTATTGAATTTAGCTCCACAGAGATGAATGCAGCATTTCCATAAAATTCCACCAATGTCAGAGCGCTACAGTATTCTTGGAGGATAAACACTGAAGAGGAAAACTCTGCCTAATAAACAAAGACAATATTCCAGGGGAAGGGACAATTTCTATGGGTTTTTCCAGCTCATCAGTCAACAGATTTCTTTCTTTAATTAATGTGACTCAGCTACATATTAATATGAATAGAAATTTACACCAGATTTTTAAAATGAGAATTAGCAGGTTTTTCATTGATCCATCCTTCTTCTAAGGCATTTGAAAAGAACAAGCTAAAATTTCCACGTCAGGAAGGATCACATTGCTCAGTCTGACACTGCAGAAAAACTGATGAATCAGGGCTCAGGGAATGTCAAAAACTGATTAATCATGATGCAATGCTGGGTATTATTAGCAAGCAGGCTGATGGAAAAACTGGCACACTTCACTATGCATTGCCCTTCTGCTTACAAGGTTAAGGAGCACTTGTGCTAAGAGAGTAAATCGATAGGAAAACATTGCACCAAAATGTATTTGAGTAAAACTCTTGATGAGCAAAGCAGGGGTGGGGAGCAAATTCTCTCTCAGAGATTAAACACAAATAATGGCTTTTAGCTAGGAGCACAGTGATAATTAAATGTACATAGCATTAGAGATGATGACACAAGAAATTACAGAACCTTCTGTTTCGGATTAAAAGGGCTTAACCCGAGCCTGGACCCACCAGGCCTCTGATTTCAGAACATGTGAAGGAAAAACTGAATGTCCTTGAACATATATAGAATGACTTTCCCCTACTAACAAATAATCACAACCTGCATCTGTATATCTGCAACTAAGGAAAAGGACTGCCAATTACTATTGCCAATTATTTTTCCCTTCTAGGGCTATTTTGTTTTTTAACAGCTGCATGATAGGCTGACTATTCAGCTGCTGAATATTTTTGTGTATTATGTAGCTGTTAAAGGCATAGAAACCCTTACAGTAAAATAGTTGGCAATCCCAGTTTCCAGAGCACAGAATGTGACCTTCTGGCAAGCTTATTTATTACATTTGTAACTTGCCTTTCCTCAGAATAGCATACATCAGTGCACCACCATGTTATTCTCACAACAATCCTGTGAGGTAGGTTCAGCTAAGAATCAGTGACTGGCCCAAAGTCACAGAGTGAGCTTCATGGTTGAGTGAAGATATGAATTCTGCCCAGTCTTAATCCAACACTCTAACCTTTAACCCCACACTGGTTATCTAGGTGCAAACTCCTGAATCTCAAATATTAGACATTTAGCATTGGGAATAGTAGAAAGCAAACTGCATCTTGTGCCCAAAGCATGTGGCATTGGAGCCTGATAGTGGTACAATTGAGAAAGACAGATGTGTAAGTGCCAGTCCATTTAGCAGAACTCTCTCTCAGAAACCACTTCCTCTCTGCATCCCTAATGCTGTGCACTGAGTCTTTCTTTCCCTGCCATGATGCTCTGAAGCTGGAGGAATTTATACATTTATAGCCTCCCCCAAGTATTGCTGCATTGCTTTCAGCTTTATGGAAATATAATATGGCTGAAGGAAATAAAGGAGAAAAAAGGCACAGGTACCTTGCGTTGTATCTGGATCCGATATGTAGTCTCAGGCAGAGGTTTGGTAGTTTGTTAGGATTGCTTGGTCAGAAGGTGCGTAATCACCCTCCTCCTGTTCTATTGCTTTCCATCTGCAGACCTCTGGAATTTAAACTCTATTCCAGACATCGGCTGACCAATCCTCAGGAGGCGGAAAGGATGAGGTCATGAGGTTTCTTGTCACTGTCCTCCCACTATTCTCCTACATTTCCTTCTGAGGTTTTGTGGGTTTCAATGCAAACAAGAAACTACTCTATGGTTAAAGTATTACTTATGTACAATCGCATTAACCAGCTTTTCAGCTCAACTCCCAGCATTCAGTCTTGAGCCAGAGGGTTTTAGGGGTAAAGAACTCTTTATGGCATTTGTTGGAAGGATAAATAAGACTGCTCATAGCTAAGATTTTTTTTTCTTGCTAAAGAACAAATTCATTTTAAAACAAATCATCAGATGCTCAGGCGGGAATGGATTGCACACAGACCATAGAGAATGGTGGAATATGAAGAGTATCTTTGAAACATAAATGGTGAGGCAGCTTGTAACTGATTTGTGTGAAAACAACTTCTTATAAATCTTATATTTTGGGAGCTTGTAAAGGGGAAAAGAGAAAGAGCAATACCAGTTTTTGCAATAAGCTATTTATTTATTTATTTATTTATTTATTTATATGGTGGCCTTCCTCCCGGCAGGGTTGTACCTACTTGCACCTTACCCTACAGCATGACTGACTGCTACCACCTTGGTGCTGGTTTACATGGCCGGCTGAACCACATTCTGGAGCCCCAGTGAAAACATCTTTTCCATATCCACCAGAACTCTTATATACACTCAACTGACGCTCATTCCTCCTGTTCTTCCTCTGGGACCTGCTATCTTATGTTAGGACTAGTGAACTGCCACGTGAAAAGGCAGCATACGGTGGTCTCTTCAGTCAGGGATTCGCACTCCAGACATCTGCTTCAAGTGCAAGTCACAAGGTGCTTTTGGGTCTAATTGATTTCACTCCTAATTCCACTGGTGCTCCCACATCAATCTGACTGCACTCTTAGATAATCAGTCAGCCCCTTCTCTCTGTGCCTTCCCTATCAGAGATGAGTCACGTGGCAATGAGAGAGTGACGGTGTGAGCTTATTCATCAGTCACATCCAATTACACAATACCCACCCAAGGGAAGTTTGCCTGATTCAAACATTACCTTTTTGTTTTTTTTGAAGGCACAATGCGGAAATCTTTTTATTCATTCAGGAATTTTAAGTAGTCCTGATGTATTGTTTTGCTTTTAATCTCTGCTATTTGCTTTTATTCTGCTGGTTTTATTATATTTTTGTTATATTTTCTTTCACCTCACTTGGAATAGATTCCAGTTCACACTTTAATACAAACTTACCCAATTAACATTTCCCCAAACACTATGTGAACCAAGATGCAGTTACCTTTAAAAATGTGCATGTCTCCACATTTTGCAATGCAGTTCTCCAACTGAGAAGTGCGAACACAAATGCATATATTGGGGGGAAAGGGGCATAAAATGCATATATTAGAAAACATGACATTCAAAAATGCATTATAGTGGGGGAAATTGCTTGCAACATCGCACACACACAAAAGTGTATAAAAGCTGGTGAATTTTCATGTGGACTTTCTTTTTAAAAAATAGCAGACTGATGTGCGAACTGAACATAAGATTGGGGGGGGGGATGAGAACCTGAGGGAAACAAAAACTGACAGATTTGTCCATCCTTCTGTCTCCCAGGAGTAAACCAAAAGATGGCTGCTTGTGAGGAAGTGTTCCAGCTTGCAACACCAAACTGAAGGCTGAGGTTGTCCTTGCTAGTTTATCTCCTAGGCCTGTTGGTAGACATGGCAGGCTCAGGTACATGCAGAGCAGCACAAAACATATGAGGGGATTTGCCCCATTCTTGTCTTGGAAACAAATCTATGGGGGAATGTTCCCTTTCTTGTCTTGGATAAAAAATGCCAGTGAGGGCCAGTCCAAGATACTTTGCCACATGACATGGTGCACCTCTATCTTCAAGTCAAGGAGTAAGGTGTCAGGCTTGAACTACAGCTGGTCAAGTTATTTTGGCACCTGAGGGCAGCAGAAAATCCCACAGTCACCTCTCCCCCTTCCTGGCAATAAAATCTCTCTATACTATATTTTTGTAAGATGTTATGCCATCATGCCATCATGACGTCACATGTGAGTAGGGTTGCCAGGTCTCCGGTTTTCTGCCGGAGTCTCCAGCAAAAGTGGGCCGTCTCCGGCCTCCAGCCATATTTGGTGTGAAGAGGCTGATCTCCGGCTTTTGGACATCCCCCTCAGGCACGCATGCGTGATTGACACGCATGGCTGCTGGGTGGGAGGAGCAGCCGCGATGGGCGTTTCTGGCTGTGGTTTGCATCGCGGCCGATAGAGCAGTTTGGAATCTCGTTTGGAAGCAGAAGGCTGCTGGGTGGCAGGAGCTGGAGCAGGTTGGACTGCGGCTGATTGCAGAGAGAGAGAGAGAGAGAGAGAGAGAGAGAGGCCTGAGAGAGAGAGAGAGAGGCCTGAGAGAGAGGGGGGGGGCTGAGAGAGAGAGAGAGAGAGGCCTGAGAAAAGAGAGGCCTGAGAGAGAGAGGCCTGAGAGGCCAGAGAGAGAGGCCAGAGAGAGAGAGAGAGAGGCCTGAGAGGCCAGAGAGAGAGAGAGGCCTGAGAGAGAGAGAGGCCTGAGAGATGGGGCTCAGCAGTCTCTGGCCATCACCACACGTTGGGGGAGGAAATTCCATCACACACACACACACACTCTCACACCCTGCCCCCCCCTCTTCCTTTTCTGATTGTGGAAAGCTGGTGGTTCCATGTCTGCCACTGCTCCTTGGATTGTTGAAAACCAAATGTTTAAATAAGCAAAATGTATAGCAGGATGAGGTTGCCATGTGATTTTTCCAGCTGGGTTTGTGTGTGTATGGAACTTCAGCAGGTGAACAGGCCCGTCCCCTCATCTCTGTGACAATGAAAGTTCTACGTCTTGAATTTCTGGCTGCCACCCAAAGAAAGCTGGCAGCCCCGGGAACAGGTGGGTGCAGAGTGGGTCTTAAAATAAAGAATCTTGCAGATGGAAGGCAGGGAAAACCAGGCCAGGTTCCCCAGGAACAATGTCTGTTTCCTAATCCCTGTCCCTGATAAATCACAGTTTCCATTTTAAGCATCACTTGTGTTGGAATTGTGGAAATGCAACTCGATTTGGGTGTTTCCATGTCTGGAGGGAGACAGAGAGGAGACCTCCAGGTTGCTAGGCTGTGCCATTCCTTTGGTCATATGCTCATCTTCCTTCCTGAAAACTGATACCTCTTAGGAATGCTGACCACACCTTCCAACTCTCTCCTTCCTGCTTCTTCGCTGTCTCTTGAAGAGAAGAGATGTCTTTGCTTTGTCTCTCTCACCTGCAGCATGAGGGCAAAGGCCATGTCAGGTCCATGAACCTCCAATGCAGGTAGTTTACTAGAACTAGAATCCCTTTCCTATCTATTGTGTATTTCCTTCAATGAAGCAAGCTGTTCCTTATTTTACTAAGTCTGAATCCTCAGTTATTGCTGCAGCGTAAAAGTCTGCTACTTCACAGGGAAAGTCTCTCTCTCTCACTCACTCTCTCTCTCTCACACATACAAACACACACACACATCAGCGCTGGGTCTGCTCTTGATCCCAAACCTAACTCTGCTAACAAGTTTCTAGTCTTTTTTCAGCATTGAGTTGCCTCCACTCAAGACTCTGGAAGTTAAACCTCTCAGTGTGCGTGCAAAGCCCCCCCCGCAGCAGAGTAGGAAGCCTCTTTTTGTCTGTCAAGAGCCATTGATCACCAGCAGCCAAATCAACCTGAGGCCCCAGCTGGCTTTGTCTGTGGGTCAGTGGCCTGAGGAGATGCCTTGGGTCAGCTGCCAGCTTGCCCAATGTGCACTTTCAAAATTCTCCTCAAGCAGAGACTGCCCAGTGCTGAACACCCTCCCGCCTGAGAAGAGCCTGTGGAGCAGGTGATATTGGGGGACCTGCAGGCCAGAGCCCATCCCCCCCTTTTAAATCAAGGGAAGATGGCCGTAACTCAGTGGTAGAGAACATGGACAGTAGCTGCCAGTCGCTGTAGACAGTGCTGATGCTGAACCAGATGGACCAATGGCCTAACTCAGTATAAAGCAGCTCCCTGTTTAAATCACCCTTCATTCAGAACCATAAGGACTAGAATCTTACTTTATTTTTAGGGAAACTGTTGCACATGCAGAAGGGCCCAGGTTCAGTCCTCAGCGGCATCTCCAGGTAGGGCTGAGAGACACCCCTGCCTGAAGCCCTGAGAGCCGCTGCCAGTGCAGACAGCACTGGGCTAGAGAGCACCCATGGGTCTGCATCCAACATTCCTGGGTAAATGAAGCGGATCCTCGCATCTGGTCCAATCCTGCCTCAGGCCAGGGCTCGGAGTCTTAGTTTGCCTTGGCCACCCCGCTTCATCCGCCCGTGCTGGGAGCTGCACAGCAGGAGTTGGGCCCATCTGTTCTCCTGGTACCTTTCAGTAGTTTT
Organism: Rhineura floridana; assembly: GCF_030035675.1. NCBI lineage: Eukaryota > Metazoa > Chordata > Lepidosauria > Squamata > Rhineuridae > Rhineura > Rhineura floridana. The sequence goes on from NC_084488.1 coordinate 106,079,576, forward strand.
CAGGTTCCCTTAAGGACATAAGAACATCTAGTTCCTCACCCCAACCGTAATAGGAAGCCTGCAAGCAGGACCCTTCAGGGAGGAAGGGCGGGATATCAGTTTAATAGATAAATAAATAAGCGCAACTGGCCTTCAGAGGCATATTGCCTCCAAATGTTAATGCAGCTTCAAATAGCATTTGCCTTTTTTGCAGCCACATCACACTGTTGGCTCATATTCAGTTTGTGATCAACAACAATCCCAAGATCCTTCTTGCATGTAGTATTGCTGAGCCAAGTATCCCCCATCTTAATAACTGCATTTGGTTTCTTTTTCCTAGGTGTAGAACTTTACACTTATCCCTGTTAAATTTCATTCTGCTGTTTTTAGCCCAATGCTCCAGCCTATTAAGATCCCTTTGAATTTTGTTTCTGTCTTCCAGGGAATTAGGTATTCCTCCAAATTTTGCATCATCTACAAGTTTGATAAGCATTCCCTGCCCCTCCTCATCCAAGTCATTAATAAAAATGTTGAAGAGCACTGGGTCCAAGACCAAGCCCTATAGTAGCCCGCTAGTTACCCCCCCCGGTTGAGAAGAAACCATTGATTAGCACTCTGAATATGATTGTGTAGCCAACTGTGGATCCACCCAATAGCTGTTCCATCCAGTCCACATTCAGCTAGCTTGCTAATCAGAATATCATGTGGCATTTTGTCAAATATATTGTGTCCACAGCATTCCCACAGTCTATCAGGGAGGTTTGTTGTTGTTGTTATGTGCCTTCAAGTCGATTATAACTTATAGCGACCCTATGAATCAGTGACCTCCAAGAGCATCTGTCATGAACCACCCTGTTCACATCTTGTAAGTTCAGGTGTGTGGCTTCCTGTATGGAATCAATCCATCTCTTGTTTGGCCTTCCTCTTTTTCTATTCCCTTCTGTTTTTCGCAGCATTATTGTCTTTTCTAGTGAATCATGTCTTCTCATGATGTGTCCAAAGTATGATAACCTCAGTTTCATCATTTTAGCTTCTAGTGATAGTTCTGGTTTAATTTGTTCGGACACCCAATTATTTGTCTGTTTTGCCTAGAATGCCCTCCCTTGTCCTTAACATGGCTGCAACCATATCTACTCAGAAGTAAGTCCTATTGAGTTCTATGGGGCTTAGTTCCTTAATAAGCATGCTTACAGTTGCTGCCTTCAGGGGCATCTATCTGTGCTCCCATCTAACGTCTCTGCAACACTAAGCTCCTTTCTTCCAATAATGGGCTGGCCTGAGGGCACGTAAACCCTTCTTCCCAGAAGCAAGTAAGCTAGATTAAATGTTCCCTAAAGGCGTTGAACTGTGACCTGGCAGACCAGGGTTTGAATCCCCACACAGCCATGAAGCTCCCTGGGTGACCTTGGGCCAGTCACTGCCTCTCAGACTCAGAGGAAGACAATAGTAAACCACCTCTGTCTGAATACTGCTTACCATGAAGATCCTATCTGGGATCAACTTGAAGGCAGTCCATTTCCATTTTGCATCACCCTAAGCTTGTGAGAAAGAATGACCTTGTCACTTCAGATGGACCTAGGAACACCCTATTTTAGGTAAGATTTCTATTTTAATCTCCAGAGAATTTTTTTTGAATGGTATGCTCCAAGCAACTGTGGTTGATACAATGTATCATGTTTAATGATATCACTAGGGCCCGCCCCCTGATGTCACTAGGGCCCGCCCCTGATGTCACTAGGGCCCGCCCCCTGACGTCACTAGGGCCCGCTCCCATTTTCTCAGGTTTTTGGATGGTTCCGACCTGGCAACCCTACATGTGAGTGTGTCAGCAAAACGCCTTACCAAAACAAAATAAGTTGGGCCCAGATGGGGTGATGGTAGCAGGCTCGGAAAGCAGTGGCGGTAGGCCTGGAAAGCAGCAGCAGGCCCATTGGCGGTGGTGGCAGCATTAGCAGGTCCAGATAGGCCAGTGTTGGTGGCAGACCTGGAGGGGGCAGTGGTGGTAGCAGCAGGCCCTCTTGCCTCCCTGTGAGAGAAGGCACAGAGGTTGGTGGGCCTGTCCATGCCCATGAGAATGTCCGGAGCTCAGTGGCTACTGGCCGCAGCTTAGGTTGGCCTCATCAGGTGGGTGGGAGGATGGCCTTGATGACCCCTGGGTTGGGAGAAGAAAAGAGAAGGGGACCCTAGCAACCCCTGTGGTGTTTTTTTTGGAGGGGAGAGAAAAGGGCAGAGGAACTCTGGTGGCTCCTGGGGTAGTTTGGGGAGAAAGAAAGGGGGAGGGGAGGGGAGCTCTGGAGCCACCTGGGGTGGTTTTGGTGGGGGGAAAGAAAAGGGCAGGGGAGCTCTGGTGACCCCTGGGGTGGTTTGGGGGGGGAGGAAAAGGGGAAGGGAGGTCTGGTGACCCCTGGGGTGGTTTGGGGGGGAGAGAAAAGGATGGGGGAGCTCCAGCAACCCCTGAGGTGGTTTAGGGTTGCTATTGAGTGGGGTGTAGTGGGCTTGGCAAGTGAAGTGAGCAGGGATGGAGCCCTTAGTAATACAACAATAATACATTAAATAACTAGCCTTTTATGATTCCATAAATCAGCTGCCTGAGGTGGCTGCCTCACTCTATCTAATGGTAGAACTGGCCATATTCTGAAGGTACTCTTGGTGCCAACATAGCCTGATGACTGCCTTCAGTTCTCCCACATGAAATTTTTTATATATTAAGATCATTTTCAAGTACCCATGTTTTCAGAGGTGACCAAAGAGAGGGCCATTTTGGTTTGAGGTCCTGTTGTTGGAATGCTGTCCCCAGGGCAGCTTGCCTGGCACTCAAAAGACATGAACAGGTAGCTTTTTCTTTTCACAGGCTGTTTAAAATGTTGTCTAGCCTGCTTCCCTCAGGTGTGGTGGCCATCTCACTGTCAGTGTTGAACTAAGACTAAACTGCCAGTCTAGTCAGCTTCTGTACATGGGATGTCAGGAAGGGGTGCCATCTTGTGCTTTACCGCAGGCAACAAAATAAATAGTCTTTATCTTTGTCCTGTCTGCTGTAATTGTTTCAATCAATTCTCTTCACCCTGAACATTGACCATGTTAGCTGGGCATAATGGGAAGTCGGAGTCCAACAGCATCTGGAGGACCACAGGCTCCTCATCCCTGTGATAAGGTAGGTAGGACGTTCATCTTACTCAGGCTGGACTGGCTGTTTTCAGTCCCCCTCCTTTTGTGGGGCCATTCTTCTCCCACAAAAGTGTTTGGGCATTTGGGGGTGCTTGTGGGGAGGGCTGAGAGAAATGTCTTATATTTTAAGTGGCAGGTGTGGGGCTTACCATGATAGATAAAAGAGGGCAGAAAATCACAACTTCTTGTAATGGGTTAAAAAAAGGAATTTGCTGCCATTGCAGTAAGCATCAACAGCAACTTGGCAACTAGGCCCATGCTGAAAGCCCTACTCAGTCGTTATTTATTTTCATTGATTTCATTTATGAATTGCCTCCCATGAGGCATCCATGAAGCTGATTGGCTGACCCTGGGCTATGAAGCTGATTGCGTGACCTCTTAGCCTAACCTTCCTGACAGGGTTGTAGCAAGGATAAAATGGAGGCAGTGGGAACCATGTATGTCACTTTGAATTCCTTGGAGGAAAGGACCTGCCCTACCATTAGCAAGCCTACTCAGGCATGTAATTTTATTATGCACATTTATTTTTAACTGTTAATTGTATCTATATTTTGATAAAATATATTAAAATTTTATTATCTCTCCTATTTTTAATGTCTGTCTGTGACCACATATTTGATTTTATGTGAACCATTTTTTGTTTTTAAGCTGTATGTAAAATCGGCTAAATCACAAACGAACGAATGAATGAACGAATGCTGCCAGGCTGCTGCTGCTGCTGCTTTTTACACTTCTGCTGCTGCTTTTTAATAATAATAATAATAATAAATTTAATTTCTTCATCGCTTATCTGGCCAATGGCCACTCTAAGCGACTTACAAAATGTTAAAATACAATTAATAGAATACAGTAATAGAATATAAAACACTTCTGCTGCTGCTTTTTACACTTCTGCTGCTGCTTGAAGTATATTTGCCACCTCATATCTATCATGGTAAGTCCTCCATCCATCCCACAAATCTAAGAATTTTCTCCCACCCCCTGAAGATCACAACAATTTTTAGGGTCATTTTTGTTCCTCTTCTCTGAAATGGGAAAAAACAAGACAGAACATAAGAACACAAGAGAGATGGATGGATCAGACCAGTGGTTCATCTCGTCCAGCATCCTGTTCTCACAGAGGCAAACCAGATGCCTGTGGGAAACCAGCTACATTTGGGCTATAGTATATTAGAGCAGATGTGGGTGGAGAGTAGTGATGGGTGAATATGTCAATTTCTGTTTCTCTTCATTTCTCAATTTTCCAGTCTTAAGTTCAGTTCTCAGCATTTCCACATTCGTTTGCATTTTTTAAAAAAATTGTCATGAAAGTTCACCAGCATTTTAGTGCAGATTTCTCCTATTAAGCATATTTTTGTGTCCACTTGTGCCCAGTACATAACTTTTTGCAATCAATTTCCCCTAATACAATGTATTATTTTAAAACCTGCCTGGAAAATGGCATTGCAGAATTTGGGGGCACGTGAATTTCAAAGGATGGCTATGATTTGGTTTGCATCTTGTTTTGCAAAGTGTGAATAAGGTACATTCACCTTTAAATATGAACTGAATCAAATTTCTCTCCCTTCCCAAGGGGCTGGGAATGGCAGAAGGCACAGGGATGGCACCTATCCCAATGGATCGGTACAATTTACAATGCAACAAAGACACTTCAGGTTAAAGTGTCAAGCATCCTGAACGTTCTTCATGAACCCACTTATTTCACTGACAATTAATTTTGAAGCTGCAGAGCAGCTAAATAGCCACTAGAGGGCTCTTATTGACATTCCTACCATTTCTCCGTTAACCCCCCCCCTTACTGAGGTTACCTTGTTTTGGCAGACATAAAGATAAGGGAAGTGGCATGGGGGCGGGGAAACAAGTTAGAAGTCTGTGTTTGGATAGAAGAAGTTTCTTCCAAAGTGTGTGCGTGGGAGACATCAGTGGATTCGAAAGACACATTGTCACTGAGTTTCTAGGAAATCAGTGAAAACAAAGCCTAGTTCAAAACAAAAATTAAAATCTGGGCTTCAAATGTCACTTGGCAGCCACAGTGTAAATAAGGTCTCTGTGGTCACAGCTTTCCAAAGCAAAACAGACTGTGGAGTAAATAGCAGTTTTACATGAAAAACAAACACACACGTATATATATTTCCACTATTGCTGGCAATCTATCTTGTTGGGAGCGGAGTAGTGATGGAGATGTGGTTTTTGGGGTGGGGGTGGGGGTGGGGGTGGGGAGAGAAGCAGCCTTTAAATTCATGGATAGTCTCATCTAAATAGCCTATCTAATAAACAACCTGGAGTAAGAAACATGTTTATCAACTGAATTAAAAGTTCTTATTTTCACTTTAGAACAGGCTGTTCCTGGTAGGAAAAGGGCCGCTCCTTGGTCTGCTGTAAATGAACCCAGTGCAAGGCAGAGAGAAAGTGGCCTGCAAGTCTTATTGGAAAAGAAATACAACTGAGGATCCCTGTTACAGAAACACGTGGGAGACTGTTAAATTGGTGAGCCAAAATTGTCAGTTATAAGTGTAAAAATATAAATGCTTGGCTTCAATTATCTTCTTTTTTTAAAAAAAAGAATATTTTTACTGTAATTTTGACAATGCAGGAAATAAAAAGAAACAACATACCATACAGCGTATATAATACAACAAAAAGAAGGTAAGTCAATAAGAAAACAATAAGAAAAAAAAGGAGAAATTCACTAAAATGAATTTTCATACATATCCAGAATTACTTTTTTAGTTTAATGTAAGAATAACAAAAATCTTCATTCACCTGTGTTATGCCACATAATATAAAACAACATAAAATTCCTGTTCTCAGATATCACATCACACAAGCTGAGCAAAGCTGAGGGAGGACGAGGAATCAGAGATATGAAAGGCCAGGAAATCGAGATAGCTTGTCCAGAAGATGCAAGGAATTCATCCCAGCACATCCCTCCACAAGGAGGCATGCATTGAGGAAGGTTGCCAATTGTGTTCCTTGGTTGCCACAAATCTAATAACTTTGGAAATAAACAAATGTTTAAGATGAAATTCTTCAAGAGCATATAATTCAATCTTCCATGGCAGGGGTGGGGAACCTCAGTCCTGGGAGTTAAATGCGCCCCTCCAGACCTCTCTTTCTGGCCCTCAGGACTTTTCCTAGGTTACTCTCCCTCCCCATGCCACACCTCATGGCCCTGCTCAATGGCCTGCTCAAGTGTTTTTACCTGGTTGGAATGTGTCCTTGAAGTCTGATAATTTTATTTATTAATTATATGATTTATATCCCACCCTTCCTCCCAGTAGGAGCCCAGGATGGCAAACAAAAGCACAAAAACACTTTAAAACATCATAAAAACAGACTTTAAAATACATTAAAATAAAACATCTTTAAAAACATTTTTTAAAAAAGCTTTGAAGACATCTTAAAAAGAAAGAAAAAAGGTTAAAAACATATTAAGAAAAGTTTAAAAACATATTAAAAAGCAATTCCAACACAGATGCAGACTGGGATAAGGTCTCAACTTAAAAGGCTTGTTGAAAGAGGAAGGTCTTCAATATGTGCCGAAAAGATAACAGAGATGGGTAGGGAATTCCACAGGGTAGGTGCTGCCACACCAAAGGTCCGTTTCCTATGTTGTGAAGAACGGACCTCCTTGTATTCCAATAGTTCGCCGTTTGATCCTGATCCACTCTTTTTTTGTTCCTGCTTGCTTTGGCACTTCCCAATTTGATCCGCTGTTGTTTTTTGGTTGTGAAAAAATGTGTAATTTTTAATGTAAATTATGCTTATTCGCTGTGTTCCACATGGTTTATTTTTCCTATTTATCACATCTACAAACTATTACAAATGCATCAACTTAGAGGAAATTATGAAGATAATTATGTAAAACCAGGAAAAAAAATTTTTTTTAATCCATGCCGACTACAGCCACGGCCCACTGCAAGAAGTCAGTGCTGGTCAGAAAAGACAGCGGGCTGCCGAATTCATTCGGAATCCAGTACTACCATTTAGCAGATATTCTCCCCCATCCCAACTTATTTGTTTCACCTGTTGAGTGGATAGTTGAGATGACTCTAACCCTAACCCTCCCAAGCCTGGTATTCCAGGTGGTCACCTACATCATCTGCCCCTCAATTTAGCCCCACAGAGTTCCCCTCTTCATTTGCATAAGCTTTCTTGGTCATACTAGAGTGTGACAAAGAGTCAAAACAGAGAAAATAGCTTTATACATTTGTGGTATGTTAGCAAAGATGAAACACAACAAAATAGGGTTAACAAAATGCTAAACAAAATAACCATGGGTCTACTCTAATCATGCCTAAGGCCGCATCTGCACTATACATTTAAAGCACTATGACAGCACTTTAAACAGCCATGGCTTCCCCCAAATAATCCTGGGAACTGTAGTATTTGAAGAGTGCTGAGAGTTGTTAGGACACCCCTATTCCCCTCACAGAGCCATAATTCCCAGAAAGGTTAACAAGTAATCCCTCTTTCCAGAGAACTCTGAGAACTATAGCTCTGTTAAGGGAATAGGTGTCTCCTAACAACCCTCAGCACCCTTAGCAAACTACAGTTCCCAGAATTCCTTGGGGAAGACATGACTTGTTCAAATTGGTATCAGAGTGCTTTAAATGTATGGTGCAAGTATGGCTTAAGCCTGGATCTAGCCCATAAAATTTTGAACTGAAGTTCTAATTCACTCCCAAAGCACATAAGCCCTCGTTACCACATTGATATTGTAATATGTTGCCATAATCTCCCTGAACAGGCATTGCAGAGATCACACAAAATATTGCCAGAAAGGAACTAGACACTGAACTCCCATTTTTTCCTTCACAGGCCAAAACACCAGTGCAAAAGTTGTTTACAAGATGTTAACTAGGAAGATAATGGGGAACAGATGGAGAAAGAACATCCTACATATAATTTGATGTTAGACATATAGAAGATGGTTGATTGATCACGTGGACAAAGGTTTGGCAGAAGCAATGGCAAATTGTGGCTGGCCGCTTATGTGGAGAAGGCAATTAAGCTGTAAGGTATACATTACTGAGAGGAAAAGGAAGTTTTGCATTCTAAACCAAGCAACGTGGAGAGGTCAGGGATGCAATTTCGGGAGGGTAACAGGGACAGCTGTCTCCTGCACTGTGCTTAAAGCTACATGTGATTATTTCTTTACAGCACCTATCATCTCAGGCCAACTCACTAGAAGAATAGCTACTCTTGGAATAGCAATGGCTGATGATTAGACAAGACTCAACAAAATTCTACAAGCATTACATCCAGTACATAATACATGGTCTTCTTGGTGTCTGTAGTACATTGATGCTCCAACAATATGTTACCTGTCATGTTGTGTTGCAGTGTTCTGTGCAATGCCTTGGCTTTCATTTTGAAATTAGATGACACTCTCTGATACAGGTTTTGATAGACCTCCCACTGAACAGTTTTTAAAACTCAACAGATAACTCAACAAGCCCTGCATACAGAGTTACCAGGTCTCCGGGTTTTGGCCAGAGTCTCTGGGTTTGAGGGGGCCCCTCCAGACTCTCAGCTTCAATTAAAAAAAAAAAGTTTCTAGGTGGTCTGGTTCCCGAGATATACACCAAAACGTCAGCCACCGCCCCCCGCGACTGTTTAATCTATTTAACTGATACGACGCTGAAGTTGGTTCCTAGTTCCCAGTTCCTTATTTGCTTGAAAGTTCAAAGCACTAAAGAAGAAGAGTTGACAACTACAGCAACTTCAAACCAAACTTAACATGTCTCTGAACCCCGAAATATATGTTGGGGTACCCTGTATGATATATCACTGTGATTGGGGGACTCTCCCCATCAAGAATAAGAATACATATATGCAATCAAAATCATCAGGCTTCTGATATTATCATAAATACATAATGATGTCATAAAATCATAAAAAATAAGTAACTGGGGGTGCCCATCCCAAAATCTGCTCTGGGACAGGACAAATCATATACCCCAGGAAAGGGGAGGGTGTCCTCTACGAGATGCCACTACATCCCATCCGGCCCAGAGCTTCTGCTGGGCACTGGGTACACACGGGTGTATCAATGCAAAATCAAAATGGACAAAAACACATAGAAAAAAATAAGTAACTGGGGGTACCCACCCCAAACTCTGCTCTGGGACAGCACAAATCATATACCCCAGGAAAGGGGAGGGTGTCCTCTATGAAATGCTACTGCATCCCACCCAAGCCAGAGCTTCTGCTGGGCGCAGGGCACAGAAGCAGACATCTATACAAAATCAAAGCAGAAAAAGACATACAGGAAAAATAAGTAGTTGGGGGTGCCCACCCCAAAATCTGCTCTGGGCCAGGACAAATCATGCACCCCATGAAAGGGAGGGTGTCCTCTATGAGATGCCACTGCATCCCACCTGGCCCAGAGCTTCTGCTGGGCGCAGGGGAAGGATGAGGGCATCTATGCAGACAGAAAGGGTAGAGAATCTTCTTACTCTTACTCATTTCTGAGACCTCTTTCTGAAGTGAAGGGTCAAATCTGTAAAGAAGTTTGGAGCAGCCACATTAAAAGGTAAGGGCAGGGCATTCCAGGTAGGGGGTTGCCAACCCTGCTTGGATATGGATGTCTTTGCAGAGGATCCCTAGTCAAGCTTTACCAACAGCACAATCCAAACTATATCTACTCAGAAGTAAGTCCTGTTCAGTTCTATGGGGGCTTAGTCCCTTAGTACGTGTGTTTAGAATTGCAGCCTTCAGGGGCATCCATCTTTACTCCCGAATGCTCCCATCTAACATCTCCACAACACTAGGCTCCTTTCTTCCTACAGTGACCTTCTGGTGACTGGCCTGGCCTGAAGGTACTTAAACCCTTCTTCCCGAAAGCAAGTAGGCTAGATTAAATGCTCCCTACCCAGGCTCCATCTTTTAGCTAAGATGTCTAGCTTAATTTCCAGTCAGATTTTTTTTAATTGTATGCTCCAAGCAACTGTGATTGATGCTTAATGTATCATGCTTAATGACATCACTTGGGCCCGCCCTGTGATATCACTTGGGCCCGTCCCTAAAATCTCAGGTTTTGGGATGCTTCTGACCTGGCAACCCTACCTGGATACCTTGGGAAACATAATAGATTACTGCATACATATGTCTGTGAATTAAGGAAGCTCATGGCACTGTCTGATGACTGAGTGCTCTTTAGTACATTTTAGTCTAGTGACTTTTATTTGTCCATGGAAAATGTACCTTTTAAGAATTACAAAGCAGGTTTGGGAAACCACATCAGTATTGAACAGAGACTGTTGCTATGGAATGTGATTTCAAAAGGCCTTTGAATGAAGATCATATATCATGTTGTGCAGTGTGCACTCTTGAAAGCCTGGTGGGATGGGGTCCCATAGGACAGCTACAGGAGGGTATGAATATGAAATTCTAGACAAAGGAGCCTGTGGCAGGCAGTGCTTTCATTCCACTAAGAAAGAGCTGTTGCTTGGTTCTGAAAGCTGTCTTGACAAATAGTTCATGACATATAAAACTTCTCCAGGACTATACCACTTTTGACTCTGTGTGTGTGTTTGTGTGTGTGTATGTGTGTGTGTGTGAGAGAGGGGGGTCTACGTGAGGGTTTAATGTGTGTTTGGTGCTACTCACATCTGCTTTTAATTTGCAGGGTTCACATGATGCTACTGGCAAACAGAAGCTATCACAGTTTTCCCCTGTAAATCAGTACTAACCCAATCTTTTGATAATATGAAAATGGAAGGAAAAAAGTCTTCACTCCATATCTCTAGTGCTTGCAGATGCTTTGCTCCGATGCTTTTAAGTGGGTGTGTCAGTCATTCCCCTTTCCACACCCACTCCCTCCTCCTCCTTTCATTCATTTCTTTTCCTGTGGGCTGACAAACAACTGCACTTCCCCATTCTGCAAGCTTTTTTATGTTGCTGCAAATGGTGTCTTCTTTTTCTTTCCCCCTAACTTGTGCACAAAAGCATTACACTGCTTAAACAAAGATTTGTATTTCAGCTGTATTGTACCAGTGAAATTACAAATAATCGCACTTCTGGGATATTGTTTTTTAAAATGAAACTAACTGGTAGACCAAACTGAGCACGCCCGATTGCCAGGTAACCAGAGAGAGCAGAAATGTTAAATTAGAGGGCGTAGTCATTAGGAAACTGCATGATCGATCCTTCCCCTCAGTGTGAATAGAAAACACCATTTGCTGCTGGCACTGAGACCTTCCTGTGGACCGTGCAAATTAAAAATGGAGGCAAAACCAGCGTCTTTAGTACAACATATTGCTCCTGAGACAGAGCACCACTCTCTGCACATAGAAAAGCAGATGTCAGGGGGAAAGTTTAGATTAGCTTTCTCTCTGACAGATAACTAATGGCCAAACAAAATATGGTGTTTGTTACATAGCTTGGCATTGCATATAGGGATGGGCAAAGCTATTAGTTTCAGTTTCTCCCAGTTTCCCATTTTTCCAGCCTTAAGTTTATTTATTTATTGCATTTGTATACTGCCCCATAGCCGAAGCTCTCTGGGCGGTTTACAATTAAAAACATTAAAAAGAAATATACAAATTTAAAAACACATGCTAAAATGCCTGGGAGAAGAGGAAAGTCTTGACCTGGCGCCGAAAATATAATAGTGTTGGTGCCAGGTGCACCTCGGCGTTATATTCTACACATTTCCACATCAGTTTGTGAATTCTTTTAAGTCCTCATGAAAATTCACCAGCGTTTTAGTGCAAATTTTTCCTAGTGCACATACTTTTGCCTAATGCGCACATTTTTTGGAAGCAGTTTTCCCTAATATGCATTTTTGTATGTTGTTTTCACTAATATATGCACTTGTTTGCACACTATACCTAGTATGATGCCTTTTTACACACATTACTTGGCTAGAGAGCTGCATTAGAAAATTCGGAGAAATCCAGATTTTGAAGGATGGCTGTGTTTCGGTTTGCATATTGTTTTGGGGAAGTGTGAATTAAGTAGATTGGCCTTTAAATGTTTAATGCAGCCTTTCCCAACCGGTGTGCCTCCAGATGATATTGGACCACAACTCCCATCAGCCTCAGCCAGCATTGCCAATGGTCAGGAAAGATGGGAATTGTAGTCCAGCAACATCTGGAGGCACACCGGTTGGGAAAGGATGGTTTAATGAACCACATTTCTCCTCCACCCATTGTTGCATAGCTTTTTTTATTATCAAAATAGCTGATGTGGGGCCCCAGAGCTAGACTGAAACCACAACGTGTAGAGAGGGGGGCTTTAATCTTTTGCAGCCAGTGTGGTTCTGATGAGAATTAAGGGGTCCTGTGCATGCTATTCACAACAGAAGGAGAGTTCCCATTGGTGCCAGTGGGGGCTTTTCTCTCATTGCAAATAGCAGATGCACTTCCCCTTCCCCATTCTCACTGAGACCTTGGTAGAGGCAAAGGGTTAAAGCTCCCCTCCTCCCATGTCATGGTCCCAATCCAGCTTGGTTCTCCCCAAGTGACTCTTTGTTAAAATAAAAAAGAGCTACAAAATGGCAAATTAAATGATACTATTCATGTCTAATTTGGTTGTAACATATGCACCGGGGTCTCCCACCCACCCGGGTCTTCCACCCACCCCTAAAACCTGAGCAAGCATTAAAACAGACAACTCCTTACTTCCAGTCTCAAATGGTCCAGTCCAGGAACAGTTTTACCATGTGACAGGTAGTGTATCTAGACTCTAAAGAGTCTTGATATGGTCATACATGGTCTGTTCCATTTATTCTTATCATCTCAGTGCTGAAATGCCCCAAGTCAACATTGCATTACATATTACAGTGGGCTGTGCCCATTTGACAGCTTAACAAATTTAAAGTTAATTTAATTTAATTTAATTTATATACCGCCCTAAGCCCGAAGGCTTTCTGGGCGGTGTACAAAAAGATAAAAACAAGCACAATATATAAATACAATAAATACAATAAATCAAGAAACAAAACAAACAAACAACAAAAGAACCAAACAACAAAATACAGAAATGCTGTTAAAATACATTTTAAAATGCCTGGGAGTATAAAAAGGTTTTCACCTGGCACCGAAAAGATAGTAGCGTCAGCGCCAGGCACACCTCATCAGGGAGACTGTTCCACAGTTCGGGGGCCACCACTGAAAAGGCCCTAGCTCTAGTCACCACCCTCCGAGCTTCTCGATGGGATGGTACTCGGAGGAGGGCCTTAGATGTTGAGCGCAGTGTACGGGTAGGTTCATATTGGGAGAGGCATTACACCAGGTATTGCGGTCCCATGCCGTGTAGGGCTTTATAGGTCAAAACCAGCACTTTGAATCTAGCCCGGAAACAAATAGGAAGCCTGTGCAGACGGGCCAGAACAGGTGTTATATGAGCAGACCTTCTGGTCCGCGTCAACAATCTGGCCGCTGCATTCTGGACTAGCTGTAGTTTCTGAACAGTCTTCAAGGGCAGCCCAACATAGAGCGCGTTGCAGTAGTCCAATCTAGAAGTTACCAGAGCATGAACAACTGAGGCGAGGTCGTCACTGTTCAGATAGGGACATAGCTGGGCTACCAATCGAAGATGGTAGAAAGCATTCTGTGCCACCGAGGCCACCTGGGCCTCAAGAGACAAGGAAGGATCGAAAAGAACTCCCAAGCTACGAACCTGTTCCTTCAAGGGAGTGTAACCCCATCAAGAACAGGATGAACATCCACCATCTGAGCAGAGAAGGCACTCACCAACAGCGTCTCGGTCTTGTCTAGATTGAGCTTCAGTCTGTTAGCTCCCATCCAGTCCATTATCGTGGCCAGGCAACAGTTTAGCACGTTAACAGCCTCACCTGAAGAGGATGAAAAGGAGAAATAGAGCTGCGTGTCATCAGCGTACTGATGACAACGCACCCCAAAACTCCTGATGACCGCACCCAGCGGCTTCATGTAGATGTTAAAAAGCATGGGGGACAGTACCGATCCCTGCGGGACTCCACAATGGAGAGTCCAGGGTATAGAGCAATGTTCCCCAAGCACTACCTTCTGGTGACGACCCACCAAGTAGGAGCGGAGCCACTGCCAAGCAGTACCCCCAACTCCCAACTCCGTGAGTCTTCCCAGAAGGATACCATGGTCGATGGTATCAAAAGCAGCTGAGAGATCAAGAAGAATCAACAGGGTCACACTCCCCCTGTCCCTCTCCCGACAGAGGTCATCATACAGGGCGACCAAGGCTGTTTCGGTGCCAAAACCGGGCCTAAAACCGGATTGAAATGGATCAAGATAATCAGTGTCATCCAAGAGCCCCTGGAGCTGGCCGGCAACCACCCGTTCCAGTACCTTGCCCAAGAAGCGAACATTCACCACAGGTCTATAGTTGTTCAGGTTATCTGGGTCCAAGGATCTCTGCACTGCAGAACAGATGGCAGGTGGTGGGTTGGAGGTCATAGAAACTCGCTTATATATAGAAAGCAGCCCCATTTTTTTCCCCCACGGACCACTTGAAAATTGCTGATGATCTTGATGGACCGCTTAATGATTTTTCTGCCCATTGTAGCAATTGTAATGCACTGTGCTAAATGCTGTATGACTTTTAATTGTATTTATATTGCTCTTTCATTTCTTATATTGATTTTATTGTATTATAGTTTGAATACTAAGCAGTGCAACTTGTAATAAATAATAAATAAAAAATAAAAAAGAAGCAATCAAGTACAGTTAAAAATCAATATAAATATTTACTGTGGACATGCTGTGGACCACCTAAATGAAATTCACACATCACTGGATGTCCATGGACCACAGTTGGTAACCCCTGTTCTAGAGGAAGAGTGCAAATGAAGGCCTCTGGAAAAGTAGGACACATGGGCCACTTTAGGCCCATTCAGAGTTGGCTCCCACATTCAGAAATGGTTTCACTTACACCTGGAGAAAATCTCTGAGTCCTGAATTCATCCAGGATTGAGACGTCCTGTCCTTTTTTTGGAAAAAAAGAACCCAAAAACTATTTTGTCATGCTTTAATCTACCCATTGTAACCAGAGGTAGAGCAGGAAGACATGGAACATTCCTGATGTCTTTCAATTAGTCTAGCGGAAATACATTCCTGAGTGTCTTCTTGGAATTTATCTGTGAGTGGAAACATCTCCAGTGGCACAGCACCACATTGCAAAGAAGGCCTGAATACCTACCATAAATAAACCTATGATTTCATCGGAAAAGCCTTGCTGACACTTGACCACAGGGTAAACATAGCATCTAAAACATTCACAGGAAATTACGGTTATGGGACATTTTAAAAATTATTTTAGTAGAGGTTACAATAATCATAAAATGAACATCTTATTAAATTTACATAACTGGAATTTGTATCATTCAAGTATATAAGAGACTGTTTCCATTTTGGGAGACTTACAGCACAATCCTTATAAAGCAAGTCTCACTGAGTTCAATGGAGCTTACTCCCTGGGTAAATTATAACCCTAAAAACAGGCTTAAATATATCTCAGTAAACCTCAGTAAAGAAACCTGTTTTATATAGCCATGCTGGTCTGCTGCAACGAAAACGGCAGAGTCCTGTGCCATCTTAAAGCTCCATCCCAAGGGCTGAATGTGGCTCTCCAGGAACAGGACAATAGACCATGAAAGCTATGCCATAATAAATCAGTATTTTTATACTAGTCTTGCTGTTGTTAACCAGTCATCAATTGAATCATCAATGGAAGATGACTGCTTCATTTGATTGTTTGTACATAGGAAGCTGCCTTGATAGCATGTCAGACTGTTTGGCCATCTAGCCAAGTATTGTCTATTATGACCTGGCAGCAGCCCTTCAGCATTTCAGGCAGAGGTCTTCTCCATCATGTACTACCTTATCAGTGGCTACTAACTATGATGGCTATGTTCTACCTTCACCACTGGAGGCAGCATGAATATCAGTTGCTGGAAACTGCAGGAGGAGAGAGTGCTGTTGCTCTCAGATCCTGATTGTGGGCTTCCCACAGGGCTGACCACTGTGAGAACAGGATACTGGACTAGATGGTCCAGCAGGCTCTTTTTATATTTCCGCCCCCACAAGTTGGAGATATCTAAGGTTGAACACGAGTCCTTCTTAGTGATGGGCAAATATGCCAGTTTTGGTTTCTCTCAATTTCTCATTTTCCCAATCTTAAGTTCAGTTCTCTGTATTTCCTCATCAGTTTGCAATTTATCCTCATGAAACTTGGTCAGCATTTTTGTGTGAATTTCTCCTCCTATGTACATTTTTGTGTGTAATTTTGCCTAATATGCACATTTTTACAGAGCAATTTCCCTAGTATAATCCATTTTTGTATGTTATTTTCACCAACACATGCATTTATATGCACAGTTTACCCCAGTATATGCATTTTTGTACACATTGCTTGGCTGGAGAACTGCACTGCAAAATTCATAGAAGTGCAAATTTCAAAGGATAGTTGTGTTTTGGTTCGCATATTATTCCAGAAAACGTGAACTTGATAAGTTTGCCTTTCAGTATAAACTGAGTTGAATTTCTCCTCTATTCTTAGCCCTTCTACACACAATGCAAGCGCTCTACAACTGAACTATGGACCCTCCCATAGCTCATTCTCAATGGTCATTGGCTGAATTATATTGGTTGAACTTAATCTCAAACATATCCACTACTAAAGGTAGAGTGGCAATTTCACATCTATCTCACTAACTGTTAGCTATCTTCTAATACCGATGGGGAATTTTGGGGTCTCCTCGCCCGGGGGTCCTTGAAGAAATTGAAGACACAAGCTTGAAGCAAAAACAGGCCTTTATTAGTTACGTGCGTACAGTCAGTCTAGGTACAGCCTGGACCCATATAAGGGGAACAGAACTGGTACTAAAAGTTTCTGTCCTCCCCTAGGCTTGAGAAGGATTAATCCTGGAATGGTATTAGAATTAAAAACCCTGTGATGGTATTAGAATTGCTTAGCATTACCTGATTGGCTATGAAAATAATGTAGGCAGTGTAACCTCTACGTAATGCTCCATGCTTGAGAAAGGCTAGTGTGCTTTGTCCTGAAATGTATAAAAACCCCAGGCAAACAGTGCCATGTGCAGAACTCCATCAACATCGCTGGTGACTGACTATGTTCACAACCGTAACTAATAAAGGCCTGACTTTGCTGCAAGCTTGTGTCTTCAGTTTTCTCAACGACCCCTGGTCCAGCAGACCCCCAAATTCCTCCTCAATACTTTTGGCCTTCTTAAAGTTTTATTTAAAAAATATGTAAAATCTGCCTTTCAGCAGTTGTGAAACCAGCATTTACCAAAATTGTCATAAGTATTTTCAGACTAACTAGAGACAGGTGTCATTGATAATTTTAATGAGATTTTAAATTATTGTCTGCTGATCATCTTCAGGTGTTGGGTTGTTTTAGCTGTATTTTAACTGCCCTGGGCCTCTATGGAAGGGCAGGATATACATTTAATAATGGAGATTTTTGAAATATTACGTGGTATATAAATGCTTTTAAATAATAATAGCAACAATTTAGTGCATTATTTTTGTGCATGTTTTAATACTTATTATTGGTCTTCTGTACACTGCTCTGATATTTTGTAATGTCAGTGGTATATAAATATTTTAAAGTAACAATAAAATAAGATAAAGTACAACCTCCTTAAGACTAGTATTGGCAATCTCTTGGACTCTGAAACAGACATTAACTGGATGTGAAGTGATGTCATCACGTCCTGCATTTCCCCATTACATTATTGGTTGCTTTTGGGCAGGAGGGTGGGGCATCACATCTTATATTTCCTTAAATACACATTCAGGTAGAACTGACAGTGAATACAGGGGTGCTGTTTTAGTTACCAGTTCTGTGATCAATGTCAATGTCCAGCTCTAGCTATAGTTGCTGGTTTCTTTTTATGAGATATGTTGTAGGCCAGGGGTTCCCAAACTGTGGTCCGTGGACCACCAGTGGTCCGTGAGCTTCACTCGGGTGGTCCGCAGCATGACTAGGAAGCAGTAAGCACAGCGGCTGCTCTGTTGTTCTTGTGCTTGGCGGTCCATCCAGAAGTTCAGGGGGGACAGGGCAGAGGTCATGAGGGAAGGACGCACTTGGAAGGAGTGGAGAGGATTAGCAGCAAAGTTAATGGGTGGCTAGATTTTGGACATTTAATCTTGACTCATCAGAAATCATATAGCATCTAGCACAGTGCATTACAATTTCTGCAACAGGCACAAAAATCATTAAGTAGTCCCCCAAGTCCTTGAGCAATTTTCAAGTGGCCCATGAGAGAAAAAGTTTGAGAACCACTGTTGTAGGCATTTTTATGGACATTTCTGTGTCATTTTATGCTCTGGTGTATTGCCTAAGGTTCACCCTTCACTCAGTTCTTTCTTAAACTTTAAAAAAATCTTCAGTTACCCTTCTTCAAAAGGGTTTAACCCCCCCCCCCGAAGCACCACATCATGGTGTATCCATGTTTTCCATCACTGAGGTGAGCCTTTCTTGTTGTCTTTTCCTAGCCTGAGGCTGGGGTACACTGAATCAGAGCAAAACATTAGGCTGAATGCCTCCTAGCTATGTCTGGAAAGTGCCCTTCACATGTTCCTTCAGTATCACTTTACACTATATTTTGTGACGGATATTTTTCTAAGCAATGCTTATGTTATGAGGTAATTCATAATTATTAATCCATATTTTGTTTAAAGAAGGAGCTGTTCTTGTCTCTAGCAACCTTGGAGTGTACCTTTAGTCACATCAGTATTTCCTTGTTCTGCCAGAGTTGCTAAAATGTTGTGGGCTTTTTTTTTTTTTTGAGTGGTGGATTAGAGAAGAGAGGTTTTCTTAGAATTATCACTGCCTATCTGTGTGCTCACTAGGGTTGCCAGGTCAGAAGCATCACAAAACCTGAAATTTTAGGGGTGGGCCCAAGTGATGTCATGGGGCGGGCCTGAGTGATGTCACGGGGTGGGCCCAAGTGGTGTCATTAAGCATGATACATTAAGCATCAACCTATAAAGCCCTTAACGGCATCGGACCGCAATACCTGACGGAATGCCTCTCCCACTATGTACCTACCCGGTCGCTGCGCTCGACGTCGAAAAACCCTTCTCCGGGTTCCAACGCATAGGGAGGCCCGGAGAGCAATAACTAGAGCTAGGGCCTTCTCAGTGGTGGCCCCCGAATTATGGAATGCCCTCCCTGATGAGATACGCCTGGCGCCTTCCTTATTATCTTTTCGGCGCCAGGTAAAGACCTACCTCTTTGCCCAGGCATTTTAAATTGTAAATTTTAAATTTTAATTAATTTAATTTTTAATTTAATTTATTGGATTTCTTAGTCGCTCATCTGGCTGGCCATCCAGCCACTCTGGGCGACGTACAAAATGAACAAAATGACACACCAATACAATAACATTAAAATCTAAAAGCGATAATGATAAAATCTAACCCACCCCAAAGGCCTGCCTGAATACACATATGCAACAACAACCTTAATTCTATTAATTATTTGAAAGTTTATTTACAAGAAGTTCTGTATTAGTTCTAGCATACAATAAAAATCCATGATCCTAGAAGTAGTGCTTCCATAGTATTAAGCTCAGAATATTTGATTTGCTGTTCTTGACTGAGAGTCAAAGACCCTGGAGTTTGCTGTCCTCTACTGTTTTGTTAGAGGGGTAGAATACTTTGAATGAAAAGCCACTTCTTGGGAAAGATCCAGGATTTATGCAGAGGCAATCGGTGTTGGTCACGGTGAACGGGTCATATTTGTCGGCAAAGACAATGAGATCTTGCAGAGGGTATGTTCTCAAGGTGTAGTCATAGGCCCAGTAGACAGGGCTAACATTAAGGGGCAATGGAGTCAGATGCCCTTGTGATAAAATTGTCTTTACAAAATGATTAGGAATATCCAAACTGCTACTAGGAAATCGGACACAATTCCGGCACATCTTGTTTACCAAGTCTTCTCTGAAGATTATTATTTCCTGAGTGCAGGAAATTTAATCTATTTTAATTTTAATTTTTTGTCTTAATTTTGTTTTTAAATATGTTTTCATAGTGTATTGTACCCACACCTGTATTTTAATCTGTTTTTATCCTGTTGTACACCGGCCTGAGAGCTTGTCGCTAAAGGGCGGTCTAAAAGTGCAATAAAAATAATAAATAATAATAATCACAGTTGCTTGGAGAGTACAATTAAAAAAAAAATTGTGACTGGAAATTAAGCTAGACATCTTAGCTAAAAGATGGAGCCTGGGTAGGGAACATTTAATCTAGCCTACTTGCTTTCGGCAAGAAGGGTTTAAGTGCCTTCAGGCCAGGCCAGTCACCAGAAGGTCACTGTAGGAAGAAAGGAGCCTAGTGTTGTGGAGATGTTAGATGGGAGCATTCGGGAGTAAAGATGGATGCCCCTGAAGGCTGCAATTCTAAACACACGTACTAAGGGACTAAGCCCCCGTAGAACTCAACAGAATTTACTTCTGAGTAGATATAGCTTGGATTGTGCTGTTGGTAAAGCTTGACTAGGGATCCTCTGCAAAGACATCCATATCCAAGCAGGGTTGGCAACCCCCTGCCTGGAATGCCCTGCCCTTATCTCTTAATGTGGCTGCTCCAAACTTCTTTACAGATTTGACCCTTCACTTCAGAAAGAGGTCTGAGAAATGAGTAAGAGTAAGAAGATTCTCTACCCTTTCTGTCTGCATAGATGCCCTCATCCTTCCCCTGCGCCCAGCAGAAGCTCTGGGCCAGGCAGGACGCAGTGGCATCTCATAGAGGACACCCTCCCCTTTCATGGGGTGTATGATTTGTGCTGTCCCAGAGCAGATTTCGGTGTGTGTACCCCCAGTTACTTATTTTTTTCTATGTGTTTTTGTCCATTTTGATTTTGCATTGATGCACCTGTGTGTGCCTGGTGCCCAGCAGAAGTTCTGGGTCAGATGGGATGCAGTAGCATTTCATAGAGGACACCCTCCCCTTTCCTGGGGTATATGATTTGTGCTGTCCCAGAGCAGAGTTTGGGGTGGGCACCCCCACTTACTTATTTTTTATGATTTTATGACATCATTATGTATTTATGATAATATCAGAAGCCTGATGATTTTGATTGCATATATGTATTCTTATTCTTGATGGGGAGAGTCCCCCGATCACAGTGATACATCATACAGGGTACCCCAACATATATTTCAGGGTTCAGAGACATGTTAAGTTTGGTTTGAAGTTGCTGTAGTTGTCAACTCTTCTTCTTCTTTAGTGCTTTGAACTTTCAAGCAAATAAGGAACTGGGAACTAGGAACCAACTTTAGCGTTGTATCAGTTAAATAGATTAAACAGTCGCGGGGGGCGGTGGCTGACGTTTTGGTGTATATCTCGGGAACCAGACCACCTAGAAACTTTTTTTTTTTAATTGAAGCTGAGAGTCTGGAGGGGCCCCCTCAAACCCAGAGACTCTGGCCAAAACCCGGAGACCTGGTAACTCTGCATGCAGGGCTTGTTGAGTTATCTGTTGAGTTTTAAAAACTGTGCAGTGGGAGGTCTATCAAAACCTGTATCAGAGAGTGTCATCTAATTTCAAAATGAAAGCCAAGGCATTGCACAGAACACTGCAACACAACATGACAGGTAACATATTGTTGGAGCATCAATGTACTACAGACACCAAGAAGACCATGTATTATGTACTGGATGTAATGCTTGTAGAATTTTGTTGAGTCTTGTCTAATCATCAGCCATTGCTATTCCAAGAGTAGCTATTCTTCTAGTGAGTTGGCCTGAGATGATAGGTGCTGTAAAGAAATAATCACATGTAGCTTTAAGCACAGTGCGGGAGACAGCTGTCCCTGTTACCCTCCCGAAATTGCATCCCTGACCTCTCCACGTTGCTTGGTTTAGAATGCAAAACTTCCTTTTCCTCTCAGTAATGTATACCTTACAGCTTAATTTCCTTCTCCACATAAGCGGCCAGCCACAATTTGCCATTGCTTCTGCCAAACCTTTGTCCACGTGATCAATCAACCATCTTCTATATGTCTAACATCAAATTATATGTAGGATGTTCTTTCTCCATCTGTTCCCCATTATCTTCCTAGTTAACATCTTGTAAACAACTTTTGCACTGGTGTTTTGGCCTGTGAAGAAAAAAAATGGGAGTTCAGTGTCTAGTTCCTTTCTGGCAATATTTTGTGTGATCTCTGCAATGCCTGTTCAGGGAGATTATGGCAACATATTACAATATCAATGTGGTAACGAGGGCTTATGTGCTTTGGGAGTGAATTAGAACTTCAGTTCAAAATTTTATGGGCTAGATCCAGGCTTAAGCCATACTTGCACCATACATTTAAAGCACTCTGATACCAATTTGAACAAGTCATGTCTTCCCCAAGGAATTCTGGGAACTGTAGTTTGCTAAGGGTGCTGAGGGTTGTTAGGAGACACCTATTCCCTTAACAGAGCTATAGTTCTCAGAGTTCTCTGGAAAGAGGGATTACTTGTTAACCTTTCTGGGAATTATGGCTCTGTGAGGGGAATAGGGGTGTCCTAACAACTCTCAGCACTCTTCAAATACTACAGTTCCCAGGATTATTTGGGGGAAGCCATGGCTGTTTAAAGTGCTGTCATAGTGCTTTAAATGTATAGTGCAGATGCGGCCTTAGGCATGATTAGAGTAGACCCATGGTTATTTTGTTTAGCATTTTGTTAACCCTATTTTGTTGTGTTTCATCTTTGCTAACATACCACAAATGTATAAAGCTATTTTCTCTGTTTTGACTCTTTGTCACACTCTAGTATGACCAAGAAAGCTTATGCAAATGAAGAGGGGAACTCTGTGGGGCTAAATTGAGGGGCAGATGATGTAGGTGACCACCTGGAATACCAGGCTTGGGAGGGTTAGGGTTAGAGTCATCTCAACTATCCACTCAACAGGTGAAACAAATAAGTTGGGATGGGGGAGAATATCTGCTAAATGGTAGTACTGGATTCCGAATGAATTCGGCAGCCCGCTGTCTTTTCTGACCAGCACTGACTTCTTGCAGTGGGCCGTGGCTGTAGTCAGCATGGATTAAAAAAAATTTTTTTTCCTGGTTTTACATAATTATCTTCATAATTTCCTCTAAGTTGATGCATTTGTAATAGTTTGTAGATGTGATAAATAGGAAAAATAAACCATGTGGAACACAGCGAATAAGCATAATTTACATTAAAAATTACACATTTTTTCGCAACCAAAAAACAACAGCGGATCAAATTGGGAAGTGCCAAAGCAAGCAGGAACAAAAAAAGAGTGGATCAGGATCAAACGGCGAACTATTGGAATACAAGGAGGTCCGTTCTTCACAACATAGGAAACGGACCTTTGGTGTGGCAGCACCTACCCTGTGGAATTCCCTACCCATCTCTGTTATCTTTTCGGCACATATTGAAGACCTTCAGTTAAATTGATTAAACAGTCGCGGGGAGCAGCGGCTGACGTTTTGGTGTATATCTTGGGAACCAGACCACCTAGAAACTTTTTTTAAAAAAATTGAAGCTGAGAGTCCGGAGATTAAGGGGTGCTAGCCGGAGAGCCGGAGGGCCCCCAAAAAACTGGAGACTCCGGCCAAAAACCAGAGACCTGGTAACTCTACTGCTCACACCCTCATAATATGTGCTACATAACGCCTGTCCATTTAAAAAATATATATTGTTATAAAGGTACAATCAATCTAAAGGCCTATCTAATCCAAAATCCTGTTCTCACGGTGGCCAACCAGATGCCTATGGGAAGCTCGCATTGTGGGCAGTGGGCCTGTACTGCTGGCTGCACCCCTGAGGTCACATGACTTCTTGGCTCTGCCTCTAAAATCCACACATTCAGTGTGGATGTCTGAGCCAGAGGACCCTTTGCACATAAACCAGGATGGGGAAACTTTTTCAGTCCAAAGGCTGGATTCCCTGTGGAAACCTGTTGGGCTGCATTCTAAGAGTATGTGTAGCAACACTTTGAATATTAGGCAGGCGTCATCTCTGCTATCTTTTCGGTGTCTTTTGAAGACTTTCCTCTTTCAACAAGCCTTTTAAGTTGAGACCTATCCCAGTCTGCATCTATGTCAGAATTGTTTAATATGTTTTTAATAATGTTTTTAACCCTTTTTTAAAGTTGTTTTTTAAAAATGTTTTTAATGCTGTTTTGTTTTAATATATTTTAAGACCTGTTTTTATGATGTTTTAGAGTGTTTTAGTGCTTTGTTTGCCGCCCTGGGCTCCTGCTGGGAGGAAGGGCAGGATACAAATTGAATAAATAAATAAATAAACACTAGATCCACACACAATCATGTATCATTAACACATAGAGACATATACAATTTCTCCCTCACACACATATACAGGCACACATGCTCAAACCTATTTTCCATGGAACGAGAGACAAATAATTAATTCTTAACTCCCCTCAAGTTTCACCTTCCATTTTCTCTATAGTTTTTTTTTTATGAAGTTTGATTCCACGAGTGCTTCTTAACACAAGTAACATATGAAGGGGGATTGTCATCCAGATTGTAAATGACTCCTTCCCAAACCCATGTTGTAATGGCTTTTAGGGGAGCCAATGAAGTAATGGAATTTCCTCCTGAATGATGTTTGTTTGTTCCTCACATGAAAAACTTTTTGTTAACCTTGGCCTTTGGTATGCAATCACCCTTCTTGCTGGGCTGGCAACCCAATTTGAGGGCCTTGGATTCTTACATCCCGGTTAGCGCTTGGGAAACAGACTTTCGTGGTATTTATGCCAAGACGCAAAGCAATGTGTGCATGCCGAGGGAGGACTTACCTTCCCTTCCGGAATAGCCCCCGGTATCTATTTCTGAAATCATCTCCCTTATTAACGCACTTAAAACCGGAAAAGCTCCTGGAAGTGACAATATTGTGTCTGAATTATTGAAGGAGAACATAGATTGGTGGGCCCCAATTTTAGCAGCTTTATTTACTGCTATTGATCAATCAGCGCAAATCCCTGTCGACTGGAGACTCGCAATTGTTATACCTATTTCAAAAAAGGAAATAGATCAAACCCAGCAAATTATAGGCCTATTAGCCTATTGAGTGTAATTAGTAAGTTATATGCCAAACACCTTCTTGAAAAATTAACTAGTTGGCTGGAGGAGGAGAATATCTTAGTTAATGAACAGGTGGGGTTCAGGTCAGGGCGATCAACAGTGGACCAAGGGCTTGTCCTCCAGCATTTGGTTGAAAAATACTCTGCTATGTCAGGAGGGATGTTATTTGCTGCTTTTATTTATTTCAAATCGGCATTCGATTCAATTCCTAGGGACAGACTTTGGTTTAAATTGGAGAGCACTAATATTGACAGAAGGCTGTTATATTTAATACATAGTCTTCATGAGGATACTAGTTTAAGGGTCAGAGCTGATCATGCCGGCCACTTGTCAGAACATGTTCCCACTTTTAATGGGGTTAAACGGGGCTGTATTCTTGCCCCTACCCTTTTTAATTTGTATATTAACTTGATAGTTAATTACTTAGCGGTAGTAAATTCCCATCCTCCCCAAATTGGCAAACAGATCCTTGTCCATATTACTTCATGCAGATGATGCTGTTCTTCTGTCTCAAACTAGTGTTGGCCTTCGTCGCCTTTTGAGGGCACTTGCTTCATATTGTAAGGAGGAAATGCTAAAAATAAATTATGATAAATCTAGTACTAGTCTTTGCCAAGAAAAAGGTTAATCATCGATGGCAAATAAATGAGCACCTGATTCAACAGGTTATGGTGTACAGGTACCTGGGAATAAACTTCCATTCCACTGGTTCCTGGAAACCACAAGCTACCTATGCCATTGCGAATGCCCAGAGGAGCGTAAATGCATTGCTATCTTTTTATTATAGTAAAGGGGGACAACATGTCCCCTCAGCAATACAGGTTTTTACTGCCAAGGTGATAGCACAAATGCTGTATGGAGCGCAATTCTGTGCCTATGATGATTTTGAGTTTTTGGAAGTTATTCAATCTAAATTTCTTAGATCTATACTTGGCCTGCCTTCCTGTGTGCCTAATGTAGTCATACGTCTTGAGGTCGGACTTCCTCTTATAGAGTCCCGTGTTTGGATTTATAGAATTAACTATTGGCTCAAGATTATATTTATCCCTTCAGGGTTGGCCCCCCTGATGTTAGAAGATTCTTTTCAGTCTAAGTGGAAGCGGTTTTGGTATAACAAAATCTATGCCCTTGGTTTCTCGCCCGAGGCGCTCATCGAACTCGGGTTCTCCAAAGCTAAAATGGCTATTTTGCAACGGATTAAGGATATCGAACTCCAAATGAATTTAAGTTTAGTTGCGGCATATCCTAACCCGGGTTTGAACGGAAGAGTATTCTCTCCGGCGAACTATCTGGTGAATCTAACTGTTGCTAAATATAGAAAAGTGTTTACCTTGGCCAGGCATAATGTATTGCCCTCTGCTTTGTTGGAAGGCAGATACAACAGGATTCCCTATTGTGAGCGGGTTTGCCCATGTGGGACTGGGGAGGTGGAGACAGTAGGGCATATACTTCTGTATTGCTCTTTCTACCGTGGCTTTCGTCATGCTTTTATTACTCCCATTCTATAAGCTTTCCCATCGGGTTCTGAAGCTGACTATCTTGATTCTTTGTTGGCGGATCGCGACCCTATGGTTACCATTAAGGTAGCCAAATTCTATGCAGCTGCCATTATTTGCAGGAAAAATACTAGATAGATATGAGTAAATATTTTAATTGTATTTTATCTTTTTGCATTATCCTGTCTTTATTTTGTGAATTTCCTCTATATTGTACTTGTCTATTTTGTATTTTGTACTTACATTATCTTGGCTGGTCTGTGACCGAAATTCATTCATTCATTCACCCTTCTTGCTGACACGGCTACTTTCTATATTTTGTTATGATATTGTAAATTTTTAAAATGTTATTATTGTCCCATATTGTTAGCTGCTCTTTGTTTCCACTGGGAGGAAAGGCAAGATTAGGAATGTTGAAGAATTCTGACAAAATAGAAAAGACAGCAGAAATTATTGCAGTTGCGTGTTTGTCTACAATCATGAATGGAAAATAGTCAAGGGAATACAATTGGTATTCATTCACGTGGTTTTTTTAGTCTTTTTTTGTTTTACTTTTTGGGGAGAATTTTCTATATACAGTTGCCAGGCCCAGCCTCCAAGAGGTCTTCTGTATATTTAAAAGTTGTGCAGGGGGAAGAGAAAATTCCACCTTGTGGTTTTTCCCATTACAGTGTTGCTAGAACACCTGTGCTTGGCTGACTTTCTCTTCTCCTAAAGATACAGGATCAGTCTCAGGCCATGAACCTGGCAACCACTGGTGCAGCAACTGCTTGGGTTGCTTTAATTTCATGGGCAGTCCCCAAATTTTATAGCTTAAGAAGCAAACTTTTTTACTTATGCCTGGAATGCTATAGATAGCAGAGGACACAACCCCTCATAAATACACACATGTGGGAAGGAACAAACTCTAAGAACAATGAAGTGGTGTGTTACATCATATTTAGTTCTGGGGGTTTCATTGTTCTTGTTTTTATTGCAACAATTTACTGTCACAATGAGGCCACCCTCCCCAAGAGCAAAAAGCCAACACAGACACATTGAATAAATAAAAAGAAGCTAACCATAACCATGTAATTGTGTTCTAGACATGTCGGGTTTTTTAATTGCCATTGCTCTTACTGAAAGTCCTGCCTTCGAGGCATAAGTGGGCAAGTAAGATTAAGGTGTGTTTACGAGGGCCTGCTCACAGACATACACACACAAGAACCACAGTTTGCATTTGGGAAGTAGCTCCATGTGTTTCCTTATCAGGGGGGCTAAGAGTCAGATGCTGCAAACAGAAATTGAGGTAAGCCATTGTCATGTGATTCCTAATTTAGTTCCACCAGCTCCTCACCCACAAGTGGTTTTGCTTGTCTGCTGAACTTGCTGGTGTCCCAGCTTGAGATTGTACTGTACTCATTTAACCACAATTAGCAACAGGAAGAGATGGTGAGTATGACTGTGAATTCTGTGGTTAAAAGGGTTGCAGATTTCAAAAGCAGAATGTACTGTGGAGGAATGCATCATTTTCTATATCATCATCATCAGTCTGATTGATTACCCTTAATCCCAGGGTGGTCTCCAACATATCAAACTACTCAGTTATGAGGTAGTGGTTAGAGCAGGGTTGGGGAACCAGTGGCCCTGCAAATTTGCTTGATTACAGCTCGCATCCCTGACCATTGACCATGATGGCTGGGAATTATGGAACTGGAATCTATTCACTTTGGCTCTGCCGCCATAGTCAGATGCAATATGCTTCTGAAAAAAAAATTGCCGGAAGCTGCAGGAGGGGAGAGTGCTTGTGAGTTTCCCATAGGCATCTAGTTGGCCGCTGTGAAAACAGGATACATCTGGAGGGCCACAGGTTCTCCATCCCTGGGTTAGAGTCTCAGACTAGGATTGGGAAGACCCAGGTTGAAATTCCTAATCAGCTCATGGCCTTGGGCCACTCACTGCCTCTCAGCCTAGGCTTCTTCACAGAGTTTTGTGAGGATAATATGGGGAAGAGATTGAGTGGGGTTTGAAGCCTGGTCTCCCAGATCCAACACTCTAACCATTACACTACACTGGCTCAGATGTACTGGCTGTGGCTGATGGGAGTTGTAGTTCAAAACAGGTTGATGACAGGTGACATCGATAATCTTTTCAGGGAAAGACTTCCCCCTCTTAATGCTCTAGGGTTGCCAGGTTCTTGGCCTGAGACTGATCCTGTATCTTTAGGAGAAGAGAAAGTCAGCCAAGTGCAGGTGTTCTTGCAACTCTGTAATGGGAAAAACCACAAGGTGGAATTCTCCCTTCCCCCTGCACAACCTTTAAAGATACAGAAGTCCTCTTGGTTGCCAAGCCCAGCCTCCAAGAGGTCTTCTGTATCTTTAAAAGTTGTGGAAAGGGGAGGGAGAATTCCACCTTGTGGTTTTTCCCATTACAGAGTTGCAAGAACACCTGCACTTGGCTGACCTCCTCTTCTCCTAAAGATACAGGATCAGTCTCAGGCCATGGACCTGGCAACCCTAGTCTACTCCCTTCCCTCTTGCCTGAATAGATTGTTATTGGCTTTCAAGGCTGTTTCACATGCTCAGGTTTGACTTTTGAATTAGTCTTTTTCCCCAGCCCTCAGAATCTGCATGCAGTAACACTCTGTCTGCCTTACTTAACTTTTTAAAATCCCTTTTTTAAAACATGGACTTTTAAATTTGAAATGAAGTTAAAAATAGAGGGATGGATGAAGGCTAATAAACTGAGGCTCAATCCAGACAAGACTGAGATGCTGCTAGTGGGTGGTTCTTCTGACCAGATGGTGGATGTCCAACCTGTCCTGGATGGGGTTGCACTCCCCCTGAAGGAGCAGGTTCATAGCTTGGGGGTTCTCCTAGAACCATCTCTGTCACTTGAGGCTCAGGTAGCCTCGGTGGCACAGAGTGCCTTCTATCAACTTCGGTTGGTGGCCCAACTACGTCCCTATCTGGACAGGGATAACCTGGCTTCAGTTGTCCATGCTCTGGTAACCTCCAAATTAGATTACTGCAATGCACTCTACGTGGGGCTGCCTTTGAAGACTGTTCAGAAACTGCAGCTTGTGCAAAATGCAGTGGCCATATTGGTAATGGGGACCAGACGGTCCGAACATATAAAACCAATTCTGGCCCGCTTGCATTGGCTGCCTGTATGTTTCCGAGCTTGATTCAAGGTGCTGGTTTTGACCTATAAAGCCTTACATGGCTTGAGACCACAATACCTGATGGAACGCCTTTCCCGATACGAACCCACCCGTACACTACGTTCAAGATCAAAGGCCCTCCTCCGGGTGCCTACTCCAAAGGAAGCTGGGAGGGTGGTAACAAGGGAGAGGGCCTTCTCAGTGGTGGCCCCCAAATTATGGAATGATGTATCTGACGAGGTGTGCCTGGCACGAACGCTGTTATCTTTTCGGCGCCAGGTGAAGACTTTCCTCTTCTCCCAGGCATTTTAGTATGTGTTTTAAATTATTTTAAATTTTTAAATTGTGTTTTAAATTGTTTTTAAAATGTGTGTTTTAAATTGTATATTTGTTTTAATGTTTTTGGTTGCTGTAAACCACCCAGAGAGCTTCGGCTATGGGGTGGTATACAAGTGCAATAAATAAATAAATAAATGTATCCAATGGATACGACTAAGTTAGTTTCATTGATTTGATTGGGTCTACTCTGAAGCAAACTTAATTGGATGCAAGTCAGAGGCAACAGAAACTATGATGATCGCATCACAATACAACAAGACTGCTGATTAACAGAAACAAAGAAAACATTGATTACAACCCATAGTATATCATGGGTCAGCTTGTGTGAGAGTAAAACAGCTTAAGGCAGGTCCGGATACAGCTTTTGAGAGAAGCTGGGCAGGTTGCAATCAATGAACTGCCCCAGAGCCTACTGCTATTTGGGACCTCTGATGGTCACAAGCTGTCTTGCCAGTGACAATGGTCCACCACAGAGCTGTAGACACCATGTAAGCCCACTCCCTTCCCATAGCTCTCATCACTTGCCTCACCCTTGCTTGCTAACTGGCTTATCCAACAGCAGTGGTCCATTACATTGCCACCACCATCGAGGTAAACCTGATCACAAGTAGGGATGTGGGAGAAATTTGATTCAGTTTGCATTTAAAGGTTATACATAATTCACATTTTCCAAAACAATATGTCAACTGAAACACAGTTATCTTTCAAAATCTGTGTTTCTCTGAATTTTGCAATGCAGTTCTCCAGCCAAGTAATGTGTACAAAAATGCCTATACTAGGGTAAATTGTTCATTAAAATGCATATACTACTGAAAATAGCATACAAAACGCATTATATAAGGGGAAACTGCTTTTCAAAAATGTGTATATTAGGTAAAATTGCATACAAAGATGCTAGGAGAAAATCACACTAAAATGCTTCTGAATTTTCATGATGACTTTTTTAAAAAAATGCAAAAATGTGGAGAACTGGACTTAATAGTGGAAAAATGAGGAACTGCGAGGAAACAAAACTGACAGATTCACCCTACTCACAAGCAAGGCAGAAGTACAGAAAGATTCCATCTTCCCTCCCTCCCTACCAACCAAATCAACAACCTTTTCAGCGGCTGTTCTTGGAAACAGAATGGTTCAAGTGTGCCTAGTTGTGCTAAATTGGAACCCAAAAGGCATGGCAGTAAGGCATACATCCAAGATATGTCACATAACACATCAGAAACAAACCACCTTCAAAAAACTGAACATTTCCACGTTGAAACTGCCACAGCACAGGAGTTTTCAAATTTTTACAGATTTTAACAGTATCAGGAGTGGCCCATTCAATGGTGTGAAGTCACAGCAATAGCCTCCTGGCAGCAGTGTTGCTGCTGCTTACAGGGAGGAGGAGGGGGTGAGGCAGGGATGAGGTCAGGGGTGTACAAGCACACCAGTGGGAATGCTGGATTGGCTACCCTGGTGCATCCAAACATCCCTGACCTTGGTGCTACCTTGCACCTCCCTGTCCCAGTAAGCTGCAAGGAGGCTATTGCTGCAGCTCTGCCCAACCAGGTGAACTGTTCATGAACACTATTAATCAGGGTTTTTTTTCCCCCAGAAGGGGAAATCTGCTTTAAGAAGGGGAAAAATTGGGAGCTTACAATTCAGGCAATATGTTACATGGATGCCGCCTGCCCCAAATTAGTGCCTGGAACACTGTAAATTGCTGGTGTGGAAGTAAGTGCCATAAGTCAGACCCTGCCTACAGATGGCTAAATTGGCCTTTCCCCGCCTGCTGCATTTCTAATACAAAATGATTGTTTATGCGCATTGTAAGAGCACTTTCTCTCTGTGTGTTTTAAACTGCATAACCCATTTAGGAAATAGCTGTTAAGAAATATGTTTCTTCAGTAAAATGTAATTAACATTGCTTTCTTCCTGCTACGAGCTATAATTCTGTGAGTAAATTGAGGCATGTGAATGAGGTTATTCTGAGATACGGTTTATGCATTTGAAATAATTTGTAAAGCTAGATTTGTAGAAGAAGAAGAAGGGGGAAAGCTCAGCAGACGTCTCTTTCCTTTCCTGTTTAAGTCCGTGGTCTGGGAGGAGTGCCACAGCCTCTAATGGCAGTTGGTTCACTGGAAGAAATTGGTTTCTCCCTCAGTCTATAAATGTAATTTTACAGAGATTAAACAGCACACCACAACATGCACAGGCTTTGTTCTGGAGTCTTTGGCTTGATGTGAACTGGGTAACTCAGATTCTCATCTTGAGTAATTGTGATACTTGTGCCAATAGCTTTATTTGTTCAGAAACATATTATATCTGCAAGGTTATTCCACATACAGATTGCCTAGCTGGATACAGTTTGTGTGCACACAAAAAAGGAGGCTTTATGCTAGGGTGGGTTCAAATTTGGCCCACAAGGTTGTTTTCCCGAAACCAAGCCTACCTGCTCCATGTCTGATGTCATATCTGTTTTTGTTCCAAATAATGATGAGGTTTGAGGGATTAAGCCAAAGCCTTTTAGGAGAAAGTGGGTTTTCAAGAAAAGGAGAAATGATGTTGAGTAATTCTTCGGAAGCAAGTTCCGAGCTCATATATAGATTCACTGAATGTACCCAGTATCTGGTTCTTGAGCCAGGAATGTTTTGAATGCTTTATGGCTGGGGCCTAGCCTCATGAGCTAAAGCTACTTCAGACTATTTGCGTTTAGGCCTCAGAGCTCTCTTCAGGCACATAAAGGAATAATAAGAAGTATGGAATGTCCTACTTTTGGCAGATGGCATGATCCCTATAGATTTGTCAGCCTGGCACAAATAATAGGAACTAGATTCTGCCTAGTGCACTCTGCTTATTGCATCAGGCTGCTCATATTGCCATTGGAGAATTTGAACTAGAGAAAGCATTTACCTTTCAGGTCTGGATTTGGATGCAGTCACCCCTCAGTCTGCCCTGATATCCAGCCCTGCTTGTGAGATAGATCAGAAGCCCAGCAATCATGCCATTTTCAAATGTAAAGGACTAATTAATACAGTGCCTTGCAAGTTGGGATGGAAAGATCTGTCAATTTTGGCTCCCTGTTTCTCATTTTTCCAATCTTAGATTCAGCTCTGCAGCAATTTGCAATTTAAAAAAAAAATCCCCATGAAAATTCTCCAACATTGTAGTGTGAATTTTTCCTACTCAACACATTTTTGTATGCAGTTTTGACCAATGTACACATTTTTGCAAGCTGTTAACTCCCAATATCATGCATTTTTGTATGTTATTTTCACTAATACATTAATTTTTAAGCACCTTTCCCTCTAATATATGCCTATTTGTAAATATCATTTGGTTTGAGAATTGCATCACAAAATTTGGATAAGTGTGAATTTCTAAGGATGGCTATGTTTCGGTTCTCATATTGTTTCAGAAAGTGCAAATTTGATAAATTAGGAGTGAGACTGTAAATTAAGGGTGAGACTGTGCTGGGACCATCAAGGGCAAGTTTTTCCACCTGCTTTGCCCCCTCACCCCTGCTGCTCTTAGTGACATTTTTCTGGGGACTGTCCTTTACCAGGAAGATGAGTACTTTTGGTTTTTAGCTGTTGTTGCTTTTTAGAAATGCTAGGATTTTGTTGGCTTGATTTTTTGTAAATTGTATTGTTTTTATTTGTATTTTGTATTTGTGTTTTTCTATTTGTGTGTAAACCACCTTGGGGGCCTTTTGGGCCAAAAGGCAGCCTAGAAATAAACTATAACATAACATAAATTCAGTCTTAAATGTGAACTGAACCAAATTTCTCTCCCTATCCTTACTTGCAAGTTGACATCTTGTGCCAAAGAGCTTTGTTCGTGATAGAGTTTTGTTCTATGGCTAACTATGTGACTAACACACATCCAGTAATCTAATTTTTGAGACTTGCTGGATTCATAGTGTCAGGAACTGTAGTGCATGGCTCTGCATTTTATATTTACCACAGAGTCATCTGATAAATGTGATAGGGAAGGATAAGAAGGATCATACCTCTAAATACCAGAACAGCACCAGGAGATGGCTATCACCCTCATATCTTATTAGTGGACTTCCCAAGAGGCATCTGGTTGACCACTGTGAAAACAGGATGCTGGATGGGCCTTTGGTCTGATTCTTGTGTAAAACCAATTGCGTGAATTAGATCAAAGATTTTGTGTAACTCCAATGCTTCTATGTTGGTCTAATAAAAACTATCACTTTCTTTGTTGCTCATTCTCTAGATTGAGGAGCAATGGGGTAGCCTCTCCTTGCACCCAAACCAGAAGTTAGATTTCATTTTTGTAAACAAGACCTTTGCCATCTCCTTCCACCAAAACACTTGAAAAGCACTTCCAATTACGATAATTTCCCTTCTAAACCATCGTCCAAGAGGCATCTTAGCATTCTGGCTTCCAAGTTGCTACACCCTGCTGTTGAATTGAATGCCAAGATCTTTGCCTGCTTTTGATTTATTTAGCCCAACTTCTTGGCATCATCATGATTTACCGCCCCCCCCCAGACTTAAGATCTAGAGTTTGCCAGCTAGGCTGCGGCTTCGTATTCAGCCCCAATGATTACACTGAAGGCATCAGACCTGCTAGAACTGTTAGTGAACTGTATATACACATTTAAAAGCATTTACACAGCATATTTTATATATAATTTGAATGGAATGGTGAATGCCAAAATTTTGCAGGCGTAGTGGACGAGCTAAATCTGCAAAGTTTCCACTCAGCAATGGGTAACTCCAAATGTAAGCAAGCTTGTTTCAAATTGGCCACAAATGGCAAAATGAGATGATGAAGAATATAATTAATTTACAGCACACTCCTCACTATGTCTACTCAAAAGTAAGTTCTATTGAATTCAGTGGGGCTTACTACCAGGTAAATTGGGCTAGAGTTGCAGCCTTAGGCTCTTTCTAGGAAACATACAGTTTCTGTATCTTTATTACAGATTTGCGTCAAGCTTTATAGTAAAATAATTCTATCATCTTGAAGGCTTGATTTTTTTTTTTTACAATAAACACAAAAATCTTAGCCTTAAATAAATAGCCAAGAGATCACATAAAAGTGCCATGGAAACTGTATTCATCAGGAGAGATGTATACCTATCTAAGAGTATAAATTTCTTTGCATGTATCCTTACTGATATATGATGATGTAAAAAATCCTAACTTTTTAACTTCCTTACACAGTAGAAAGAGGAAATTTGGCATGTATAAGATGGTCTTCAGTCTTAGTCCTACTCAGAGTAAACTCACTGAAGTGAATAGACATAGCTAACAGGTTCATTGATTTTAATTGGGTCTACTCTGAGGAGGATTTAGTTGAATACAACCTATAGAGTCTATGTGGAAGTATGGAAAAGGAAAAATGTTAAATGTCAAATCATTCTACAAATGTTCCCCTATAATTTGAGAACATTGTTCTTTAAGGAACTTTCATGAAACCCTATTATCAGCTGAGTTTCAGTGTACATCAGTCTGGAAGTACATTTTGGATTTTACAAAATTGGAGGCATGCTTATCCTAATTTGAAAGATTTAACAGATTTTCACAAAAAACAGCACTGGTGGGGTTTCCATTGTACCTAATGCAAATCTTCAAGAAAATGTTCAGTTTTCCAGAAATGCAACTGCTTAAATGCTCCAAGCATTATAAAAAATGGTTGTCACAAAACTTTGAAATCTGAAAAACATGAAATCTGAAATGAATTTGTGAGAATTGTTATTTAGGTGCGAGGTGTTCTCCACATATATGCAGCAGAAAAGAGGTGAGAATGAAGCAGTAATGTTCTGAAGTGATAGAATGGTGTTCCCACATTCATGTGGGAGTTTGCACCCCCCCCCGGGCAGGGAGGACTTGGGATTGCCACTCCTGACTGGGTCAGGGAGTGAGGTGAGGTGATGTTATGCCTCAGGGGGAGGGAGTGGAGCAGCTGTATTTAAGACCGCTCCACCCCCTAATTCTTCATCCTTGTGTTCGATCGTGCCTTCTCTCCCTCCCTAATGCAGTATGGGCATTGCCGGTCACCGTAAGGGGCCAAGTAGGAATTTTTTGGTTGGGCACTGCTTTTTGGAGCCTTTCACATTTTGTCTACTTTATACTGTTAGGTTAATTTGTTTGGCTTCCGGGGAGTGACATGGTTGCAGCCTGTTTTGGCATTGAGTTCGGGCAGGTGAGGAATTTGAGGAAGACAGATGTAGGTATACTGAGGCATTATTGGGTAAGGACGCCCTTCAGGACTCTCACAGTCCTCCAGTCTGCTGGTAACTCAGAGGTGCCCGTGTGGACTGTCATGTGCATTGGGGTAAATGTGTGTACAGCGGCGCCAGGATGAGCATGAGGGATCCACTCCCAAGGCTCACTTAGCAAGGAGGGAGTCTTAGCCCATATCCTTGCCTGAGGAGCCACAGCTATCCGCTGTGATACATGCCCAGGAGTCTGGGAGGATTCCGTTCCCACCAGCATAATTAAATTCCTCACCTGCCCGCGTGTTATAAGTTGTTGATTGGATATCATTGGATATGTTTGGATTCTGATTTGAAATATATTATATTCCATAAATTTAACGCTTAAACCAATGCTACGTTTCACGAGTCTTCTTTGCGGGTGTGGGGGCAATGGGCTATAGCACTTCAGAAAAATTGAATGACTCCTGTGTAAAATATAAAACCCTCACCAATATAAAATAAGTACAGCAAGAAGAAGGCTTGGATTGAAAATGTGCTAGTTCTTTATTTTCAGAATTCTACCTCCTCATTCAACTGCATGTGTAGACCCAGCCTAAGGATGTATCTCCCCAAACTATCTAAATCATTCTTACTACACTAATTAGTTTCATCAGAGTTGAGAACTGGCGAATACGTAGAGATTGTGTTTGGCTTTTATGTTCTTGTAGATGTGTTGGCTGCCAAGAAACTGCCAAGTGCTATCAGGGTATTTAAAGACTACAAGTTTATCATGATTTTGGTAAACAGGCTACCAGTCCCAGCTGGTAATTGCTGTCTGTAAATGCTGCTGTGGTCTGTTAGACCACTCAAGACAAGGTAATGGTGTAATGTATTAACTAGGTAGAAAGAGAGATGAGAAGCAGACATGAGTGTAATTGGAATCCCTGGATGGACTAGTAGAGGCCTTGGGTGGTCACCTGGATGGCCTCCAAGCTTTCAAGGCCCAGACTAATGACATGTAAATAGAGAACAAGCAACCATCTGTGTATCATTGTGAAATATTGCTCACCTGTCACTGCAGCTCCTCTTTCTGCATGCTGCATTAGTAAACTACCTTCAGCTTAAGCACCTTTAAAATGGGGTCTGGCAACAAAATCAGTCTCCATCATCATGATCTCAACCCTACCACACACACTGAAGCTCTTCATTCAGTGGGTGCTCCAAGCATTGCTATATTTTTAATCTGTATTACATTTATTTCCTATCGTTTTCTCCAAGCAGGTCAGGATGGTATACATGGTTTCCCTTCTTTTTATCCTCACAACAACTCTGTAAGGTACTGGAACAACTACACTACATTGTCTTTCCTATTGAGGCAATGAGATGCTGAGAGTTCAACATCTAGAATTGTTTGTGACATCTGATGGAGAGTCTTTATTAATTTCTTTTTATCAGGCTTGCTTAGTATGCAAGCTTATCCTAGGGTGTTTAGTATCAGAGTGAGGTTGGAGCCATAGCTGGCCACCCTCAGAGCTGGAATGTTAATTACTGATGTATTTATTTGCACATATTTATTTGTTGCATAGGCACTGTAAGGTTATTATTTTTAAAATATATAAATACAATAATATATAATTACAAAGACCAACTCGGGATGCATTTCAACCCTTGGATAACAAGGGAGTCAAAGGTGTGCTAAAGGAAGATAAGGAGATTGCAGAGAAGCTCAATGAATTCTTTGCATTTGTCTTCACAGTGGAAGATACAGGACAGATCCCTGTGTCTAAACTAACTTTTGCAGGAAGGGAGACTGACGAATTGAGGCAAATAGTGGTGATGAGAAATGAAGTTTCTAACAGACAACATAAAAACTGACAAATCACCAGGTCCAGATGGCACTCACCTGACAGTTCTCAGAGAACTCAAATGTGAAATTGTTGATCTTCTAACAAAAATATGTAACTTGTCCCTAAGGTTAGCCTCCATTCCAGAGGACTGGAGAGTGGCCAATGTAACATCAATTTTATAAAAGGGATCCAGGGGGTGATCCTATAAATTAAAGACCAGTTAGCTTAACGTCTGTTCCAGGAAAACTGGTGGAAGGTATTGTTAAAGATAAAATAACTAAGCATATAGAAGAACAAGCCTTGCTGGAGCAAAACCAGTATGGCTTCTGCAGGGTTAAGTCTGTCTCACTAATCTGTTGGAGAGTGTCAACAAGCATATAGACAGAGGTGACCCAGTTGACATAGTGTACTTGGACTTTTAAAACGTTTTCGACACCCAAAGACTCCTGAGTAAGCTTAGCAATCCTGGAACAGGAGGAGAGATTCTCTTGTGGATCAGGAACTGGCTAGGAAACAACAGAGAGCAGGAATAAATGGACAGTTCTCCCAATGGAGTGAAAAAGTGAAGTCTCCTCAGGATTGGTATTGGGGCCTGTGCTTTTTAACTTGTTCATATACAATCTAGAGTTACAGGTGAGCAGTGAGATAGCCAGGTTTGCTGATGATACTAAATTGGTTAGGGTTGTTTAAAAGAGACTGTGAAGGTCTCCACAAGGATCTCTCTAATCGGAGTGAATGGGCATTAACATGGTGTATATAAACAAGTGTAAAGTGATGCACATTGGGGCAAAAAGAACTGGCTCTGAACTGGCAGTGTCTGGCCAGGAATGAGACTTTGAGGTCAAAATTGATAGCTTGATGAAGATGTTGACCCCATGTGTGCCAGCTGTGAAAAAGGCAAATCCATGCTAGAGATCATTAGGAAACAACCTGAAGGTAAAACTGCTGGTATCATGATACCATTATACAAATCTATGGTACAAGCACACTTGGAGTACTGTATACAGTTCTGGTTGCCTCACCTCAGAAAGGATATTGTAGGGTTGGAAAAGTTTCTGAAAATGGCAATCAAAATGACCATGGGGATGGAGCAACTCCCCTATATGGAAAGGTTACAAGATTTGGGGCTTTTTAGTTTAGAGAAAAGGCAAGTAAGAGGAGATATGATAGAGGTGTATAAAATCATACATGGTGTGGAGAAAGTGGATAGAGAAGTTAGGCATCTGGTTGACCACTTTGGGAACAGGTTACTGGACTAGATGGGCCATTGGCCTGATCCAGCAGGCTCTTCTTTTGATACCACAATTTTTGTCTCTAAAGTGACACTCAAGGTGGATTGCAACCTAATCAAATACAAAAAAAAACCTAAAAAAGCAAAACTGATCAAAATAGAATTAAAATGGGCTACAGAAACAGCATGTTAAAAGCCAATAAAGCTTTCAAAGCCCCCAAAAGATCAGCAGCTCAAAAGATTGGAAGTCTGGCAGCCAGAATTAAAAAAAGATCTTCACAAGGCAGTGAAATAATATCAAGGAAGGAGGCCTTGCTAAGGATGGAGTTAAGGATGTAAGAAGAACCTGCTGGATCAGGCCAAAGGCCCATCTAGCAAGTAGGACATGAGCATAATGATGTGATTCTGACAATTGGTATTCAGAGGCATACTGGCTATAGCGGACAGCGATAGCGGAGGCAAAACACATCCTTCGTGGCTAGAATCCATTGATAGCCTTATTCTCCATGAATTTGTCTGATCCTCTTTTAAAGCCATCCAAGTTGGTGGCCATCAGTGCCTCTAGTGGAAGTGAATTCCACAGTAACTATACATTGAAAAAGTACTGCCTTTTGTCTGTTCTGAATATTCCAATGTTCAGCTTCAGTGGGCGGCCCCGGGTTTTAGTATTATGGGAGAGAAAGAAATACTTCTCCATGACCATTTTCTCTACACCGTGCATAAACGTACAGTAGGGCCCTGCTTTGCGGCACTCCGCTTTGCAGCTTTCCACCGATACGGCAGGTGTCAATTGAAGAAAGGCCCCGCTCCTACAGCACTTGTTCCGCTTTTATGGTGTTTTTCAGCCGTCAGGTGCCATTTTGATTAATGTTAGTCAATGCGTTCCGCTTTTTGGCGGATTTTGCTTTTTAGTGGCGGTCTGGAACAGAACCTGACGTATGAGCGGGGCCCTGCTGTATACACATCTATCATATCCTAGCTTACTCCCTTTTTTTCCTAACCCAGAGCTTGGAAAAGTTACTTTTTTGAACTACAGCTCCCATCAGCCTAATCCAGTGGCCATGTTGCCTAGGGCTGATGGGAGTTGTAGTTCAAAAAAGTAACTTTTCCAAGCTCTGCCCTTTGCTCCCCACCATCATCCTGATCCAGATCAAGCCCTCTGTGGCTGCAATTACCATTTTGTGGAGGGGGCGACGGAGGGACTCCTATCAAAGGGTTTTTTTCCTCAATGCACTTTACAGGCATGGCCCCCATCAAGAGCCCCCATACCCTATGCTAGGGTTCCAATTCAAAATGTAGCCCCCAAGCTAGTGGCTATTACT
This sequence comes from Rhineura floridana, assembly GCF_030035675.1. Lineage (NCBI taxonomy): Eukaryota > Metazoa > Chordata > Lepidosauria > Squamata > Rhineuridae > Rhineura > Rhineura floridana. The sequence continues at coordinate 106,120,293 of NC_084488.1, forward strand.
ACACATTGCATTCCAGAAAATATACATTGAGTAATGAATGTTTGTTGTTGGGGGAGATAAAACAAATCAAGCCGTTTCTTAGAGATCTAGAGTAGCCTTTCCCAACCTTTGGGTCCTCAAATGTTGTTGGACTACATCTCCCATCAGCCCCAGCCAGCATGGCTAGTGGTCAGGAATGATGGGAATTGTAGTCCAGCAACATATGGGGGACCCAAAGGTTGGGAAAGGCTGATCTAGAGATCAAAAGGAATTTCAAAGGAAGCTGCCTTATGCCAGGTGAGCCTGTTCATCCATCTAGTTCAGTACTGTCTACTCTGACTGGCACCATCTCTTCAGGGTTTCATACAGAGGTATCTTCCATCACTTTCTACCTGATCTTTTTCCCTTGGAGGTGCCAGGGATTGAAATGTGGACCTCACCTTCTGCATGCAAAGCATCTGCTCTAGCACTGAGCTGCAGTCTCTCCTCTTTTCCATGCATTACAAAAATATGCTGATTGGTGAGGTGCTTTCACCAGCTGAGCTTGCAGAAAGTATCTTTCCTTTCTCAGCTAATAATATTACATTCCTTTTTTGCCCCTTGGGCTTATCAGTTATCCACCCTATCTGGACACAGCTGCTTTGCCTTTTCTTCCATCCCTACATTGTTCCTGGGTTTTGGGGGAGAAGAATGGAAATGCTGTTCCTTCCCACAAATAGCCCAATTTGCTTAGCAAGCAGAGCTTTAAATGTATTTGCTGTAATTAGTCTTATCTTAACCATCTCTGATAGCAACCCCATAAATGCCAGAGAGATCATCCGCTAGCCTAGAGTAGCATCATTCTGCCGACATCAGTGGAGTCATGCTGATTTTCACCAGCCAGTCAACTGCCCCATTGTGGCTGGATCTCTGCCAGGAAAAGTACAAGGCTTAAATTAATAAGCAATGGAAGCAGCTGACTTGGATTAAGGGGGGGGGAGGGAAATGTTGCAGCATTTTATCTCAAATCATTACACACTAGTCTGCTTTGCCTCTGGATTCGGGTCAGCTGACTACTTGTTCAAGCAAAGGGAGAAAAGGAAGGGACTTGGTTGAATGAAAGCCAGCTTGCATAACTGCAGGAAGGGGTAACAGTGGATCTACTGCAGCATGTGACATATGTGGCCTCTTTCCATACTTCAGAGTATTGTGTAAAGAGGGCTGTATGATAGATTCCAGGCTCTGAACTAGGAACTACATGGTCTACCCCTGGGTGCTCAGTCTAGTGTGGGTGCTCAGCCCTCAGAGCCCTGTTTGGGCACAAAAGGGAATGGGGTGAACAACAACAGCCCCTGTGATTGACAAGCTGCCTGAATCTTCTGGATCAGTGTTCTTCAACCTTGAGTCCTCAGATGTTGTCAGCTTACAACTCCCATCAACCCCAGCAAGCTTAGCTAATGCCACTTTTTACTGTAAAATGTGGTGGGAGCAGCCTGAGTGCATTTTTTTTAAATCAGCTTTGAAGAGATTTCACAACTGATCAGCAGATCAACCTGTTCTCCCTCCAGGTGTGGTTAATGGAAACGCTTTGATCTGGTGACTAGTGTGTTTACAGCCTAATAGCGCATTCATGATGGGTTTATTCTGTTTCAGTTTGTTCTGTGATGCTTCCTCAGTGCTACCATATTATTGCTGTCCAGAGGGGATATAGTGAGAAGCAAAAATAAACATATGTGGTATAAAAAGTTACAGGATTTCAGCAGAAAGTTGTGGGATATGCACTGATTGGAAGTGAAATAGTATGACCACTCCAAAATGTTTCCATGCCCAAATAGTGGGATCTCTCTGATAGCATCATGAACACAAACTGTCATGAATAAGCCATGAAAAGGGTGTCGGGAGAGTCCCTCTGGCTCCTCTCAGATCACACTGTCTGTTTGCAACCTCAGATTCCCTATGGCTGCCACAGATAAAAGCAAAAGTTCAATATGGGTTATAGGAGGTGCTTATGGTTTGCGGGGCAGGGGTGAATTATGTTACATGTGTCATAGGGCTGGTTCATGCATGTGTCTGCATCACTTGATATTTCATCACTTGATTTACCTAACACTTAATTGCTCTCAGATGAACATCAAAATGGCTTCCTTTACCAAGTATTGTGTTTGAGTTCTTCAGGTGACATGAAAGTTCTACCTGAGATTATTAATCTGTGACAGCTCCTTCATACCTGAAAGCCATTACTCAGTATTTTATTTATTTATTTATTAAAAGTTCTATTCTGCCTGATTGTAAAAAACCTCTAAGTGGTTTACAAAAAGACATTAAAATTATCGATAAAACAAGTAATTAAAACATTTTTAAAACAAAAACAGCAACAGGCAAAAAACACACACATCAGCATCTATGTGTCTGGTTAGGCATGCCTAAGCAAAACAGTTTTCAGCAGGCGCCAAAAAGAATACAGCAAAGGCACCTGCCAGATGTCAACAGGCAGGGAATTCCAAGAGTTGGCGCTGCCAGACTAAAATAATGATTTTTTGCAAGTGTGGAACAGAAGTTATGTGGCACCTGTAAAAGTGCCAGTTCTGCAGATCAAAGTGCTTGAGTGGGCACTTATTTGGTAAGGTGGTCCCGCAAATAAACTGGTCCCAAGCTGTTAAGGGCTTTGTATACCAATAGTAACGTCTTGAACTTGGCCCGGTAGCAAATTGGCAGCCGGTGCAGATCCCTGAGCAGAGGCGATATATGCTGACAGGGTCTCATTCCTATCAGCAAGTATGGCTGCAGCATTCTGCACTAACAGCAGTTTCCAAGTGAAGAGCAAGGGAAGCCCCACATAGAGTACACTGCAGTAATCCAGTCTTGAAGCCACCAATGCTTGAACTACTGTGGTCAGACTCTCCTGGTCCAGGAATGGTCATAGTTGTCTTATTAAATGAAGCTGATAAAAGGAACTTCTAGCCGCTGAGATTATCTGGGCCTCCAGTGACAGAGCTGGATCCAGAAGCACCCCCAGACTCTGTACCTGCAACCCCATCCAGGACAGGTAATTGACCAATATATCAGACACAGGGACCACTCACCCACAGTGCCTCCATCTTGCCAGGATTCAAGCTCAGCCTATTTTCCTTCATCCATTTTACCACTGCGACCAGGCACGGGTCCAGGGCCCACACAGACTCTCTAGATTTGGATGTTAGGGAGAAGTAGGAATGGACTGCCTTCAAGTTGATCCCAATTTATGGCTACCCTATGAATAGGGTTTTCATGGTAAGCGGTATTCAGAGAGGGCTTACCATTGCCTCCCTCTGAGGTTAATCCTCCCCAGCTGGCTGGGGCCTGCTCAGCTTGCCACAGCTGGAGCTGAGTGTCATCAGCATACTGACAAGACCTTGACCTGAAACTCTTAATGACCTCTCCCAGTGGCTTCATATAGGTATTAAATAGCATTGGGGATGGACATGGTATGACCAGTTGGCATATCCACACTGTGCATTTAAAGCACATCCAACGGGACTTACTTCTGCATAGATATGTATGGTATTGTGCTGTAAAGCTGCAATGCTGTATGCAAAAGGTGGGGAGCCTCAGGCCCAGAGATTGAATGTGACTCTCTCTATTTGGCCCTCAGAATTCTCCCTAGGCTATATCCCATCCCAAGGCCTCAACCCCTCACCAACCTGCTCCGCACCTATATTGTGCTTTTGCCTGGCTGAATTGTGTCCTTGAACTATGATAATTATACTTCTTGCTTGCCTGGATAGAGAGATATGTGGATGTATAGAAACCTTAGGATGTATAGAAACAGTAGACTACTGTTCGAAAAGTTAAAAAATCACATCCATTACTCTTCTCACTTTTTTCTGGCCCCATCCACCAACGGTGCGTGACACCCCCCGCCCCAGAAGGCATCCCATGAGACAATGTGGCTTTGGAGCAGGAGCTGCTGTTTAAATTTCTCACAATGACCCTGATGCAGTGTTGCTCCAGGCCAATGTGGGGAATTAAAATGGTCTCCCAGACCCATTCTCCATCCTATTACCACTGCTGCTGCTGGGTGATAGGATGTTAGGACTCGCTCCCATTGGAGGGGGTCTACTGGCATAGCATGAAACCCATCAGAGGATACTTTTGAGGGACCTCTCTGGAACCTGATTCCAGCTCTCTGTTTTAGGATCAACACTGAAGGAGCCTCTTTGAACTTCTCTCAAAACTCCAGGCAGGGAAAGACTGTGATGATTCACTATCCATCCCCATAGTCTCCTGCTACCAGCTATGGTCTGGACTTGATTCACATTGGGTTACCACTGAATAAACATATAAGGAAAAAAACCCAGACCTTGCCCTGTACATCAGACTTTCAGATTGTGCTTTTTTCCTTTTAAGTGTCTGTACATGCACCTTGTCCTTAAGAACTCAGCCACAGGATTTAGCAGACAGACATGTTGGCAAATCAACATTAGTTTCTCTGCTGGGGAAGGAGGAGAATGTAGTGAAATAGGTAAACGCATACAAAACCCTCTGCCAGTAATCAAGTCAGGAGATCACATTTTATTGGAGTGGGGCCTCTGAGTTTGTGGTAACATAGAACCTACACTCTTCCCTCCTCCTCCACTGGCAGTTTGTAATATGTCCCACAGGGGCAGAAAGAAAAATAAAAACAGTCTGTCTAGGGTCTAAAAATGCTAGAGTGGAGTACATCAGTAACGATGCCCATCATGGAAGATGTTCTGCTTAGGAAACATCAGGGCCTCTTAATAGTTATAACATGCCCAACTAACTAACTGTACACAGAAGCTCTTTAGAAAACTTTTATGTATCTGGCAGAAATACCTGCAGTCATGCAGTTTTGAAAGGGAGCTTGGGGAATCAAATCGGAGGTCTTCAGCCTACTGCTGCTTACACTGGAGCAGGCCTTTGCTTGACAAAGGGCCAAGTGGCATATGGATTATGCCATGAATCTCACTATGTGACTTTGTAGGGATGGAAGGATATGTCATTTTCAGTTGTCTCCGTTTCTCATTTTTCCAATCTTAAAATCGGTTCGCCACGTTTCTGCACCAATTTGTGCTTTTTTTAAAAATAAAAATCCTCATCAAAATTCTCCAGCATTTTAGTGATAATTTCTCCTGCTAAACACATTTTTGCAAGCAATTTCTCCTAATATAATGTGTTTTGTATGTGATTTTTGCTAATATATTCATTTCAAAAATGCATATATGAGGTGAAAGTGGGCATAAAAGTGAATATAATATACATTTTTGCTAACATTGCTTAGCTGGAGAACAGCATTGCCATATTTGAATGCATGCAAATTTCGAAGGATGACTGTGTTTTGCTTCTCATATTGTTTCAGAAAGTGCGAATTTGATAATTTCGGCTTTAAAAGTGAACTGAATCAAATTTATCGCCCATCCTTACTTCCAACCAATCACTGTCTCTCAGTCTAGGGTTGTTGTGATGATAAAAAGAAGCATGGGAGAGAGAACTGTGTAGACCACCTTGAGCACCTTACAAGAAAGCTGAAACATAGGTTCTTCTACAGTCTCATTGCAACCGTTTTAGACCTAAGCTGAAATTTCCCAGACAACATTTTTGTAAGAACATTTCTGAAATGCTTCTTTTTCTAACTCTCCTAGAAAAGGAAGCCTATTTTGCAGAATTTGCTTTGAAAATTCTTCATGATTTTCTTGGTGGTAGATCCCATCGCGCCCCCTCCCCACCCTTGGGTTGACACTACGTCCAGGGCATTGTGGAGGATACAAAATGGTGGCCAGGCTGTCAATACAGTTGCTGTCACTGTCACTTGTAGTGACAGAAAAAAAAGAATGAAAGAAAACAATAAAAGAAAAAGAGTGAGGCATTCGAAAAAAGAAAGAAGCTATGCTACTGCCACTTCTAATGGTGAGCCCCCATCCCCTAAGAAACTGCTGAAGAATTTATCCTTCCCCTCAAGAAATTTGGTGAAATCCCCCCTCAAATTTCTGTGCCCACAAATAGGGTAGAGACTTTTGAGAGGTCATTTGTACACACTTCTAGTTTATTTAGAGCAGAGGAAGCCAACCTGATCCCTTCCAGGAGTTTTGAACTACAAATCCCATCAGCCCCAGTCAGCACTGCCAATGACAGAGGATGATGGGAGTTGTGGTCCAAAAAAAAAAGTGAAGGGCATCATATTGGGTACCCCTGATTTAGAGCATCATTGCATCTAAAGGCTTGGTCTACATGTGCAGCAAAGTCAGGCGGTAGGCAAAATGAACTGTACCACTTCAGAATGGAAGTGGGGATTCACATTTTCAAATGCTTCACTATGTAAACCAACCAACACAACAAACCAAGGAAAGGGCTGACTAAAACCTTTCTCCTGGATGTCCTAGATGTGTGTTTTTTAGGGGGATTTTTTTAATGTGGGGGAGCATTCCCCAGCCAAAGTCTGAAATGGCACAAACCATTCCAACACCTTATTTTGTTGCTTGCATAGACAAGCTTGACCAGAGCATCTGAAGAGGCCAACTGACCTTCCCATGGCTCATGGAGATTAGATAACTTCCAAACACTGGGATTCTTTTAGAACGGTTGTTCACTGACTGATGTCTTTCTCTTTCAGTTTGACTTGGCTGAGCATAGATTTGGACCTCTTGATTGTTCGGCTTTCTTTTGGTTCGCATTGCTAAATTTTGTTTTAATGTGTTTTCCTGCCATGCTGGGTTCCCTGCTGATGTTGTCTTTCATCTGTGATAGGCTGAACAAAAGAAGCTAGACCATAATGACTAAGTGTCAGCTGGTATTGAACAAAACTGTGATGTACTTCCACTGGGACTTTTTCCCATCAAGTGGGGTTGATTAAGTATTTCATCCTCTTTCCTCCAGTCTGTTTATAGCTGATTTATTAATGCATTTTATTCTTGCTCTCCAATCCACAAACCACTACCATCAAATAAAACTTGCCATTTGCCATGCTTAAATGACTTCAGAGGATTGCATTGTCCATGACTTAAATCTGGCACATTTTTGCCAAATGTACCCATATAATTCTGCAGTTAAGGACAGGGGAGAAATGTGTTTGGGTGAACCTACCAAAATTGCACTTCCCAAACCAACAGGTGTTCTTTGAAATCCATACTCCTCTAAATTTTGCAACATAGTTCTCCAACCCATAAATGCATACAAAAATGTGTATGATAGTGGAAAGTGCATGCAACAATGCAAATATTTAGGAAAAGAATGCACAAAAATGATTTATTATTTTATTTATTTATTTATTATTTGATTTATATCCTGCCCTTCTTCCTAGCAGAAGCCCAAAAATGCATTATATCAGGGAAAACTTCAGGCAAAAATGTGTATATTAGATAAAAGCGTGCAAAAATGTGTATGGATTTTCATGTGAACTTTTTTTTTAAATGCAAACTGATGCTAAATATGGGGAGAGCTGAATTTAAGACTGGAAAAATGAGAAACTGAGATAAACTTAAATTGAGAAATCGGTCCGTCCCTCAATGCAACAGCTGCATACAGTATACAGCACTAGATCATCATTCTTCCCATATCTGTTTCAAACAAGAATATAATCTGTGAATATTTTCAACAAGCCAGACTGAAGGAAACTAAAAGAAAGGAACTTCTCTCTGTAAATTGACTGAAGATGAAGAACAGTTGTGGGGGGAGAGAGAAATCAATGAAGCTGGCTGATAAGTGTCAGTGGTAAATTCTAATTCAGTATACAAAGGCCATCTTTAATAGTTTATGTTTACTTCCCTGTTACAGTAATGTGCCAGAACCAAATATTTACCCCTTCTGGGGAAAAATCTGATAAGTTAAAAAAAAAAACACTGTTGCCATTGACCCACTTGTGATATCTGAACACTTATTTACAATATTAAGCCCCTGCCTTAGATGCACCCTTTGTACAAGTAATCCATGCAAGTAAAGCACACAAAGATAATAAGAAGCATAACATTCTTCAAAGGGATTGGGTGGGAGTGGGGGAGAGAAGGGACTGATAACAATGGGAACAGTGGGGGGGAGTGCTGACAGTTTTATTGCACAGGAGATTTGCTTCTGTCTGAGTTTTGAATCCACTTTCATGATGGTTTTACTCTTTCCAGTAACACAAAATCTAACCATTTCCCTACAGTTGGCAAGGGAGAGGTGGTGCCTTCGCTCTCTGGATTCATGTATTGTGATGTGCATTCCAATCTCCAAGTGGTGAAATATGTCAGGGGTGCCAGCACCAGTTTAGTGTCCTTAGAACTGAAGGCCACTGGGGGCTGTGGTATCTTTGTGATGTATGGATTTATTTATACAAATATACAGACTGAGCATAAGGAGGAAGGATTCACAAGAGTAACAGTCCAACCAAACTTGCTCCCCCACTAGGCATCTAAGGGGCTCCCAAAGGCATAGGATTCAGCACAGATTCAGCAAGTGAGGGGCCCCTCCACTCCCTTCTGCAATTTGTAACAGGATTGCTGTCGCGGATCACACAACAAGAGCTCCGGAGCCCCCGCCATTCCCTTGCTTCAACCTACCTGTCTCGGTTGTTGTGTAGTTGCATGTGCAGCGCTGCCCTTAACCAAGATGGCAGCTGAGGTTTCCCTAAGGGACAGAAGCCTCTGCCGCCATCTGGGCTGATGGCATGCATGTGAACTACGCACGCATCCCTGCCATGAAGCAAGGGAATGGCGGGGGCTCCAAAGCTCTCACCATGCAATCTGCGGCAGCAATCCTGCTGCGAATCGCGGAAGGGGAGAGCCGGGGCCCGGGCAGGCTTGTGCCCAAGGGCCCTGGCATGTCTGTGGCCAGCCCTGACCGCATCCCTAGGTAACATCATACCACGCCACACTGTTGCAGCCCTTCTTGTGCAGGTGGATGTGCCTGCAATGTGCTCCAGGCCTTCTTGTGCAGGCTGGTGGGCTTGCTTCCATGCTCCAACCATTTTGCAGCCGCTGCTGTGCTCCTGCCATTCTGCTGTTGCTGCTCTGTGAGGCTTCACTGCTGCCATCACCCTCCAAGTCTGCTGCCATCACTATGCTGTGGGCCTGCTGCTGTCACCATTGCCACCATCACACTCTGCTGAGCTCTGGACCCAGACGCTTTGCTGCCATGCCCGCACATCATGCTTTGTGATGCCGTAACGACTTAGAAAAATATAGTATAGGAGATATATTGAGACATCCACACATCATTTTGCTTTATTAGTTGTTCTGTGATAGTTCCCCAATACTGTGATACTTCCCCAATGTTCTCACGTTGTTGATGTCTGGAGGGACAGTCTTGCATTATTTATTTATTTATTACAGTATTTAAAAGACACATTTCCCATAGAAGTATATCAAGGCAGTTTATTTATTATTTGGTTTATATCCCACCCTTCCTCCCAGCAGGAGCCCAAGGCGGCAAACAAAAGCACTAAAAACACTGTAAACATCATAAAAACAGACTTTAAAACACATTAAAACATCTTTAAAAACATTTTTAAAGCTTTTAAGGCTTTTTTTAAAAAAAGGTTAAAAACATTGGTACGACGCCATCCAAAGCAGGCAACTGACCAATTATCCAAACTCAGAAGCCACCAACCCACAGTGCCTCTGTCTTGCTAGGATTCAGACTCAGTTTATTGGGCCTCATCCAGCCCACCACCCAGTCCAGGCAGCGGTCAAGGGCTTGCACAGCCTCTCCCGATTCAGATGTTACGGAGAAATAGAGCTGGGTATCGTCAGCATACTGCTGACACCTCGCCCTAAAACTCCTGATGACCGTTCCCAAGGGCTTCATATAGGTGTTAAACAGCATGGGGAACAAGATGGTACCCTGCGGCACCCCACAGCACAACTGCCAGGGGCCCAAAATACAGTCCCCCAATGCTATTCTCTGAGAACGAACTTGGAGATAGGATCGGAACCACTGTAAAACAGTGCCTCCAATACCCATCTCACCAAGTTGGCCCAGAAGGATACCATGGTCAATGGTATCAAAAGCCACTGACAGATCAAGTAAGAATAACAGGGTCGCACTCCCCCTGTCCGTCTCCCGATAAAGGTCATCCATCAGGGCAGAGCTTGGAAAAGTTACTTTAATGAACTACAACTCCCATCAGCCCAATCCAGTGGCCATGCTGGCTGGGGCTGATGGGAGTTGTAGTTCAAAAAAGTAACTTTTCCAAGCTCTGCATCAGGGTGACCAAGGCCAATTCTGTCCCATAACCAGGCCTAAACCAGACTGGGATGGGTCAAGATAATCTGTTTCATCCAAGAGTACTTGCAATTGCTGTGCCACAATCCTCTCAATCACCTTCCCTAAAAAGGGAGTATTTGCGACCAGGCGGTAGTTGTCACAAACCAGTGGGTCCAAGGTGGGCTTTTTCAGGAGTGGTCAGATCACCACCTCTTTCAAGGCATCTGAAACCACTCCCCCCTGCAATGATGCGTTGACCACGCCCTGGATCCACTCGGTTTACAACATACAAAGACACAATTAAATTTAAAAACCAATAAAGCCATAATTAAAAACAATAAAAGCATCAATAAATACTGCAGTGGCTAGAGAAAAAACATTCATGCTAAAAAGCCTGTCTAAAAAGTTCAGTTTTCAAGAGATGCCTGAAAGCAAGAACCTCTATTGGTAGGAAGTTCCACAGGCAGGGCCTGCCACACTAAAGGTTTGTTCCCTGGTGGAGGCCAACCAGAAGCCAACTGGACCTTATGTGAGGAACCACTAAGAGCGCCTCATCAGAAAATCTCAGTGATCAAGATGGAACATAGGGAGTCAGATGCTCCTTAGGGGCCCAAGTTGTTTGGGGCTTTGTGAATTAACATAAATACTTTGAACCTGGCCTGGTAACAAACTGGCAACCAGTGTAGCTCTTTCAGGACCAGGGTAATATGTTGCCCGTAATCTGCTCCTGTAAGCGGTCTGGCTGCTGCTTTCTGAGAAAAGCAGGACAACACACACACAGTGAACATTTGTGATAAGTTAAGATTTCAGCAGGAAGCTACGGGACATGCATGGATTGCACATGAAGTAATATGTGTGCCAGAAAACTTTTGCAGGCACAAACTGTATTAGAAGCTTATAACTGCTGTCATACCACAATAAGCACAAATAATCACGAATGCATAATAAAATGCACAATAAAAAGATGTCCGGAGGGGCCCTTTCTGGTGTGAAGGGAAGACATACTTATTTTCCCAGGCATTTGGACAGCACTAGCATCTTTTGGCTGTCATGCGATGTTCACTCTTGTGCGGATGGGGGGTGAGGGTGGATATTTTTGTTTTTAGATGATTTTTGGATGTTGCATTGCTTTAACGAATTGCATTATTTTAATGAATATTTGATTACACATGGCATTTTTTCATATTCTCATTTTATGGTTCTGTACATCGCTTCAGGATTCTGCTGTGGGAAGTGATTCATAAATTTAATAAAACTAAGGCCCAAAAAAAGTGCTGTCTTGCTGCCACTTTCTGCCCTGTCATCATGAGCCTGGCATAGGAAGAGATGGTTTGCCCACCTTCAGATTGCAAAGTTTGTTGTTGCTTTTACATACAAATATATACATATACATGCTATATACAAAATCAAGAAGAAAGATATAACACTAAAAGAGTGGAATACAGCTATTTCTTATCATTTTAATTTGCCTTTTCTTTTCCTGGGGTTGTATTCGCTTAAGCCCTACTCAGAATAGGTCTATTAAAATAAATGAACCTAAGTTAGTTATGTCCATTAACTTCAGTGTGTTTACTCTAAACAGGGCTAGTGTTGAATACCACCCATGATAAGTGAAACAGTGAGAAAACTTTATACTTTACCTTGTGTGTGTGAGAGAGGGGGGGGGATTTGATAGATAAAACTGTTTGCCATCCCTGTCTTATATCATCAGGCTAGCATGCAAATATTTTTCCCTGAAACATACTGATCCCAGCAGTAAAATATTACCTTTACTCTTTGCTGTTGCCTACGTTGCTAATACAGCCATACCCAATTCCTGCCTAGTTATTTAGTGCTTCATGTTGCGTGGCTCACAACGAGTCCTTGTGTTTTTCCACCAACACTTTCGCCATCTGGGCGTGGGTAGGATTTAATGATTACCCAGGCACACAAAATAGCATCAGTTCACTTTTTGCACGGTATGTGTGGGGGCAGGAGGAAGAGGTGAATAGGCAAAAGAAATGAGAGCTGTTCATTGACATGAAGCTATCCATCAAACGTGCTCCAGGTTAAAATGGGTGACTAGAAGGTGGCAATGCAACAATAGCTTGGAGAAAACGGTTATGGCCGAATGGGCTTATGTACATTTCAGTGCTCTCAGGTGTAACATGAGGACATTAGAAAAACCCTCCTGGAACAGACCAAAGTTCTGTCTTGTTCAGTAACTTTTCCAATGAGTCAGAGGCTTCCAGTAAGTCTGCATGCAGGGCATGACGACAACAGCCCTCTCCCAAAAAAGCAACTGGTATTCAGAGATATACTGCCTTTGAATTTGGAGGTTCTATTTAGCTCATAGCTAACAGCTGTTGGTGAACATAGGGCCCTTCCAGACTGGTGTTTATTGCTGCAACATGTTCTTAACACAGTAATAGCGCATTTGTGGTGGATTTACTCCACTTTAGTTTGTTCTGTGATGCTTCTCCAATGCGACCACGTTATTGCTGTCCAAAGGGGCTATAGCACAACAGAAACAGGACAAAAATAACCTAGAACATTTGTGCTATAAAAAGTTACGAGATTTCAGCAGGAAGTTATAACATATGCACTGACTGGAAATGAAGCAGTGTGACCACCCCAAAATATTTGCAGGAGCAAGTGGTATTGAAAGTGGGAACATGTGTGACTACCCCGATAGCATCATGAGCACAAATAATCATAAATGTGCAATAAAAAGGATGTCTGGAGGAGCCCCTGCCCTCCAAGACAAACTTTCTTTTGACTGTCCTGAATTTACTTCCAATCAATTTCCTTGGGTGGCCAACTCCAAGTTCTAGTGTTATGATTTAGTTGCTGTAAACTGCACAGAGAGCTTTGGCTATGGGGTGGTATACAAATACAATAAATAAATACAATAAATAAATAAATAAGGGGGACTCTACCTACAACACTCATAATTTTATAAATCTCCATCATGTTGTTAAACAGACGCTAATGGATATTGACTGTCAAGAGTGAAGACTGTCGTTATATGTATTGTTACTTAATTTTTGCAGATTGTATTTTGTATTTTGCATTGTCTTATTGATGCATTTTTATATTGTATTTTATATTTGTGTTTTTTGTAAGCCGCCTTGAGGGCCTTTGGCCAAAAGGTGGGGTATAAATAAACTAATAACAACAACAACAACAACAACCAACAACAACAACAACAACAATAATAAATGTACCGCTTCCCTGTTTTCTTTTTTGTACACTAAAGGCCACAAATATGATAGTGGGAAAGATGTCGGGGACTGAACCTGTGAACGTTTGCATGCAAAGCAGATGCTCTACCAATGAGCTTCCCCTAAAATGAGCCCCTTAATAATTGTAGTAGCCTTTTCCTGCATCTTTTCCAGTTCTACAGTATCCTTTGTGAGATGGAGCCACCAGAACTGTGCACAATATTCCAAATGTAGCCACACCATAATGGCATGATACTGGTGGTTTTATTTTCAATCTTTTTCCCTCTAATCCATAGCATGAAACGTGCGCTTTTTGCTGCTGCCACATATTGATATTTTCATTGAGCTACCTACCATCAGACGTCTTTTGTGACAAGTCACCACCATCCTCCCGTCAGAGAATAGGGATGGACAAAGTGGTCTTAATCTGGTTTGTGCCCCAGGTGTGTCCTGTTGCAATGTCAGAATGGGTTTTTAAACCAAAATCCTAAAAAACCCCACCACCCTGCATGCTTTTAAAATGTGCTTTAAAACTGTAAAGCACTTGCAAGGTCCAAGGGTGTGCTTTTTAAAAATAACATTTATAGTGGCTTGGAGAAGCCAGACGTGTGATGCACTTGTTGCACTTGTTGAAAACTTTTGACCAAAACAAAAGCCCCTAGAAGTGGCAGTATGTAATGGTGTGACCAGAGTTTGGAAAAGTTACTTTTTTGAACTACAGCTCCCATCAGCCCAATCCAGTGGCCATGCTGGCTGGGGCTGAAGGGAGTTGTAGTTCAAAATAGTAACTTTTCCAAGCTCTGGGTGTGACACCCCTTCCCAGGTAGTTATATGGAGAAAATGTGGCTGCCCTCATTGTACCACTGTTGTACTAACACACACATATACACCACGCACGCATTTCTGTAGCACACAATGGATTTGTGTGATTGCTGTTATGGATCATTTGATGATGGCACCCATTACTGGAGTAGCTATGGTGACCCATGAGGCTGTGTCATCACAAAATCCTAGGTCAGCCTTCCCCAGCATGGTGCCCTCCAGATGTTTTGGACTACAACACCCATCAATTCCAGCTAGAACAGTGATGGGAATTGTATCCCAAAACATCTGGAGAGATCTAGGTTGGGACAAACTGTCCTAAGTCAACTCATAATCTCACATTTTTAGGATGAGTGAGCACCACCATTTTTGTGCTACTTGCTCTAAGCCAGCCTTTCCCAACTAGTGGGCCACCTGGTGTTGTTGGACCACAACTCCCATCAGCCTCAGCCAGCATTGCCAATGGTAAGGAAAGATGGGAATTGTGGTCCAACAACATCTGGTGGCCCACTAGTTGGGAAAGGCTGCTCTAAGCTGTTCTTTGCCAGTGCAACAAATCTGAACTGTGATGGGCCAAGCTGGACTGACTTTCTGTCTCAGGGGAAGTTTACACCTACAGAATTCCCAGTACCACTTCCTGAAAAACTGTCCATGTTTGTTTTCCACGTTGTCTCACATCTGTGTACCTACCTGGCACAATACTATTCCCTCTGAAGAGCTAAGAGTAGTTTGGTTGTTGCAAAACACCACAGTGAGGCAATATTTCCAGGTGTGTCCACTTTATTATACGTTTCCCTTCGTGTGATGCCATACAAATGGGATGGTGCATAGCCAAAATTCTCATACAAACCATCTTCATGCTCTGGCCTCCATTCTATTTTTGTTTAAAAGAAGCAGAAATAGTTCAAACGAGTATTTTAAAAACTACTTTAACTTTCTTTTATATATCAGAAATTGGGTTTTCTAAGCCTTTGCTATGGAGAGGGTTAGAACAGCACAAACCTACATGGTCCTTTCTCTGGGCATCTCTTACTCAGACCCAGAATAGGACTTTGAACCAATGGGACCATAACTCAGATGAAAAGCCTGTTGTTTTCTTTGCCCTAAATTTTGAGTGGGATGCGGACAACAGTTGTTCAAACTTGGGGAGGAGGGGGGGAAGAATGGCTCATGGTTCCTGGCTCCTGATCACCTCCGACTGCTGTCCATGGCCCAGCCCTAACATTTTCATGCAGAAGGTCTCATGTTCAGTGGCATGGCCCAGTAGATGCTGTCCCATTAGAGTGAATGGGGCACTGCCCTGTCTGCCTTCAGTCAGCCCCACCTGCCTATCTTCTTACATACAACCAGTCCAGGTGGTGGCAGTGCCAGCCAGCTTCCTCCTCTGCGGTGTCAGTATTGTTCTTGTAGAACTCATCAGGGAGAAGGACAGGGACAAAACTAGGATTAGTTGGCTCTGCCTGACATTGGCTTTGGCTCCACTTACTGTGGATCTCCCTGACTTGCATCCTACCAGTTCCAGTGGGTACTTGCCACCACTGTTGGCCTCTCCAGGAAGGACTGGGAAAGACTTCTGTCTGAAGCACTAGAGAAGAGTTGCTGTCTTTCAGAACAGAAAGGCCAGTGCTGCTCAACCTTGGGTCCTCAAGGGTTGCTGTCCTACAACTCCCATCATTCCTGATCACTGGCTAAATTGGCTAAGGGTGATGGGAGTTGTAGTCCAGCAAATATCTGGGGACCAAAGAACACTGGAATGGGCTAGACAGATGAACAGATTGAACTGGAATAAAGCACCTTGCTGGGTCAATCACGAGTGCTTCCACCTGCAGTTTTAAGTGGTTCAGCGCAGATGCAGGTTGGGATGGGAGAGAAATTTTGCACAGAAAAGTGAATCTACTTAATCCACACTTTCCAAAATAATACGCAAGCCAAAACACAGGCCATCTTTCAAAACCTGCTGCTTTTCAGGTATTGCTGCACTGCAGCTCCCATTATCCCTGACAATCGACCACACTGGCCTGAGCTGATGGTAGTCAGAGTCCAACATCTGGAGAGTGACAGTTCACCACCCCTGATCAGAGCTTGGAAAAGTTACTTTTTTGGACTACAACTCCCATCAGCCCACTCCAGTGGCCATGCTAGCTGGGGCTGATGGGAGTTGTAGTTTAAAAAAGTAACTTTTCCAAGCTCTGCCCCTGATCTAGGCAATAAGCCTATTTGATTGCAAGCCGTATTAGGGATATATTTCCATCCATTGAACCATGCTTGGCTGCTTTGACATGCTTTTCTTCCTTATGAAAGAGGGGGAAGGAAGAGCCTGAAGATCAAACACAGCATTCATTTGGCAAGGTGAATAACATTGTTTGGGGCCCTGGTGCATTCCCCCCCCCCACTTGTTCTTTTAATTACTTGCAAAAAAACAAAACAGAAGTGGGAAAAACAAAAACCTACCGCATCATCATGGAACGTTCTTTCATTTGCCAACAGTTTGGGATGGGGAAGAGAAACCCCCTGAGGAGGATGTGGTCTGGAGATCTGACCCAAGACAAACTCTGTGAAATATGCGATCCAGTCATTGCCACACAGTCACTGTCCTCAGCAACATCATCCCCTTGTCTCTCTTTGCCAAAGCTCATTACAGGCTTTTGCCCACGTTTTGTATAGCATCTCTTTGAGTGAATTTAAAGAGAGCCTTCTCTTCCAGTAAATTACTGCCTACGTTTGGGTTTCAAACAAGTCTGTAAACGTGTGTTTTCATACAGTCTGGCTCGTCATGGGCCCTGCCTAAATACCAAATGTACACAAGGCTGAATGGTATAGCAAGTTGAGTTTCTGGTATGAAAACACAAACCTACAGACTTCTGGTTCAAAACGCCCACAAGTAACAACATGTGGGAAGGAACGTGGGCACGATGGCTTGGAACAGAACCAGGAGTGGAATGAGAATGTCACATAGGGACTTGCTTGCTTCCGTCATTACTCTCCAGCCTGGGGCTGGGTCCCTTAAGTCATGAAACAGGATGGGTGGGAGGAAACAGGAGGATGTGTGTTAGGATTCCTGCAAAAAGGGGGATAAGAAGCAAATGGTGCCCCAAGAATCTTAAAGCACTGTGAACACTGCTTTGCTGTTTTGGGGGACTCGGTGTCAGATAGCAAACATCAATGACCCCTATTATAATCGACCCCAACTTCCCAGCATCTCCTGCAAAACTATTAGCTTGCCTTCATCCTGGAAGATATTCTGGTACTTAGAAACACAAGTGGGACCAGGCATGGCGTCAGCACCTGGTATGGTGAGGCAAATGCCAGAGGGTCAGAGGGCCAGAGGGCCCACTGAGGTTGAAGCCTGGACAGCTGCAGTGACAATAATCTCTCCCCCTTGCCCCAGGGGATGGGTGAGAAATTCAGTTCAATCTGCATTTCAAGCCGATCTATCACATTCAGCCTTTCTGAATATGAGAAGCGAAACACAACCATGCTGCAAAATTCACACTTATTCGAATTTTGCGATGCTGTTCCCCAACCAAACAATGCTTACAAAAATGCATATGTTAGGGGAAAGTGTGCATAAGAATGAGTGGAAAAGAATTAGAAAAATGCATTATGGTATGCATTTTAGGTAGTCAAAACTACCTAAAAATGTGTTTATTAGGAGAAATTAGGAGAAATTCACACTAAAATGCTGAATGTTTATGATTTTTTAATGCAAATTGCTGCAGAAATGTGGACAACTGAACAAAAATTGACAGACCTTTCCATTCCCCCCCTCCCACACACACATTGGCTGGCAGCATTGCTGATCCTGTGCATCCACACTCTCCAGCACCACCCGCTTAATTATGCTGCACCCAACATGGACACGTCAGGGGCTGAGCTGCCATAATTAAGATGGTGGGACCAATAAGATTTGGAACACACTACACCACATGGAGGTTCATTCAGGGCCATCTCTCGGTCACTGCTAGCCATGATGGGTAAGCTAGTGGTCAACTCGCTACAGCAGCAGTTCTGTTCACCACCGTAGTCACCACCACCGTCATCATGGAGGGGCAGCTCACCTTCTCACAAGTAAGCCAGAGGAGGCCACCAAGAACAGTCAGCCCAGGGCACTCCAACATCTAGAGCTGGGTCTGAGCAAAGTCTACAACAGGTAGTGGCTAGCATCCAAAACCAGGGGAGAAAGAGGATACTTCTTGCCAGCCTGCATTCCCCTGATGAAGGCCTAAAAACGAACATGTTGGGCTTTGATTATATAATAAATACATATTTTTCTAGCATCTTGGGTTCCATCCCTCTTTCTCCTCTGAGCGGAGTCTGCAACAAAATGTTGCAGTATATCCTAACAAGACTTAAGTGCTCCTGTTCAGGGTTCCAGCCAACCCTTTCCTCCAAGTAGGGCATTTCACTCTTCCTGTCTTGGTTTTCCATTTTTCTTTTCCAACTGACACAATATCTAATGGCTATTAAGCATCCTCTGTCCCCATTGGGCTTTTTTGAGGGGGAGGGATACTCCCTTAGATTTCTTTAATTGATTTTTTTTTACTTATACAAACCTCAGGGTTTCACCAAGCAAGCTGATACCTCCTCTTGTTTCTTAGCCCCTTTTGCCTCCATTTGCTTTGGCACTTGCTACCTGTGTTCATTATTAAAGGGACTGAGAGTGCATTCAAGAATTAAGGTTCCATTTAGTTATCAAAGCTAATAGCTTTAAGTAACATGTGCCATAGAATTTGTCCAATCCCTTTAAAAAAGCCACTAAGCTAGCATTCCTTACTT
Source organism: Rhineura floridana (assembly GCF_030035675.1). Lineage (NCBI taxonomy): Eukaryota > Metazoa > Chordata > Lepidosauria > Squamata > Rhineuridae > Rhineura > Rhineura floridana. The sequence continues at coordinate 106,139,228 of NC_084488.1, forward strand.
CAACTTGTGACAGCAGACACTGGAAGTTAATAGTGTGTTGTATAAAGAAGCACTTCTTGAATTCTGCTTTGAACATGTGCTGCATCAGAAGGACTCTGTATAACAGTGGTGGCTGACAACTACTGTGGGGTGGTGAGCAGGGCACCTAAATGGGAAGTGGAGCTGAGGGGTGGGGATTGCTGGAGGTGAAGTCAGCTTTTTATGGTTTTCTCCCCATCCACCACCCTTGCAAAGATACAGTGGACTCTTAAGCAATTCTCAGACACAAGCATCACATATTTAAAATTCAGCCACTGAGGAGAAAAGGTGGACACGAGTTAGCATTAAGTACCTCGATATACCTGTGATTTTTCAGTTCTCCTTTTATGAAGAGAGATGGGCATAAAATACTAGAGGAAGCCTCTGAATGATGGGAAATTTATGAATATGGCAGTGGGGAGCACAGGGCTGCTGGACTATAGCTTTGGATTTTGGGTGCAGAAAAAAATGTTAGGGCTCTGCTCCACCTTGCCCATGCCCAGCCTCCATGAACTAAAAAGTGTCATCATCTAGCACTGCTGTTCTTGCATATTGTAAACCAAGACTTTCTGGCTTAACAGAAAGCATTGCCATCCTAATTTATCTGTGTTTTTCACTTATTTATTTATTTCATTTATATACCGCCCCATAGCCGAACCCCTCTGAGTGGTTTACAGCAATTAAAAACATTAAAAACATATATACAAATTTTAAAACACAAAAAACAATTTGAAACACAATTTGAAAAATGTAAAAACAATTTAAAAGCACATGCTAAAATGCCTGGGAGAAGAGGAAAGTCTTGACCTGGCACCAAAAATATAACAGTGTTGGCACCTGGCGCACCTCATCAGGGAAATTATTCCATAATTTGGGGGCCACCACTGAGAAGGCCCTCTCCCTTGTTGCCATCCTCCAAGCTTCCCTTTTGCAATTTGGATGCTGAATGGGTTGCAGCACAACACACAGATGACACATACTAGTCAAAGGTATTCTGGTGGGTTTGAGGAATTTTTTTCAAAGCCATGATGCATAAACTTCTGAACCATTTTAATTGTTGACCAGTTAAGATTACTGGTTAACCAAACCAACTGCACTTTAGTAAGACCTCAAGGAGGTGTTGCTCGGAGATAAATAATTACAATGATGTCTTTATTCTTAGAACATAAGGTGAGATGCTATTTGTTCTTCTTAAGATAATAATGATAGTGAACAAGTAGTGAGATTTTTAAGGCATCTGGCTACAACATATTCTTTAGTTATAATTATTGACCACACTATGAGTAGGCGTTTGGCTGTCAAGGTGACTCTTGTTGGGTTTCTGAGTAATCCAGCTCGAGGAGACAGGATGTCATTCAACTACCCAGAGGGAATTTCCTAGTTTATAAAGAGAGAGGTCATGGTCAGTCTAATGAAACAATCCATGAATATCCATTGTTTCTGTGGCAGCGTAGGGGTGGGAGATCAATCAATTTTGGTTTCTTATTTTTCCAATCTTAAGGGTTGCATTCAATGCTAGCCCTACTCAGAGTATACTTATTGAAGTTCATGGACATGTCTAATTTAGGTCCATTAATTTTACTGAGTCTACTCTGAGTAGAATTTAGCTGTAGGTAGGGATGGGGGAGAATATCAGCTAAATCATACTTTGTACCAGATTCCAACTGAATTCGTCAGTCCGCTATCTTTTCGGACTGGCACTGATTTCCTGTGGCAGGCCGTGGCTGTAATCAGCATGGATTTTTTTTAATCCCTCCCAATTTTACGTAATTATCTTTGTAATTTCATTGAAGTTGGTGCATTCGTAACACTGTGTAGGTGTGGTAAATAGGAAAAATAAACCACCACGATCATTTATGGCATTTATGTTAAAAATTATGCAATTTTGTTTTGCAACCAAAAAAACACAACACAGCAGATCGAATTGGCAAGTACCAAAGCAAGCAGGAACAAGAAAAGGGTGGATTGGGATGGAACAACGGATGATCGTAATACAAGCGGATCGGAATGAGGCAGCGAACCCCGTTCCTAGTTGTGTATAACCTTAAGTTCAGTTCTCCACATTTCCAGATCAGTTTGTGATTTTTTTTAAAAAAGTCCTCATGAAAATTCATCAGCATTTTAGTACGAGTTTCTTCTAATATACACATATTTGTATACAATTATGGCTAATATACACGTTTTTGCAAAGCAATTTCTCCTAATATAATGCATGTTTGCATGTTAGTTTCATTAAAATATGCAACAATATTTCATTTTTATGCACACTTTAGCATAGTATAACCATTTTTATACACATTCTGCTAGAGAACTGGAGAAATTTGGTGACGTGTGAATTTTGAAGGATGGCTCTATTTAATTCGCATATTGTTTTGCAAAGTGCAAATTACGTAGGTTTGCCTTTAAATGTGAACTAAAATGAATTTATTTATTTATTTATTTATTAAAGTATTTATGAGCCACCCTTTTCACAGAAGTACATCTAGGCAGCTTTCATACAAAGACACAATAAATTTTAAAAGCCGATATAAAGCATCATTACAAAAAACGATAAAAGCATCAATAAATGCTGCATTTGTTAGACAGAAATTCATGTTACAAAGGCCTGACTAAAAAGTTCAGTTTTCAACAGATGATTAAGAGAAAGAAGGGATGGTTCCTGCCAAACCTCTATTGCAGCCTTTCCCAACCAGTGTGCCTCCAGATGTTGTTGGACCACAACTCCCATCAGCCTCAGCCAGCATTGCCAAAGGTCAGGAAAGATGGGAATTGTGGTCCAACAACATCTGGAGGCACAATGGTTGGGAAAGGCTGCTCTATTGGTAGGGAGTTCCACGGGGCAGGGCCTGCCACACTGAAGGCTCAGTCTGGTGGAGGCAAACTGAACCTCAGGGGCATGGGGAACCACCAAATGTGCCCCATCAGAAGATCTCAGTGATCAGATGGAACATAAGGAGTCAGGTGGTCCTTTATTTTGGGGTAGAGATGGGCAATAAATTCAATTCAGTTTGCATTTCAAGCTGTGTCTACCAAATTTGCACTTTCTGAAACAATATGAGAACTGAAACACAGCCATCCTTCAAAACTCACACTTATTTGAATTTTGTAATGCAGTTCACTAGCCAGTGTTTACAAAATGCATATGCTAGGGGAAAGTGTGCATAAAAATGAATATGTCGGTGAAAACAACATACAAAAATGCATTACATTAGGAGAAATTGCTTACAAAAATTTGTACATTAGTCAAAACTGCCTACAAAAATGTGTTTACTCAGAGAAATTTGCACTAAAATTCTGGATAATATTCATAGGGATTTTTATTTTTTTAAAAATCTCAAATTGCTGCAGAAATATGGGGAACTAAATTTAAGACTGGAAAAATTAGAAACTGACTGATCTTTCCTCCCTGCTTCGAGCCCACATTGTTTAGGGCTTTGCGAATTAACACAAGTACCTTGAACCTTTGGGCTGAAAACAACAGAATGAAATTCAACAGGAATAAATGCAAATTTCTACATTTAGGAAAAAGAAACCAAATGCACAGTTATGAGATGGGGGATACTTGGCTCAGCAGTACGTCATGTGAGAAGGATCTTGCTATTGTCGTTGATCACAAGCTGAATATGAATATGAATGTGATGTGGCTGCAAAAAAGGCAAATGCTATATTAGGCTGCATTAACAGAAGTATAGTTTCCAAATCGTGTGAAGTATTGGTTCCCCTCTATTCAGCACTGGTTAGGCCTCATCTTGAATACTGCATCCAGTTCTGGTCTCCACACTTCAAGAAGGATGCAGACAAACTGGAACAGGTTCAGAGGAGGGCAACAAGGATGATCAGGGGACTGGAAACAAAGCCCTATGAGGACAGACTGAAAGAACTGGGCATGTTTAGCCTGGAGAAGAGAAGACTGAGGGGAGATATGATAACACTCTTTAAGTACATGAAAGGTTGTCACATGGAGGAGGGCCAGGATCTCTTCTTGATTGTCCCAGAGTGCAGGACACGGAATAGTGGGCTCAAGTTGCAGGAAGCCAGATTTCAACTGGACATCAGAAAAAACTTCCTAACTGTTAGAGCTATACGACAATGGAATCAATTACCTAGAGAGATAGTGGGCTCTCCGACACTGGAGGCATTCAAGAGGCAGCTGGACAGCCATCTGTCGGGAATGCTTTGATTTGGATTCCTGCACTGCGCAGGGGGTTGGACTTGACGGCCTTATAGGCTCCTTCCAACTCTACTATTCTATGATTCTATGAACCTGTCCCAGTAGCAAATTGGCAAGCAGTGCAGCTCTTTCTGCAGCAGGGTAGCATGTTGCCAGTAATCTCTCCTATAAGCATTAATTTATCCCTCATCCTTTCTGCGGGGAACAAACGTACATATTTGAAATTGTGGATAGGTGATATAAATAAAGAAACACGTTTCTGAACAATTATTACCAGTCCCAAAGGGGAAAAATATTTATTTGGGCAAAATGGATAACCTCAATAACCTCATATCAAGACATGAACTATAGCAAGACAGTCAGGTATTTGAATGACGTGTGATGAGAAATAGCTGTGCACATTCACCTTGAGGTAGTGAACCCAATGTGAGAAGGTTGTAATGATTTAACTTAAGTTCCATTGATTTCAATGGCAACTAAAGGCAACTAAACATAGCCTGGAACCAACCCACTAAACAGTCAATTATTTAATTGGAGAATAATAGCCGCCTGTTATTTGCCTGGGCAGTGGTCATCCATATGCATAATGTGCTTATGTAACTTGTTTCAATAACATTTACTTATTTTTAAGAAGAATGCTTGGGCACGTAGCTCCTGCCGTGTTGCTTAAAGGAGGTAGGGACAAGTAAGGATGAAGGAGAAATTCAGTTCAGTTCGCATTACAATGTGAAACTGCCTATTTGCACTTCCTGGAACTGTATGTGAACCAGCTATCCTTCAAATTCACACTGCTTCAATTTTGTGATTATTATTTTATTACTAATATGTCTTATTTCTAAGCCGCCTTTTGGCCAAAAAGGCCCCCAAGGCGGCTTACACACAAATAAAAAACACAAATACAAATAAAAGCAATACAATCTACAAAAAATCAAACTAACAAAATGATAGCATTTCTAAAAAGCATCAGCAGCTATCCGAAAGCATTCATCTTCCTGGTAAAGGACAGTCCCCAGAAAAATGTCACTGAGAGCAGGGGTGAGGGGGCAAAGCAGGTGGAAAGCCATACCCCTTGATGGTCCCAGCACAGTCTCACCCCAGCAGCGGTACCTCTCAGTCTGTAGCTCCTCCTGATATGATCCAGGCAGAGAGGTGGGGCAAGGCAGGTGGAAAAACGTACCTCTTGGTGGTCCCAGCACAGTCTCACACCTACAGCAGTACAGCAGTGATGCATTTTTCCAGTCCAGAAATGTAAACCAAAATGTGGGTGTTCGAGGAAAGTGTGCGTCGAGCATGTATCATTTTTCTCAAAATGATTTGGAAAAAATGTGTACATCAGGCAAAATTGCACAGCAAAATGTGTATATTAGGAGAAATGATAACAAATTTCCATGAGGACTTTATTTTTTACACACTGCAAACCAATGCAGAAATATGACAAACTGAAGAATGGAAAAATGAGAGACTGAGAGGAACTAAAATCAACAGAGCCATCAATCTCTAGATACATGTGAACTGCAAAGTAGACTAGTTTGTTGTTGTTGTTATGTGCCTTCAAGTTGATTACGAGTTATGGCGACCCTATGAATCAGTGACCTCCAAGAGCATCTGTCATGAACCACCCTGTTCAGCTCTTGTAAGTTCAAAGTAGACTAGTAGACTATAGCAAAGGAAGGGAACATTTTCAGCTTGAGGGTCATACTTGGGCAACCTTCCTGGGGCCACATACCAGTGGTGGGCACGGCCAGTGGCAAAAGTGGGCAGAGTAATAAATGCAAATTTTACCTCTGTACAGCAGGCTGCTTTCTACACATATACACCCCCCCTCTGTCCTCCATCCAGACAAGCAAGAGGCAAGATCAGGATTAAAGGGCACGTTCCATCTAGGCAAAAACACTCAAGGGGGGGCGCACAGCAGGGCTGGTGAGGAGTGGGGCCTGGGAAGAGGAGGGGTGGCTGAGAAGGAGATGTGTCCTGGAGAGAGTCTTGGGAGCTAGATATAGAGGCAGGGAGCACTGCATTTGGGCCCTGGACCTGAGGCTCTTCGCCCATCATATAGAGATAGAACCCCACAAAATATCACAGTCCTAAAAGGGGTTACGCTAATATGAGCGTCCTTATATGAGGACACAAATATGCTGTTAGAAGAAATGAAACATAAAGAGAAAATGACACGTGAGAGCCCTCCAGACTTGTTTGGTCAGCCTCTGGCCAACTCCATGCTGGCAGTGCTTGTTTAGACATACTTGTCACAGTGTTGTTGTTGTTGTTTGAACTGGGCTCTCTCTTGAACTGTGTGCCCTCCTGTCAATGCACAGACAAACATTACCGCCCCTTGCCCATGTTCTTCCACATCTAAAGCAGGCAAAAATTCTTCAGCTCTATTAGTCTTTCTTCATGCTAATAAACTCCCCCCAAAATGAAATGCAGACTGGATGTCGTTATTCAGCCTATGTATATATACTCTCTCTATAAAACTATATATAGTTTTACAGGTCTACGGAGGGGGGGGATCAATTCCAGGACACAAAGATGTTAGTAGCTCATGTTAGTAACAGGTAGTCTCTAAGAGGTTGTTTTCTGTTTTGTTCTAGGAAACATCTAAGTTTGCAAAAAGCAGTCAGAGCCAGTTTGCTTTTTGCAACAAGGTTATCTTGGGTTATTTTGGGTCTGTCTGTTCAAAACAAAGAATCTGCAGAGACAGGTAGTATAAACAGAAAGGAAGGACTGGAAGATGGGGGGGAGGGATTTAATTCAGTTCTTCTTTACCCTCAAACACAATCCAGAATTTTGAAAGAAACTTATTTTAGCCTATGGCCCCAATACAATTCCAGGTGTGTGTGGTGAGCTGTACACCATATTGTTTTTGGATAGGGGATACATATCCTCATCCACACCAAAGGTTGCATCTGGGCAATTCAATGGAAGGATGAGCATGGTGATGTAGCTCTTATCAGGCTGAGCACCAGTTGGGGGCCAGGTCGGGCACTGGCCATGGGCCCCTGCAGATGAGAATGGCCCTTGAGGAACCCCTCCTTCAGCTGGGAGGGTGGAACTCCTGCTCTAAATTAGGCCCGCCCACCCCACCTACCTCTTGCCTCACCACATCAGTGCGCAAGCATACTGCGCATGCATGCATGTCATCACCAAGAAGGCAATGGGAGCATCCCTAAGGGGTTGATGCTGCCACCACCATCTTGGGTTATGGGAGGCATACACTCTAATGCAGCAACATGGGAGGGAGGGAGGGAGGGAGGGTGGGTGGACATATTTAAGCCCACTCCACCTGCATTGGGAAAAGGTGTTGGGAAGCATGATGACGTGGGCCTGGGGCAGACTGGTGCCCAAGGGCTGAGTCAAGTCTGGTGCTGGTCCTGGCTCTTATCCTGTGCCTGTATAAGCCTTCATCTACATATTTCCTTTGCTGGATTGATGTGCATTTGTAAACTTTTCAAAATTCATCCAGATCACTGGAGCCAGTGTGTGTGGTTTGGACATAGCGATAGGAATGTCTGACTATGCAGCCTGCTGGGGGGCCTCGGGGCACTTAAAATTGCAGCCTAACCTACCTCACAGGGGTGTTGTGAAGAGAACGTGCGGATAGGTGAGACCATGTATGCTGTCCTGAGGTCCTTAAATGAAGAGGTGGGATTAAAATGTAATACTAAAATGAACACGGAAAGCTGCCTTTTACTGAGTCAGACCCTATTGTAGTAGCCAATGCGGCAGCATGAGTGGGGTGCCAGTGCTCTCCTGGCTCCTGAACATTGCTTACTGAGAGGGAGAGGGGCAAGGTGCAGAGAGCTGCCCGTGGTGTGGTGTGTGGAGAAGAATCTAATCCGCATTACACCGCACCACACAGTGCTGAGCTCCGTGTGTTGCCCCTCTCCCTCTCGGTCAGTGGCAATGACCCCCCCCATGTTCAGAAGCCAGGCGAGCAATGGCACCCCGCCAGCATTGCCTCACAGGCTGCGACTGAGTGTCTGCACTGACTGGCGGCAGCTCTCCAGGATTTCAGAGAGTGGGCATTCCCAGATCTACCTGGAAATGCCGTGCATTGAACTTGGGACCTTCTGTTTGCAAGGCAGATGCTCTGCCACTGAGCTGTGATTCCTCCCCAACCTTATCTTTGGTGTGCACCAACACAACCAAGGAGGGAGGAAAGGGAACAGAGGAGGGTGTCTTGGGGGCTGAGGGATGGAGGAGAGGGTTGATGGGAAACAGGTGGAGGAAGCTGGAATTCTTCTATAGCTTGGATGATGAGCCAAAGAGGAATTCAGGGCCTTTAAAAATTGCTTCTTCCTTGAGATGGGCTTCTACAAATCCCCAAAGCTTCTTGCAAGAGAAATTTGCTAGGAGCTCCTCTGAAACAATCAGTTCAGGTATTCATTCATTCTATCTGAGCTTTTACTGTGAACACTAAAGGAAAGCTCAGTTCCCCGCCCCAGTCTCAGAGTTTTATCTTGGTTTGTAATGTCAACACATGCATGCTGATGTGCCTCCATATTACCACTTTGCCCCCTTGGGAACTGTTGAGCTGCAGTAATGTGTAGCATGTATGGATGCTGTCATTTTGTGATTGCCTAGCATGAGGACCAAGACTCCTCGCAGAACATATTAAACATACTCCACACAACACAGCATTGTTTCGTAGCCATGTGCCCTTTTCAAAGAGTTCATCTGAGCTTCATCAAGAGTTTTGGTGAGAATCCGGGGTTAACAAGTGAGCCAGTGTGCTTTCATAGTTAAGAGTATTGGACTAGGACCTTGGAGACCAGGGTTCAAATCCCCACTCACTCATGACACTCACTGGGTGATCTTGAGCCAGTCACTGCTTCTCAGGCTAACCTACCTCACATAATTGTTGAGAAGAAGAATTGGGACAAGGAAAAGCATGTACCTTGATCTCCTTGGAGGAAAGATGGGATATAAATGTTAACAATCATAGTAATAATTTTAGTAGTAGTAGTAAAAATGAGCACATTGCGCCCAGGTGCCTACAAAGCTGGTAGTTTGGGGTGCCTAGTTGGCTGCATGCAGATTGCACATGGCAGGAGATTATAAACCATTCCAAACTGGATGACAACTTTGCAGGATGCTCACTTTGTATATCAGTCAAGCACTACAAGCGGCTAAATGCATATTGCAAAGTAGATAATTATGGACACCAGTACCATCGCTAGTCCTGCCTCCTGTTCTTTCCCCTTCCTAGATCTGCAGTGACTGTATTTTAAGCCAGGGATCACTGTATTCCTCCTTGGGAATTGTAATATAGGATGTTTCATAATTAAACAAGGACACAAAGATCTGAGGCCGGGTGCATGCAGTTCTCTCTTGATGCTTGCGTGTGCATAACACACACACACACACACACACACACACACTGGGGCTGTTTTCACACATGGGGCTTATTGCAACAGTTTTGCGGATTAAAATGGTAGTGCTTCTGTCCCAATTCCTAAAATTCCTTTCACACTGCAGTACTTGTGTTAGGGAACTGTGGCCTTTTCAGCCGATATACCAGCATTTTGCACAAATGTCTTTCACGCTGCTACAACAAACAACATCTTGTTTTTGTCCCTTGCCCGTTATACACATGTGCACTGTAGTTCTCCCATAATTCTTTGCATAGTGTCGGGACACAGGGTTGGGGGGGAAGGAGAAAGGAGAAGCTGCTACCCACACCTATGCTTGCATACCAGTACAATTTTCATCAGGCAAAAAATGACACGAGCCTAAAGAGCAGGAAAGCACTTCATGTCAGGATGCTTGTCACGTGAGCGGCTGCAGCTAGTGCAGCACTCTCATGATTTTCTGGGTTCCCAAGCTTGCAAACAGATTCATTTTGGAATCATTGATCACAGAAATGCCTTTACATCATGTGAAAGATCAAATAAAACATGCAATTTACCAGGTAAGTGTTGAAATAACATAATAAAGTGCAGTGTAAAAGCAGCCTGGGCTTATGTTCTGGCTATGATATAACAATAATGTATTGGTTATGTCATTTTATTATATTATCAGCTACTGTGATAATCCTATTGGACTGAAGAATTGAGGTTTTAAGTTACAGAAAGAAATAATATATAAATAAGTGTAAGAAAGTAATTTTCCAGAAAAAAAGTTGCCAGGATATATTGGCTGCAACTTGCTTCTTCTCCCTCCTCTGCATTCCCCTGGGGGAAGATTTAAAATGTTTGCTGGTATAAAGTAAGCTTAAATAGATGTTAAAATATGGACATGCTTGCCCTCTAGTGGGAATTTGAGTTGCAGCAGTGTGTTTGTTCCTGTCACTATTACTATTTCCACATGCATTCATTTTATTTATTTAGTTAGCAAAAATTATATATCACTTAATTGTAACAAAACCTCTGATTTACAAGAAATATTGAAATTATCAATGAAAACAGTTAAATACAAGTAATCAATTTACAATTTACAAGTAATAAACATTTAAAAGACAATTAAAAGCAGCAGTAAACTAAAAAAGAGATTTAAACACATCAACATCTACGTATCTGGTTAGGCTTGCCTAAACAGAAATGTTTCAAGCCGGTGCCAAAAAAGAATACAGTGAAGGTGCCTGCCTGATGTCACTAGGCAGGGAGTTCGAAGGTATAGGTGCTACCACACTAAAAGAATGATTTCTTACAACTGCAGAACAAGTATAATGTGGCACCTGTCACAGTGCCAGTTCTGTGTTCTGGGGTCTATGCATTTTTGGCTCACTTTCCTGGAGAAATCTATAGCTATCTTCCACTTGTCTCTCAGAAGGTATGCGCTTCATTTTCTGACATCTTGAGGTGAGGTGAGGTGAGGCTGGAAAAAACTCCTGGAGAGTCATTGTCAGTCAGTGTAGAAACCCTTAGTGGGAAACCTTTGGCTTGCAGACCTAATCAGGACTGCTTAGAGATGGGAGAGACATTCAATTCAGTTTGCATTTAAAAATGAACCTATCAAATTTGCACTTTCTGAAACAATATGAGAACCGAAACACAGTCATCCTTTGAAATTTGCACTTATCTGATTTTTGCAGTGCAATTCTCCAACCAACCAATGTTTACAAAAATGCATAATACATTCAAGGAAAGTGTGCATAAAATTGAATATATTAGTGGAAATAATGCAAACATACAAAAATGCATTATATTAGGAGAAATTGCTTGCCAAAATGTGTACATTAGTCAAACCTGGATACAAAAATGTGTTTAGTAGGAGAAATGTGCAGGACAATGTTGAAGAATTTTCAAGACAATACTTTGTTAAAAAACCCTCAAATTGCTGCAGATTGGAAAAATGAGAATGTGAGAGAGCCAAAGCTGACAGATCCTTCCATCCCTTGGCCTACCATACCTCCTCATTTGGCCTGCAAAGCTGTTTTGGTCAAGCGCCACATCTACCTTCCCTACACCTGGCATCACATGTGACATCAGGTGTAGGGCAGTTAAAGATGGTGCTTGGCTGAAAGGGGGATTGCAGGCTCCCCTGTGCACTAAAGCCCCAAGAATCAGCTGGTCAGTAGTGCTTGCAAAGTGCTATGCACCAGCCTCTACACGGTAGAATGGGCAGTTCTGGGTAAAAGAACCAGTGGTCTGATCCGCTGTCAGCAGCTTCCGTGGTTGGTAATTCAGTGTATTTAATTCATCGCTGCTTGTGGCACACAGTGTTTGGGTTAATTGGCGCATGATTCCAGCTTGCAGCAGGCTTGACCATCTTCTTGTCTCTTTCAGCCTTGTGAAACTTTGGATGCTATTTTAAAATCCTCTTGCTTGCAACATCAATCTACAAGAGCTGGTTAGTTCATTCCCCCTTTTCCCGACATTACTTTTTGAGCCTATTTATTTAAGCAAAGAGCTCAAATCCAATATACTACTTAGCAAGCCCATTTATCTGAGTGTGAATCCTTTTGTACCCTGTGAGTTGGACATTTCCAGACATCTTCTCTAAGAGAAGAATGCTCAACTAGGGATAGTCACATCATGCAGTATTATTATCACGTACTTGAAAGGGGTGGGGCTTGGCTTGCTACAGAGAGGGAGTCAGTGTGCTTTTTAAAAATGTACAAAGGATGCATTTGAGTGTTGAAGAGAGGAGGGGAGAGCATGCATGAATATGCTACCTCCAACCTCATCCGTGTCGCCCTCTGCATGTGCAAGCATGATTGTCTGCAATGGGGAAGCCTCCTGCTCTTTTGGAGGCTCCCACACATTTTAGAATGCTGGAAACGGAGGGTTCCAAGATGCGTAAGAGCTTCCTCAAGTATGGAAGACTTCCCCCAGTGCAAACAGATGTCCTTGAACTTGAGGAGGGTGATCGTGGGGTGGAGCTAAGTGCATTCATGCATGCTGTCCTCTACTTGTGTGGTTATTTAAGCTTTATTATGAAAACCTGTGAATACAGTTCCCATTTCAATTAATGAGACTTAAGTCAGTCATGAGTAACTTTTCATATGACTTTAATGACTTTTCATATTTGACCTAAGTGCAACAACTTAGTCCAGGTCTAACCCATGGATGGTAGTGAGCATAACAGCCACTGACTTCCAACAGCAACATTTAGTCTGATTGCAAGGTGTGCTTGCAGGGAGTATATAAATACATTGCACAAGCATTTGCATGTTATCTTTTTCCAAGCATGATGCCACGAGCAACATACAAAAGGAATCTAGGATTCTGCTTATGAGATCAGCTCTCCATTGTTCTAAAAAAACAGCCTGAATATAGAACAGGGGACTATTCACACAGGGCACATTCCAGCTAGAAAGTAACCTTTTCATTTGCATTGGTTTCAGGGTCGGGGGAGCAAATTCTTGATTCTTGCATTGAAATCAATGGAGAAATATGGCCAATTGGTAATGGTTAAATTTACATCAGGCCACATTAGAAGACTTTTCCCTTTCCCTTTTTCAAAATAAAGTTGACCAAAAGCTGGATTTTTCCAATACTTTATTGGTATGCAATATAATCATAGCATCAGTTATTATTCAATACTATGCTATCTAGAGATCTCTCTACTGTTTGCAGCATGTTGTACCCAAAGAAAATCAATATAATAAAACAACCATTCAGTCCTCTAGCTAATAATTAGAAGTTATGCCATCAATGTCACTATGAAAGAATGCTGTTGGACTCTAACTTCTGTCAGTCCCAGCAAGCATTGCCGATGGTCAAGGATGATGGGAGCTGTAGTTAAGCAACATCTGGAGGATCACAAGTTTCCCATCACTGCTTTAATACTTTTAGAGAGCATTATAATGACTAGAGCTGTGCTAAATATTCTCTATTCGTGATTTTAGGCTGTTTTGACAGAAATACTTTTTCCTAGCTGCTGCAGTGCTATGTCACATGCTGAAGCACATACATACACTCACTGTTCTACACACAGTCCACCCAGCTGCTTCTTCTTCCTTCCTGGATTAATGTGTGGGATGATCCCTATGTGACCAGAGACTGAATAGTGAACATGGTTGTGGCAGCCTTTCCCAAGCTGGGCTGCAACTTCCAGCTAGGCTTGCTGGGCCTGATGGCAGTTGTACTCCATATAAACTGGAGTGCAGCAGGTTGGGGAAGGCTGGATTATAGGTTGTTGTCAGGATGCCATGTGACAAACAGATTGTGCAACACAATGACAACTAAGAATAAGAGCAAGCAAGGGCAATATATACCAATAAATGTAGCAGTTTTACCATGAGTGCCCCCCCAAATCATTGAGAAAGGGAGGCACAGCTGAACATATTTGTGAGTCATTTCGACTCAGCCCTTATAATAATCCTTACAATGCAATTCTCCTATATGTGTATGTGTACTCCAAAGTAAGTCCCACTGAGTTCAATGGATCTTGCTTCCAAGTAAGCACATTAAACCAGATTGCCACCTTATTCTGATAGTATGCCACAACAATACCACTTAATTATGGCATATGTATGACCTAAGTATGACTTTACCAAAATGCAATCTGACTTTCTTTTGTTTCTTTCTAAACAAATGCAAGTCATTTAAGCAGTGCTTTTCTGCTCCCAGGAATCTTCTTGAGAACTGGTCTTTTGGTCTTCCATTTGGGTATGATCATCACTTTCATTACTCTCAGCAGATAGGTCTTCAACACTCCTGGTTGATTGATAACTGCCAGGCTTGTCATTCTGATAGTCTTCATACGACTGTCGGCTGTTTTCCTCACTCTCAGATGATTGGCTGCTATCATTTGTATGGACAACTGATTGACGCTTTTTATCACGCCGACTGCTCTTTCTCCGCAGGCTGCCCAAATACCCATGGTATTGCTTAGCTGTCCTGCTTCCATATGTTCCAGTGTTAACCTTAGATGCCTTTTTGCTTGGCTGTATTACCTTCTTATTGCTCTTCACAGTGGCCAGTGAATGCTCCCGGTTTTGAAGGTTGTCACTCTTTGGAATATTAAGGGTGTGTTGGATATTGTCATGAGATCCATGGGATACTGACAGAGCACTTTTGAACTGAATAGGTTTTTGACCACTGTGTTCCTTGTTTTTATTGGAAGAATCCAAATTACTCCTCTTGAGATCTACAGCATCTCCAGTGGCTTTCTTGTAACTGAGAGTTCCTTCTACAGTGTCCCCACTGACTTTTTGAAATGTAACACCAAATCCAGTTTTGCCATTTTCATGCATCTTTGGATCACCCAATTTACTTCCATGAGCATTTCTGCTTATTTTTTCATAACTGCCAACTTCTTTTTGTTGAGTTTTGGTGGAATCAAAACCTTCTTTACCAGTGTTAGATTTTCTATTAATCAAATCAACTCCACTGGGACTTTTTTGACCTTGCTTTATTGCACCGGGATCTGACATTTGGTTGCTAGAAATTCTACTAAGGATAGTAAGTTCACCTTTTGAATGTGAGTTAATAACTCCAGGTCTATCCACATGACTATCAAGCTTCATACTGATTATAGCTCCACTTTGATTTGTTCTATTTGCCTTGGTGTCATCAGGATCCTCCACTTGATTGATAAGCCTTCCTTTAGCACCAATTTCACCATAATGTGATTTGGAGATACCAGCTGCTTCCATATGACTGCTGGACCTCCCATTAATGACATCCTCTCTCGTTCCATGTTTTTCATGTAGTTTGGTAGCACCAGGTACTTCCCCATGGATGTTGGATCTCCCGTTGATGACATCCTCTCTTGTTCCATCTTTTTTATGTAGTTTGGTAGAACCAGGTACTTCCCGATGGATGTTGGACCTCCCGTTGATGACATCCTCTCTTGCTCCATCTTTTTTGTGTAGTTTGGTAATACCAGGTACTTCCCCATGGACGTTGGACCTCCCGTTGATGACATCCTCTCTTGTTCCATCATTTTTATGTACTTTGGTGACAACAGCTACTTCTGCATGGCTGCCACTAGTGGCACTATCTTTTACATCACCTTTTTTATGTGGTTCAGTAACTCCAGATCCGTCCTTCTGTCCATTCAGTTTCCTAATTATCATAGTATATCCATCTTTGCCTTTTGTGTGCACTGTAACACTGCTAATACCTTTTTCATTAGCCATTTTAATTTCACCATTGTCTAAAACATTGGTGTGGTTGCCTCTGATTCTTATGCGCTCCGCTTCCTTTAGAAGATCTTCAGAAACCTTAGCCTGTACTTTGAGATCCATACTTAATTTGGCGGTTCTGTTATCCACTTTGCTTTTATCTAACAAATCAATGTAACCTGACTCCTCATTGGTGGCATTGGTTTTGCCTTTCAAAGAGACTTTTGAATAAGCTTTGCTCTGTCCATCTATTTTCTTGGGAATATAATGGTAAGGATCAGTTTCCTGGATTACACTGGCATCATTCTCTTTCACCCCAATTTTGATGCGGCGATCTTTTGACGGCTTGGTGTTAGTAAAGATTCCAGATTTGACATCTTTCTCTTTTCCCAAAAATGTATCATTGCCAACGCCTCTTGTGTCTTGGTGGTCTCTGACTCGGTCATGATATTCATTGCTAATAACGATGCCATGATGGGTGTCAACTGGGCTTGGAAAACCTATGTCACCACTCCCATCTATCTCAACAGTGTTATCTCCTGTTGCAATTTCATTCCCTTCTTTGTCTATAGTCAACTCTAAGTGATGCTGGCGAAGATCCCAGTTTGTAGTGTTTCCATGAAGTCCATGCAAATTGTGGCTGCTTTCAGTAGTTCTCCTGTCCTCAAACTTTCTTCCATTTCCAGTTGCATCCAAGTGCTTATGGTCTGCCCTGGTCTCTTGTGTTGTGTCAGTGAGATTGTCAGTAGGCTTCCTTGGCTCATTTTTCCTGTCAGGCCCATGAGTGGCACTGGAAATGTTTTTTCTGTTATCTTCTTCTTTCTAAATTGTGTTTCCAAAAGAAAGTGGTTAGCTTGACAGGAGAGAACCATTATTTGGTAGCAGCATTTAATTTAACAAGCAAGGCAACATTTATTAACCATATTATACTGGCCTGGCTAATGTGTTTACACATGGAGTAGGTGAACCATGACCTTGGCTACCTCAGTAACAATTCAGTCTGGGATTTCCACCCTTTATTCACATATTTTTTTAATGGAGGATCCAGGCAATGTCAACGACAAATTGTTGCATTTTTTTGGTTTTCTATGTTGCTCCCCTCCATATTTGTTTCTTCAGGCCTTAGGGCAACTGTTTTGATTTAAAACACAGATATATATATATTTATATATTTATATATTTATATATTTATATATTTATATATTTCTTTCTTTCTTTCTTTCTTTCTTTCTTTCTTTCTTTCTTTCTATATTAAATTTATATCCTGCCGTTCCTACCAGAAGGAGCCCAGGGCAGCAAACAAAACACTAAAAACACTCTAGAACATCTTAAAAACAGATATTAGCATATACTAAAACAAAACATCTTTTAAAAAAAAGCTTTAAAAAATCTTAAAAAAGCAATTCCAACAAATTTTGATTCCATCCTGTCTATTGTCAACAAGCAAAGTAGTAATGAAACGGCTACTCTGTGTATGTTTGTTTAATTTAAAAGCTTCCTGTTTGCAGCTCCTGCTCTTTCCATGGCTTTCTGTTGAGTGTGGCACCGGGAATGCTGATAAATAGCCTCAGTCTGTTAATTACCTTTAATGCCTATTATTGTTCTGAGGGGGACTGTTAACTACTGTACTAATTTCCTCTTATTATTTTTTCTCTTCATCTTAGCAAAATAGCACTGTTATGCTATAAAAGAGACAGAAACTACAAGGAGGGAACTTACAATTAATGTTGTAGGGGACTTACTTCTGAATAAAAATCTTGGCCATGGGGATGGGACATTGTTGGATACCTTGTTGGACCACCATTTAATTCTTCTGCCAGCTGCTTGGGAAAAAGCAAAACCTCAGCAGCACAAAAGAATCCTACTGTGAAAGCAACCTTCCTTGCAAAGCATGGGCTTCACTGGTTAAAAGAGAGACAGTTTGGTGTAGTGGTTATAGAGTTGGACTGGGACCTGGGAGATCAAGGTTCAAATTCCCAGTCATCAGTGAAGCTCACTGGGTGATATTGAGCCAGTCACTGTCTCTCAGACTAACCTACCTAACAGGGTTGTTGGGAGGATAAAATGGGTAGGGGAAAGAACCATGCTCGTAAGCCACCTTGAGCTCCTTGGGTGGCATAGAAATGCAATAAATAAATAATAGGAATATAGACATTAGTAGGCTCCTGTTAGTTGCCGTGAGCACTACTCTGGTAAGTGAAAAGGTGGGACATAAATTATTCATCATCATAATAATTAGAATGTGGCCAGTATGCTTACTTCAACCTCTTCATGTCTGTCCATTTATCCAGAGCTTGGAAAAATTACTTTTTTGAACTACAACTCCCATCAGCCCCAGCCAGCATGGTCGCTGGCTGGGGCTGATGGGAGTTGTAGTTCAAAGAAGTAACTTTTCCAAGCTCTGCATTTATCTCTCCCTTGGTCCTTCAAGCATAAAATTTAGCAGAGTATATATTTAGGCCCAATTGGTGCAATTATTTTTTTCATGCAAAAAATGAACAGGAAGTTACTTTTCTTTTACATTTTCACTTAGGGTGGTTTGAGGCAACTAGGAGCCATATGGTAAATGCTTAAATGTAGGACTCCTGGCCTGCTTGCAAGCATCCCATAGGCATCTAATGGGCCACTGTGAAAACAGGATGCTGGACTAGACAGGCCATTGACCTGATCCAGCAGATCTCGTCTTATGTTTTACAACAGGGGTTCCCAAACCATTGTCCGTGGACCACCAGTGGTCTGTGAGCTTCATTCAGGTGGTCCATAGCATGTGGACCTCACATTGATTTTTAATGGTATTCTTACTCCTTTTATTGATTATATTGTACTTTATTGTGTTTGAATTCTATGGAATGTAAATTGTAATACAATAAGTGACAACAAAGGAAGCAATAAAAATACAATTAAAAATCATACAGAGCATTGCAGTTGATACAACAGGCAGAAGAATCATTAACTGGTCCACTAGAACCACTGTTTTAGGACTAGGCCAAAAGATTCAGCCCAGCCTCTTTGTTACATTCGAGAGATGTTGGAGAGGTGAAACCCCTCCTTGGGGTGCAGATGTTCAGAAGGGTAAGTTCAGGGTGCACTTACAGAGTGGTCATTCCTCCTCCCTTCCATTAATTATAAAAATACAGATTCCCTCACTGTTGAACACCCAGCATTCGGTTAAGACTTTAGAAACAAACCAACCAGCAGGCGTTTTGAGTGAGTCTTTCTGATTAACTGATTTTACATTGCATCCTTATTGTACACGGCTTAGAAACTACCATATATAAGCAGGATATAAATTATTAAAACAAAATAAATAAATAAAATGCTAAAGCACTGCTCTCTCCATAGCCTAGTTATGAAAAGTACAAAAATATGGTTAGAAAAATCCCCAGATGAGCTCAAGGAAAAACAAGGATGCTCAGTAGCCACAGAATGCTGACTGACTGGTCACATCTGCATCATACATTTAAAGTACTCTCAGACCACTTTAATAGTCATACAGATCCCCTGGAGACTGGGATCTGTAGTTTGTGAAGTGTGCTGTAAATTGTAGGTCTGTGAGCTCAGCACCCTTAAACTACAGTTCCCAGGATTCTTGGGGGGAAGCCATGACTGTTAAAGTGATGTATGAGACCTTTAAATGTATGATGAGGGGGTGACCTGACTGCTGAGAGAGGATTACCAGAAAGGGGGACAGTGGAATGGAGTATCCTGAAAGAAGTCCTGGCTGGTTAGCACCAAACAAGAGCACATTTCACCATGTTTTTGCAAGTCTCACTCAATAACAGTTTACTATGCAAAATCTGAGTGGCAAAGTCACTTTGGTGGCCTTGCATCAGGAAATGGAAATGATGAGGGTGCAGATTTTGATACTTTTGCAGACCAGGAAATGTATCCAGGTTTAACATCCCAAGTGCTTAAGCTTCAGCTGCATAAATGCATGTCATTCTAAAATCAAGGGACGAAAGGGTATATCTCCAAAGCTGTTTTTTTCCTCACTGAAAACAGCTGTTGGAATGCTGTTATTGGTGTTACAATGAGAATGAACTTTGTAAGCATTGAAAGGAAAAGTGCAAGACAGTTCTTGAATGGAATAATGTAATCCTGATATACCATTTGGCGATCCTATAGCAAATGCAGACAATCAATAAGGTGTATGAACCAAAATATTATTCTACCTTAAACTGTGTCTGATTGTTGGGCACTGCTGATGAGTACACATAATTAAATATGTAAAATCCATGCTTGGAATGACGTCCTTTGAGCATTATCTGGGGACAGAAAACAAGGCATTAAAAGTACTTTTGTATACTTCCATCCTTTTTCTTATTTCAGCTAAGCTTGCCTCTTATCTAGAAAAACAGCAGCCACACATCATCCAATGGAGATCACAAATGCTAGGATGTGTGTAATCATTGGCACTGCTTTGTGAATGGTCAGTTTAAGCTTCAACTTAACACTGTATTTTTTTGCATTTCATTTCACTCTGACCTCTCAGCTCACATTCCTACTCCACAAAATATTATGCCACAATACATTTGTTAGGCTTTAAAGTGCCACAAGATCAGCTAACTCTACAGAAAACATTACATTACAAAGGCCACCAGAGGGCATACTTAATCTTCCTTCAGTGTTCCAGCCTTTTTAGTCTGTTACAGCTAGGGATGGAAAGATCTGTCAATTTCAGTCCTCTTAGCTTCTCATTTTTCCAGTTTTCAATTCACTTCTCCCCATTTCTGCAGCAATTTTCAAGTAAAAAAAAATCCTAATGAAAATTCTCCAGCATTTTAGTGCAAATCCTTTCTAATAAACACATTTTTGTAGGCAGTTTTGTCTAATGTACACATTTTTGCAAAAAAATTTTCATCATATAATGCACTTTTGCATGTTATTTTGACTCATATATTCATCATTTTTACACGTACTTTCCCCTAATATGTGCATTTTTGTAAACATTGTTTGGTTGGCAAACTGCATGCAAGATTCAGGTAAGAATTGCCTGTGTTAGAATTGCTTAATATGTTTTTTAATAATGTTTTTAAACCTTTTTTAAAGTTGTTGTTTGTTAAAATGTTTTTAATGCTGTTTTGTTTTAATGTATTTCAAGATCTGTTTTTATGATGTTTTAAGTGTTTTTGGCGCTTTGTTTGCTGCCCTGGGCTCCTGCTGGGAGGAAGGGTTGGATATAAATTAAATAATAAAAAAATAAAATAAATAAGTGCAAATTTCGAAGGATGCCTGTGTTTCAATTCTCATATTGTTTCAGAAAGTGCAAATTTAATAGATTTGGCTTGAAATGTGAATTGAACATAAATTCTCACCCATGCCTAGTTATAGAAAAACCAGAAACAACTCTTGTGGCACCTTAAAGACTAATTGTTTATTGAGACCAATTTTTCTTGTCCATCAAAGCTTACACCACAGCAAATCTATAATTCTTTCAGATGACACAACAAGGCTTACTTTTGCCTTTTCTTTGAAATGTGAGAGTATCTTGAGGCAGTAATTTTAAAGGACTTTCCACTCAACTTAAACAGTATTGCTGGCATCTAGAATTTCGGTAATATGGTTGTGGAAAATATCTGTTACCAGATGTTTATGTCTCCCCCCCCCCAATTTTCTTTACAGAATAATATGGATGTTTTAACAAGTACTATAGAAAGAAGAAAGTGATCTAAACTGTGTAATGCCTCTTATTTCTAACATATTAAAAACAAAAGCTTATGCTATAACTTTAAAAAAGTGTATAAAATACAGACCTTTACAAAGCAAATCTTTAAACATTCCAGCATCCCTCCTCCATATCAGAAAAAGCTTGACCAAGCAGGAAGATCTGACATCATTTCCTCCATGACTGCAAAGTAGGTGGGTCAATCTTAGGGCTGATAACCCATTAGCTAAGATGTGTCCTTTCCCTTAAAGAGGTGACCTGGTCAGCCTGTCCACTGCCACTGCATTTGCAAAAGTGATGGTGGTGCTGGCCAGGGACACCTCACCCACAATACCTCACTCCAAGCAAGCACCCTATGGCCACATCCATACTAGACATTTATTCCACATTTGGCTTCCCCCAAAGAATCTTGGGAAGTGTAGTTGTGAAGGGTGCTGAGAGTTGTTAGGAGACCCTTATTCCCCTCACAGAGCTCCAATTCCCAGAATTCTTTGAGAAGAGGGGCTGACTGTTAAACCACTCTGGCCATCAGAGCTCTGTCCAGGGGATAGGAGTCTCCTAATAACACTCAGCACCTTTCACAACAACACTTCCCAGGATTCTTTGGGGGAAGACATGACTGTTGAAATACATGTCTGGTGTGGATGTGGTCTATGTTCCTCAGAGACAGATACAGGGCAAGAGGACCTCAGAGGGTCTTAAGAAATGCCTGCACAGAAAGGGAAAGAAAGTTGGCCGCACTAGCCGTGGAGGAGACTGGTGTGCAGGGAAGCAGTAGCTGGTATCCCTTGTCTCAGGTGGCATAAAGTCTTATGTCAGCCCTTGTCACACTACAGAGCTGGTTCCAAAGAATCAAGGCCTTTTGGGGGTGGGGGGAAATCTCCCACTCCTGCTCTAGCAATGGAAATTGGGATTCAGCAGGGGTGTAGTCATCCAGGGTCTCAGGGGTCTTAGACACCTTACTTTTTGGGAGCAGGGTCCCAGCAGCGTCTCTATATCTCTGGTATCCTATGAGCCAATTGTCATGAAAGGGGAGTGTGACAGTCATTGAGATGAGTCTTCTAACATGCTTCCTTGTCCTTTCCTGCTGACTGGAGCCAATCAGAGTGAAAGAAGATGGGTCAGCTACTGAGAAGACGCTTTTAAGTAGCTAACACTCCCCCCTTTCATGCTTATTGGATCCTAGGGACTTCTGTTGTTGTGGGAGAAGACATTAACAAGGATCTCATTCTTACCCTAGCAGCAAAAAAAGGGTGTGTGTGGCTGTGACTGTAATGAAGAGATCCTGCACTTCTGAATTTGCCACTACACTACTGAGCTTCAGTCATAAAAAGCATTAAAAACAAATGAGTTTTCTATGAATCCTGCCTTCACACAGTGTCAGAATATGGAACAAAGCACCAAAGTGCACAATTTCCCCCATGTTTCTGTTGTACAGGCACCTCTTTCCTGTGTTTTTCTGCTAACAGAAGCTGAAGGAAACCACATTTTATTCCATCAGGAGGCTTGAGTAGTTTACCTGATGATCTCCCACACACTTCTGCTTTGCTTTCCTGTAATGAGGTTGAAGCTCCTGGAGAACAATAGGACAGATACAAAATGTCAGGCAATTCACTTCTAAATTCATTGCCTTATGTGTTTTGGGGGGAGGTGGGGGTGGATAATAATCAAACTTAGTTTTAGCTCTACAGCACCAAACTCTCTAGCCCTGCTTAGGTGTTCACCTGCATGGGATCTCCGAACATGGGGAGAGAGAATCTGGCTGTAGCCTCAGATCTTTGGGCGCTGAGTGGGGAAAGCTTAAAGGGAACATCTTTGTGTGTTCGGCTGAATGTGCACAACCGGGAATGCCGAGCAATCAGAAACTCTAATCATGTGGAGGATTCTAAGTGTGTTCAGATCTTTCCACTAACACATGAAGGTTGGGTTGGAGCCGGCAGAGACAGGGATGTCTGGGTGAGTATACCATGCTCAGCTCTACTCCTTCCTCCATATGTTCTGAGAGTGCATGGGAGCAAACACCTGCCTTTCTCTTGTGCTTCAGCCTCCCCCGTACACACCAACTGTTCTCATTTACCAGCCACAGTCCCTAATATTTTCTTATACCTCTCTGAGATAAATCGCTACAACTTGTTGCCTTTTGAGTAGATGTTGGGGTGCATTTTTAAACATTCTGCTCATGCACAAGAGTTTTCCAAGTTTCAGAACCCCATGTGTGGTTCTAGAAGTTAAGTCTCAGAGTGGGATCAGATGCATTTTGACTAGACACAGACATATATATGCAAATGTATGCACATGAACATGGAAGGGCCACGCTTCAGTTGCAGAACATCTGCTTTGCATGCAGAAGGTCCCAGGTTCAATCCCTGCTGTCTCCTGCCACGACTGGGAGAGACCCTGGAGAGCTGCTGCCAGACAGTGTAGACAACACTGAGCTTGATAGAACAATGGTCTCACTCAGTATAAGGCAGCTTCCTATATTCCTACTAACGGCAAGCATACTGCTTCCCATTCATTTCCTCCCACCCCCAGTAATCCTCTGTCCTGATGTGGTTGACTGGCTGTGTTTGATTTGCAGCTATTCAATAATAAGAACTCCAAGATCCACAGTGGGATTAAGCATTCAGTTAAACATTCTTGAAGTGTTGTTCAGTTTCCTAACAGATCCTTCTTCTTCAGAAGCCGATGCACAACATACTATGGCAGAATTAATGAACAGAGGGTACAGCAGACAGAGAAATATTTGCACAAATACATAGCTGGTATCATCAAAGCCTGCTCTAGGCTTTAAGAGGTTCTTGGCAAAGTGCCATTGGGTTGGCCCCTTCCAGCTTACCTGGGTAGGGATGGAATGATCTGTCCATTTCGATTCTCTCGGTCTCTCGTTTTTCTAATCATAAATTCAGTTCTCCACATTTCTGCAGCAATTTGAATTTCTCTCCCACCCCCTATCCGGTTGTAGTAGAGGATAGCAGTGGTGGCAAAGGTTAGCATGGCAACTGGATTTGGGGGCTCCCATTTTTAATGCCCACAATTCCCCGGAGCAGTTTTTTAAAAGAGGGGTGCAGGGCAGGGCAGGAGGGGAGAGAGTCCAGTAGTTCAAACAGAACTCAGCTTGCATTTTTCTAGAACAGCCTCTGCCAACCTGGTGCCCTCCATATGTTTTGGACTATAACTCCCATCACCCCTAACCACTGGCCATGCTGGCTGGGGCTTCAGGTTGAGGAAGACGCTGGAGTTCAAAACATCTGGAGGGTATCTAGGACTAAGTCATTATACAGCACGCATTATACAGTACACAAAAGTTTTATTTTAAATCCATTTAAAATACACTGTTTTGGGAGAAGGAGGTAATTTAATACTGTTTCCAAGATCAGGCCTGTGAATCTCCCCTACTCTTAAAATCTCTTTACTCTGTGCCTGCCAACTTAAAGCGGAAATGGTGCTTCTCCATGGAAATAAATGTAACTGCTTGGCTTTAATTCCTACAGAGGCTTTTCATGAAAGGGGAAAGAAGAGCATCATGAACTACCTCCTGCCATGTGAATCTTCCTGAACATTAGAATCGACACTGAATTCCAATACATGTGGATCACAACAAACAGAGTAATTCCAACCATACATCTCCACGAGATGTCACACTTCTCTCAATGTTGCACACTATGTTTGTATTGTGTCTTTTCATAGCTATGAATTTATTTTTTTAACGTTTTCTAAAACACTCTCCACCAGATGTCGCACTCCTCCAAAGGTTGCACAACATGTTTGGATTGTACTTTTTCATGTATGAATTAATAAAAAACTATCTCCAAAGCCTAGGGGAAGTGGCAATAAATTATTGCTGGGAACCAAAGTGAAGGATAGAAGGTGGAATAGTTGACTTTTTTTCTTTTGAAAAGAAGCCACCCTCCACCAGAAAGTATTATAAATTGTGGTTGAAATTCCCTTCTGTTTCAAAAGAGATCTACTATTTGGCATTGAGGGAGGAGTATATTCTATTCCAGAAACAGAAAAGCAAAGCTTACACGGTTCTTTGAATGACGCCAATAAACATTTGCGAGTGAAGGGGCGAAATAAGACAAGGACACATCAGCTTGAGTTGAACAAGGGCCACTTTATTAAACTATACAAAAACACCTTTTAAAGTGACCTGCAGAGGGAAACCTAGGTGCAGAACTATCTATAAGCAAGCATCTTGCCATACAGCTCACGGGCGACCAGCCCCTGCTTGGGACAAGGGCAAGCCCCATCTGCTTACCCCTTCCGCCAGCCACACCCAGTAGGTGAGTAGGGGGGCCTTCTCAGGTCACCACCCCCTGGGGCCGCACAACCCTCGGGTGGATGAGTTAAGTTGGCCCCAAAAGCAGCCCATATCCTGCCCTCAAGACGCAAAGCTCTGACAGACAGGCCTCTGGAACCGCCAATCACCTCCAAAGGTGCCTAAGGGGGCCACCGAGCTGTCCTTACCTATTTCCCTTTCCGCACCTTCCCACCGCAAAAAGGGGACAAATCTCTATTTAGTCCCCTTTTACCCACTGCCGAGAAGCACCTTTCGCAGACACCTCTGCAGGTCTGCCAAAAAGACATTACCTGCGTCAGACAGGTGAACGCCATCGGCCCTGTACAGTTCACCCATCCAATGCTGAATGCAGGGTGTGAAATAGCCAACCCCCCCTGCCCCAGAATAGCCAACCGAATTTGCCGGTTGACTTTCTTTCGCGCTTGGTCCATCCCTATCGGACTCCAGACACCACACCAAACCCTTCGTGGGAGTGTGTCTGACCAAAGCAGACGTACCCAAGGCCAACATTGCCTTATTAACTGCATGCCATGCATGCCTGCCAAACTGAGGGCCATGCCCTTTCGTTGCAACTGAGGACCATGCCCTTAAGTAACCGAGGCCATCGTTGCCTCCTGAACTGCATGTCCACACATGCCTGACAAACTGAGGGCCATGCCCTTCTGTTGCCTCCTGAACTGCATGTCCGCACATGCCTGCCAAACTGAGGGCCATGCCCTTAAGTAACCGAGGCCATCGTTGCCTCCTGAACTGCATGTCCGCACATGCCTGCCAAACTGAGGGCCATGCCCTTCTGTTGCCTCCTGAACTGAATGTCCGCACATGCCTGCCAAACTGAGGGCCATGCCCTTCCGTTGCCTCCTGAACTGCATGTCCGCACATGCCTGCCAAACTGAGGGTCATGCCCTTCCGTTGCCTCGCCAACTGCATGTCCGCACATGCCTGCCAAACTGAGGACCATGCCCTTAGGTAACCGAGGCCATCGTTGTGTCCCGAACTGCATGTCTGCACATGCCCGCCACCTGAGGGCCTTGCCTCAAATACTGAGTTGGGAATGACCACCACATGCGGAGATGTCTGCACTGAACCAAGCTGGGACAAAGTGGGTAGGAGCCTGTCCCAAAGTATTCCTCGCCAGCCAAGCCACCACACTGCAGCCCATTGACTGAGGCCTAACTGTAAGCCCAGGATAGGGTGCGCAGCTGCTCTATCCCTGTCCAGCAACATTGCCGGTCCATCAATGTTATACAGGTACAACTCCCTTCCATGGAGACATCTGATTGCTGGAGGGCCTGCCGAGACAAATCTCGCTTGGATCTGGCCACCACCTCACCTATCCTAAAAGCTCCAAAAACCAGCATAAGGGCTGCCGCCTGGAATAGTCTGGCTTCATAGCTTGAGGAGCATACTGTTTTTCACTGGCCCACCATACTCAATAAAATGTCCCGTGAGAAAGGGCAACGGGGATCGAGGGTGGCAGGGTGTTCTCTAGCCCACCCAGCTAACATACGGCGGACTCTGAAGTCCCTGGAATAAGTGGGAAAATCATCAGCCTTTACCTTGAAGTGCTTGGACTGAGAGGCCCAGTCTCCAGCCATTCACTAGGCAATCCCAGCAGGTGACTCACTGAATAGGCCACTCTGGTGCATAGCCCTTGCCGGCCCAGAAGTCCTGGGAATAACCCCTCCTGCGTTCTGATAGCTGTTGAGCATGCTGGGGCGACAGACCGGCTTATGGCCATCTTTGACTCTGCTCCCCAATCTCCCAATGTGCAGTTGCACAGCACAGCTGAACCGCTCCACCTGAGTCTACCTTACCATGCCCCAAAAGAAAACATTAAAATCTGGGCACTAGAGAACAAAGGAACAGACAAGGGCCATAACCCTACCTAAAATGGACGGGACAGTTCCCAAGCCTCACTGCCTATAAGTCCAAGCCTGCAGCCAGCACAAAAACCCCGATGCATCCACGGACTTCCAGTTCTACCTCCCAGCCCTACCTAGAGATGCTATGGACCTTCAGCCTGCAGTTCAGAGGCTCTAGCCCTGAGCTATGTTACGTAATTCTACAGCAAGTTAGTTAGTTCTTCCCCAGGAGTGTGGGAAAACTAGACCAAATGATTTGGGCAAGAATATAAAATGTAACCTGCAGTTTGGCTCTAATTTCTTGATCAATATTTGATCACAACAAGCATTAAATTATTATACAGCCACAAACCTGAACCTGTAGTAAGGCTGTGGAAGCCCTGCTACGACCTCATAAACCACCGGAAAAGACCTCTAATACCTGGAGGGCAGACAAGAAACACTGTCTTGGCCTAACTGTCATGAAACCCTTACTGACTGACCACATGAGTATGATTGGTGGTGAATTAGGTGGTATGCCCAGGAAGGTTAACACCGGGCAGGATGGTCCATTGACACAGCCATTAAGATGAACCAGTTACATAGCCATTCCATAATCTGTGACATCAGGTGTTAACATGCATCCAATTTTTTTTTTTTACCCTTTCATCCCAACAGCTCCTTCAAGGAAGGAGCTGAAGCGCTCCATGCGAGAATAGAGCAGCCTATATGTAATGCTCTACCTCATAGAATTGACTGAAAAGGCAAAAACCCAGCAGCTATAAATCCCCTTGTATCCCCACAGTAGATGAAAAAACAGATTAGATGTCATACTTTCCCATAGGCAGTGCATTAACTAACTGGTAGGAAGCCATTACTGATTGCCATTGCGTCTATGCCCAAGACAAATTTAAGAGTGCAGTCCCTTAAGGCAAGCCTTGAGACTACAATATGGGATCCAGAAACTGAAAAAAAAAACCATAACAAAACAAACCTCCCCAGGAACTGGGCAGTCTGCAAGCAAGGTCCCAGTACCTTGAGCTTAACAGGGGAGGAACGCTTTCCTTGAGCAGCTACTGCTGGGTGCTTCTCCTCACTGCTGTGAGGGCCACTGGCCTCATATTTCCCTGTTTCACATAAAGAAAGGAAATAATTTATGAGTAAGCACACTTTCCCAGCCACCATTTTAGTGCAGCTAACCCAGTTCCCCAAAGCACAGATACTGGAGATATGGCGCTGCCACCCATATTTGGCCAACTGCAGCGGCCTCCCCCTTGTAGGCTTCCAAACACCTATCATAATAGATGTCCAAAATGCAAAATTAACATCCTATATCCCTTTCTAGTAAATGATATCATAAATCCAAGAGCAGCAGATGCTGAGGATGTGTTGCTGTCACCAATATGTGGCTGCACTATAGCAGGTTTCCCAACACATATCTAAATAGATGAGCCAATGCAACAGTTGCACGCTATATGTAATTCCAGGCAATGATATCAGAAGTCCTAACTAAAATGTAATTTCAGGTAATGATGTTTCGTTGTTGGTGCCACAATCCTCAGTAAAGGGGGGAAGAGTCTGCCTGGACCTTAAAAGGCAGCCCTATGTCAATAAGAGTCTAAGATCCTGTAATATGAGGGATCTCTATTAGGCAAATCGGGCTTTCCTCTTTATTCCTATTCCCCAATCAATATGATTACCATCTGCTAAACTTTCCATTCCTAACTAAATTCAGGTAAATGCCTCTTCTGTCTCAGAGTGAACAAATAGCCTGAAATTAACACTTGGAATGCAAAAGGACCGCTCACTTAAGATAGAGCGATTTAGACATTTTCTAGCAAACTGTTATCTCCGCCCTTATTATCATATAACTATGAAAGGCCCAAAGGCTAAAAAGGCTCACTAGGCCCCACCAATATACTAGTATGTAGTATAATAATCATATAATTAAGTACTTCAAACCTCATACATGCCCGGGCCTAGCAAGAAGTTGAACCTATGCCTGGGCCTAGCAAGAAGTCATAAGCCTCATGAAAGGGCTCTGCCATCACATCATGCATCCACCCTATAATAATATAATAAAGAACCAACCTGTGTATATCATCAGGGGAGGCTAAGCTGGATAACCTGTGGGGGTGGGCAATCCTTCCCCTATGTCTGGGCCTAGCAAGAAGTCATAAGCCTCACAAAAGGGCTCTGCCATCACATCATGCATCCACCCTGTAATAATATAATAAAGAACCAACCTGTGTATATCATCAGGGGGGGCTAAGCTGAACCTGTTGGGGGGAGAGTGCTCAGAGGCAACTTAAACTAGAAGGATTAGACACAATTTCTTTTGTTCGTCCCTTTTATTCTGATATATTTTTAATTTCCCTTTATGTGCATGAGTCTGTCTTTAACCAGTGTATTAGCATGACTATATTTAATTTTGTTTGTATATCCAGTATAGTCTCATTTATTTTTAAACTTCCTGTGTCTTTCTTTTAACTAGCAGCAGCACTAACGTGGCGCTGCTCAATAAAAAGCCTCAATCAAATAGGCCCATGGCCCCTCCCCTCCCTGCCACACGCCACGCACACATAACGCTGCGACACACGACGTTGCCCTTAACGAAGATGGCCGCGGCAGCATCGCTCCCTCCTCGCAACTATGCCCCGCTTATCCATGCTGCGCAGGTAAGTGGGGCTTCATATCTGTAAAATATTTAGTCACTATAGATTTATAAAGCCAGTCAAGTAAACTGGACATGCAGTTTCTCAAAAATGCTGCTGGTATTTCGCTTTTGTGAACCTCATGAGACAGCCACTGCAGTGGAGGATGATCCATTACGGCTAGCAGGGTGCTGCTCTACCAACCTGCTTGCCCTCAGTGACAACCCAATATGGCATGACTCTACCTGTCATTGGCTCTGGCTCCACTTACTCCTAGTCTCCCTGCCTTCCACCCTACCAGTCCCAAGGAGCACCAAACACCACTGAGCCACTGTAATACTATTTCAGAAAGTGCTGGCTTTGGCCTTTAAAGCCTGCCAAAGCTTTATAATCAGCTACTAAAGCCCTGCTCTCAGGTCTGTTAATAAGAGATTGTAGGTCAATGGGTATCAGGGATGAGGCTTTTCGGTAGTGGCCCCATCCTACCAGAATTCACTCCCCCAGAAAATACACGAGGCCTCATCTTTGTTAATTTTTAAGAAAACTCTTGTCAAATTTTTATTTCCATCCACATTTTATTAATTCCTGTAGTTGCTATTGCTCAGGTTTAAGGTGGGTGGTGGAATGTGTTTTTAATTTGATGATTTTGTATATTTTCATGCCTGAAACAATCAATCAATCAATCATTTTTATAGAATAAGTTTTCAGACCATAACAAATACAATAAAAGCAAATACCTTTTTTTTAAAAAAATCAGTGAATACATAAAATACATAAAACTGATAACTAAAATCTAAATATTAAGAACATTAATTGATTAGCTGATCATGCTTTATGGAATTCTTTATAGTGCCTACGGAGTGCCCTGAAAGGAAGTTTAAAAATCATTTAATAAAAAATAAACAGAGGTTCCTGGCCTTTTTAGTCTACCCTGGTTTTATGTATGTATGTGTTGCATTTATCTCCCAGTTTTCTTCCATGGAACTCAAGGCAGCATGAACTGATCTCCCATCAGGCACTAAACAGATCCAGATCTGATTAGCTTCATCATGGTGGATGTGCCTTCTAGGGATTGGAAGATCTGTCTGTTTTGGTTCTCTCAGTTTCTCATTTTTCCAATCTTAAATTCAGTTCTCTACATTTCTACATTTCGATCTGCAATCCTCATGAAAATTCTCCGTCATTTTAGTGCAAATTTCTCCAAATAAACACATTTTTGTAGGCAGTTTTGACAAAGGTACACATTTTTGCCAGCCGTTTCTCATCATTTCATGCCTGTTTGCATGTTATTTTCACTCATGTATTCATTTTTATGCACACTTTCCCCTAATATATGCATTTTTGTAAATGTTGTTTAGTTGGCAAACTGCACCCCAAAATTCTAATAAATGAGAATTTTGAAGGATGGCTGTTTTTCGGTTCTCATATTGTTTCAGAAAGTGCGAATTTGATACATTATGCTTGAAATGTGAACTTAATTGAAATTGTCACCCATCCCTAGTGCCTTCACAGAAGAAGACCAAAATATAGTCATTCTTACAGAGCCTCTAAAGCTAGCAGACTAGCAGAGTACATAAGAAGCAACTTGCATTGAGTTCAATAGGGCTTACTCCCAGGAGATTGTGCACAGCCCTACAACTTAAAGGTAGGAATACTCACCGATTGAGCCCAGGCTAGGCCACAGAGAGACAAGTACAACAGAGCACCCTTCATCTTCAGAGATTCCTAAGGGAAGAATAATATCACAACTAAGAAATGTTCCTAATTTAATCTTGAATATCAATTATCATAGTCCAGAACACCCTACTCCTGCTCAAATATCACAAACAAACCATTCATTGTTCTGAGAATTGGGCATTAAATAATGCCCTGCGCTTCTTTGGAGAAAAGCAGTGGAGGCTGATGGCTCCAGCATCAGTGGGGCAGCGAACCTGTTTTAGTCTGAAGTTTCAAGGAGCTGCCCAAGGTCCTTTCAGACTAAAACCTGGGGCGGATTCACAGCCCCACTGACATCGGAGCCACCAGCCTCCACTGAAGGTGTGGGATATAAATCTAATATACATAAATAAAAAATGACAATCATATTTCTGAATCGCATGTATAGCATTGGTTTGCAAGATGTGGAGGCCAAGCCCATGCTTTTGTTGTTGATTATATTTATAGCCCACTTCTCCAGAGTGGGATACGTTGTCCCTTCCCACTCTTACCCTTACAACAATCTTAAGAGGTAGGTTAGGCTGAGAAATAGTGGCTGGCCCAAGGACATCCAGCATACTCTAGGGTTGAATGAACCAGGAACTCTCCAGTACATATTCAGCATCATAACCACTATACTTTATAACTTTATTATACTTCATAAACTCTTCTTATGTTCTTGCTGTATTGGCTCTCCATATGAAAACTAGCAGTTTTCTGGCATTCTACCCATAACACACCATACTGGCCCTCAGTGTGTTCACCATAGGGTTGCCAGGTTCAGGACCTGAGACTGATCCTGGATCTTTAGGAGAAGAGAAAGTTGGCCAAGTGCAGGTGTTCTTGCAACACTGTAATGGGAAAAACCACAAGGTGGAATTCTCCCTTCCCCCTGCACAACTTTTAAAGATACAGAAGACCTCTTGGTTGCCAGTCCTGGCCTCCAAGAGGTCTTCTGTATCTTTAAAAGTTGTGCAGGCGGAAGGGAGAATTGCAAGAACACCTGCACTTGGCTGACTTTCTCTTCTCCTAAAGATACAGAATAAGTCTCAGGCCCTGAACCTGGCAACCTTAGTTCACCGGGATGCAAGTCCCACCAAGTTCAAACAAGGGGCCAAACAAAGCATTCACTAGACATGTAGCATGCAGCTATATATCTAGTTTTGTCTTACTTAATTACAGGGGCAGGGGGGTAGCTGTTAGCAGGAAAGCAGTGCAGGGTTGGGGGAGGTTATTTCTTCCTGCCCCTGCACGACAGGGAAAAAAATCCCCCTTGCACATGTTGGGGTAAGAGACTTAGGTGAAGAAACAGTCCCCGTAGTTGCAATTGCTCTTTGCAGTGGAAAATAATACTGTCTCATTTGCTTCAATAGGAGCTTCCCCTCATGTAAACTGCAGGTGCGAGGTGGGTGTCTATGGACTGAGACCATAACAGAGACCAAAGAATTATACCTGCCCCCAATCCCCATGCCAGAGTCCTGATGTGGATTGCAAACCATGTCCCGGCAATTTGTGTTGAAAAGCAACAAGCCCCTGCAGTTAAGGACACAGCTACAGAAATAATGTAATGTCTAGTTTGGTCCTTAGTTAGTTATACTCAGAGGAACTTAATTCACCATGACTAAGGCTGCAAACCAATAAAGGTCTACCCAGAATGAAGCTCCATTAGGTTCAATGGGACTTACTCCCAGGTAAGTGTGTATTGGCTTGCAGCCTAAGTTGTCCTACTGATTTTAGCAGACCTAAGTTAAAACAAACTTGTCTGGCTCCAACTCAATGTAAATTTCAAAGCCTCTGCATGCATATCCAAGCCACTTGATTAGGGCAGCTTTGCATAATATGGATAACCAATTATACTGGATAAAACAAGAACTATCTGTACTTGACAGCAGTGGCTAAACATATTGCTTATGCTGGTTTCCCTTCCCTCTTAGCCCCCCCCCCCAACAAGCAGAGTCTGCTTAGAAGCATCTGCCTTAAATGGAGCACATTACACCTTTCACATTATGTCTCTAATACCTGAAGTTGATTATGTAGAAATATTTCTCCAGATTATTCAAAGCCACAGAATTGCACAGTTAAAAGGGAGGACCCCAAAAGCCATTTAATCCACCCTTTAAAACCTCCACATGTTAAGCCACATCTACAACACATTTATTTATTTTTGTTTCAATCATTAAAATGTGCTGCCTGTCTGTCATTGTTGGGGTTGAAGGCAGTGTGGCCAATGAAAACGAGGACAGAGCCCCTGCACCTTTAATAGCTGTGCAGAAGAGGAAATTTCTACACAACTATTAAAGGTACAGCAGCCCTGTCCTCCTTCATCAGGCCAATTCTAGATGAAGGTGTCTTAACAGAGTCTCAACACAGTATCAGAATAATAAAAACATGAAACTGTAGATAAAATCAAACTGTGTGCCATTATACATGAACAACAGCAACAGTAAAAGAAGCAGTTAGAAAATCAGTGACAGACAGATCTAACCCTAGACAAAAAAAGACTAAATCCAGAAAATCCAACAAATCAAATCTGAGGAAATGAGGGAAGCTTTGCTCGGCATCTAAATAGTAATATAATAAACCCCTACCATATTTTGTACAGATCCTATCAGCCTTGTCTGGCATGTGCTATAGCATGCTTTAAGGTGAAGGTTGCAGCCTTGAATTTGAATCATCATAGTTTGTTTTTCAAACAAACACATATTGGCTGTTCCTACTAAAAGAAGCAGAATTAGAATTTGATCAAGGTTCAATTTCCGTTTGTCAGCATTTAAGATTTGCAGTGTTACAGAATGGAAGACAGAGTGCTACGTTTAGCTGAGTCAAGGGGAAACAATAGATGAGTAAAGGATAGTAGGGGAGTTAGGAAATTACCTTGTGTTTCCTGAAGACAAGGTATCTTCAGCAGATGTTTGCAGCCTTTTGCACACCTTGCTGAAGTTTAAAGTTTATTATAATAGTAATGGCCAATCAGCTCTGGCTACTTTTAGCACTTGCCCACAGATAACTGGAGGAGGGTCAGTTTTAATCTAAAAAAGTCCTTGTGGTAGAAGTCAGCCATCTAATGTTCCATCTAGCCGGATAAACAAAATGCAGGTTATAAATATCTGTTGTGCAGCTTAAGGTACATGATAGTGACTGGCATTTTACCACAGGAGGCTTCCACTTCTTCAGTTAATAATATGGACAAAACTAGACATTTAAAACAGAGGTGACTAACCCTCAGTTTGGGAGCCTGATCCAGCCTTCCCAAGCAATTTTTTGTGCCCCCTATGACCCACTGATTTCGGCAATGGCAGCAAAAAGGGGGGATTAAAGCAGATATAATGCAGGGATGGGCAGATTCCAGCTCCCTGAAGGGGATGCAAATTCACCACTCTGCGGTCATGAGATTGAATTGATCAAGCTATAAGTGGCTACTAGCCATGATGGCTATGCTCTGCCTCTATAGTTGGAGGCAATGTGCTTCTGAATACCAGTTGCTGGAAACTGTAGGAGGGGAGAGTGCTCTTTCGCTCAGATCCTACTTGTGGGGTTCCTATGGGGAACTGGTTAGCCATTGTGACAACAAGATGCTGGACTAGATGGGCCATTGGCCGGCTCCAGCAGGCTGTTCTTATGTTCTTAATATGATGAGCAGAGAGGGAAATAACTCCCATGCACAGATCAGCTGGGGAGGGGACGGGCTACGTGCCCCCCTCTGTGTGTGTCTGCTTGTGTGTGTCCTGTGTATGTGAGTATCCTGTGTGCATGTGCATGTGCGAGTGTGGGCTGCCCACAGCCACTTGTGGCCATTACTGGCATGAGGCCCCTGGAGGGTTGGCCAATAGTGAGAGCAGCCCTAGAACCCAAAAAAGTTAGCCACCGCCCCCAGGGATGACCAAATATGTCGATTTTGGTTTCTCTGGTCCTTTTTTTCCAGTCTTAATTTCGGTTCTCCACATTTCCATATCAGTTTGTTATTTTTTTTAAGTCCTCATGAAAAATGTAGTGTGAATTTCTTTTAATATACACGTTTTTGTATGCAATTTTTCCTAACGTACACATTTTTGCAAAGGAATTTCCCTTAATATAATGCATCTTTGTATGTTAGTTTCACTAATATATGCATTTAAATGCATATGTGAACTCATTACTTGGATGGAACACTGCACTGAAAAATTCAGAGATGTGCAACCTTCAAATGATGACTGTGTTTGCGTATTGTTTCGGAATGTCTGAATTAGATAAGTTTGTCTTCAAATAAGAACTGAATAAAATTTCTCCCCCATGCCTATCCACCCCTCGTTTCAAAGAACATGGAGCAGCCCTGTATCATGTTCCACTCTTCCCTGCTTAACAGCTAGCTCAACTTATCTTCTGTCATTATGATGTGTGCTGCATGATGTCTGTTTCTTCATTTCTACTCCATGTCAATTGCCCCTGCTCAGGGGCTGGGAAGACAGGATTTTCAGGTCAGAGGTAAATGAAATGCAAATATAAAAAAACAAAAGACAGTGATGATTTCCTGAATGCAATGCCATACCAACCACAACAAGATTCCTATGAGTAAGGCAGAAAACTCAGCATCCTGAAACCAGCTGGGGTTCCTAACCAAAAACCAAAACTAAAAAAACCTGGCCAGTCAGCCAAGGTCACAGAAATCCCCATGCAGCACAATCTACAACCCTGGGGCTGCAGGTTAGTGTAGAATGCTGCTGCACGATTGCTGACATGAGTGAGACCCTGTCAGCACATAATACCTCTGCTTTGAAATCTGCACTGGTTGCTGATTTGCTACCAGGCTAAGTTCAAGGTATGCTTTCCATATTACAGATGCTCTTGTAAGAAATGCATCCTTCAGTATGGTCAGCTATGCTTTGGAACTCCCTGCCTATTAACATTAGGCAGGTGCCTTCATTGTATTCTTTTCAGCACCTGCTAAAAACATTTTTTGTTTAAGCAAGCCTATCCAGGCATGCAGAAGCTATTATGCTTTTTATCTGTTTTTAACTCATTGTTGGTTTCATTAGTTTGAATGTTTTTAAATACCTGATTTTAACTGTTTTTGCCAATAATTTTATTGCTTTAATTCCTCCTGTAAACCGCTTTGAGGTTTTTCACAATAAAGTGGTATATAAATGTTGTAAATGAAATACAAATAGATTTTGGAGTCACTTTGGCCCTTGGGTCACTTTCCTCTTCTAGGAACAAAGGAATCTTCCTTATACTGACTCAGGCCATTTGGTACAATCTAGCTCAGTACTAATGACATGGACTAGCATTGGCTTTCCGGGATTCCAGAAAACAGTCTTTTCAAGAGATTGAATGAGCTACCGCCCTTCTCCTGTTCAAAAAAGTATTTTTTTCCATTTTTCAATTACTAATGAATGCACAGCACACCTAGGGCAGATTGTCACCATGCATTTAAAGCACATTCAACATACATTTGAAGCAAATGAATCCCACCACAGAATGATGGGAATGGTAGTTTGTTAATAGTGGTGAGAACTATAACTGTGAGGGGGAAACTACACTTCTCAGGATTCTTGGGGGGAAATGTACTGAATTCTTCACCCAATTCCATGTTCTGCACCTGAGAAGTTCAATCATGGAACTTATTACCTATGACTAAGATGACAGGGAGTAACAATTGTTCCTAAATTGTTCCTAAATGTAGCCATCATGGCCTGCTTGTGGACCTTCTTGAGGCATCTGTTGGCAGGGCCAGTGCTATCATTAGGCCAACTAGGCAGCCGTCTAGGGCGCAGACCTCAGAGGGGCGCAGTACTGACCTTTGAGGGGCACAGTTTTATACAGATTAGTTTTTTAAAAATGGTGCATCAACCCTACAAGAAACAGGTTCAAAAGACTGGAAGAACATTGGAGCAACTCTCTCTTCACATGAGAGGAATACTGACCATTTAGAAAACTATCAGACCTGGAGAGAACTTGAATTGCGCTTATCTAAAGGAAAAACAATTGATGATATTAACCAGCAGAAAATTAGGAAAGAAGAACAATATTGGCGACAAATCTTGGAACGCTTGATTGCTTTGGTCAGAGTTCTTGGCATGCAAAACTTGGCATTCTGTGGTACAACTGAAAAGTTGTACAGTGCTAGCAATGAAAATATTTTGAAGTTTGTAGAATATCTAGCCGTTTTTGAACCTATCATGAACGAACATTTGCGCAGAGTTAAAGATCAAGAAACTATGGTTCACTACCTAGGAAAAGATTTCCAAAATGAGCTTATACAGCTTCTAGCAGGTGCTATAAAGCAGAAAATTTTAGCACATGCAAACTCAGCCAAATACCACTCAATTATTCCGGACTGCACACCTGATGTTAGTCATATTGAATAAATGACAATGATTGTACATTATGTTGATGTAATCAAACCATCAGATAATGAGATGTCTGAGCCTGAGGTTATCATAAGAGGACATTTCTTGGGATTTGTTCCACTAAAGGAGACTACAGGTGCCTTTATGACAGAAACTCTTCTTGGACAGCTTGAGCAAATGGGATTACCAATTGAAAATCTGCGTGGTCAAGGTTATGATAATGGGAGTAACATGAAAGGCAAAGAAAATGGCGTACAAAAGAGAGTCCTGGACGTAAACCCACATGCCTTTTTTGTGCCCTGCAATGTACACTCTTTAAATTTGGTAGTCAATGATACCACTAAGTGCTGTCTGGAAGCAACTAGTTTCTTCAGTTTGGTTCAACAGATCTATAACTATTTCTCTGCATCGACTCAGCATTGACAAATTCTAACTAGCCATGTATCAGACTTAGGCATAACTGTTAAGCCATTGAGCGAAACAAGATGGGAGAGTCGGATCAATTCTTTGAAACCACTGAGATATCATCTTGGTAGTGTATATGATGTTTTAATAGAATTCTTTGATGACACAAGCCTAAAAAGTTTATCTGGAAATACTTCCCGAATTGAAGCTAAGGCCCTTGCTGATGCAATTTGTAAGTTCAAGTTTGTGGTATCCCTTGTTACACGGTACAACATCCTTTTTGAAGTCAATCTTACAAGCAAGCTACTACAAAATAAGGAATCTGATTTAAATTCAGCTACAAGCCAATTGCAAGTGACCAAGAATTTCCTTGTGGGCTGCAGGTGTGATGAGGGTTTTCAGCAAGTTTTCATAGATGCTACTGAGATTGCAAAGAAGCTAGAAATACTACCAAACTTTGAGACAGAACTGGTTAGATAAAGGAGAAAGAAACAGCAGTTTGAGTATGAGGCCCAAGAAGAGGCACCGCAAGATCCAAAGCAGTAATTCAAAGTAGGTTTCTACTATGCTGTCTTAGACATGGCCATACAATCTGTTGAAGAGAGATTCCAACAGCTACAACAATATAATTCCCTATTTGGCTTCCTGTATGATATATACAGGATCAACAAAAAATCTACTGAAGATGTACTTAAGGCCTGCAAGAATCTGGAAAAATCATTGATGCACAATGGAAACAAAGATATTGATGCTGAAGATCCATGCTGTGAACTTACAGCAATAGCTGGAAGACTTCCAAAGTCTATGTCGCCAGAAGGAGTACTTCTCTTCATACTACAACAAAAACTCCTGGATAATGTGCCTGTTTCTGTTGCTCTAAGGATCCTTCTCACATTTCCAGTGCCAGTGGCAAGTGGTGAACACAGTTTCTCAAAGCTCAAACTTATAAAAACTTACATACGCTCAACAATGTTGCAAAAGAGACTAGTTGGCTTGGCAACTATATCAATTGAACATGCCCAAGCATCAGCACTTGACCTGAAGGAATTGGTGACAAAATTTGCAAAGGAAAAGGCACGCAAAGTGAGATTTTGATGTGCCTGAAATTGAAACTTTTAAGAGACTTAAATTTTAACAACACAATTCACAAGATTATTCAAAATGATTTGTGTGCTAAAACATTTTCTTTTGTATTTGAGAAAGATAATCAAATATTGTTGTATTACTTATTATTACAATTTAAAATAAATTTAGCAGTTTCAAGTTTTGTGCTTTTCATTTTTTCTACAAGACATCTGTTTTTGAAAATTGAAGTTAGCAATTTTTTTGAGGGGTGCAAGTAGTTAGCCTTGCCTAGGGTGCAAAATAGCCTGGCACCGGCACTGTCTGTTGGTCACCATGGGTAGACAGAATACCACAATAAGGTCTGTAACTCAGTGGTAGAGTACTGCTCCGCATGTTGAAAGTCCCATGTTCAGTCCCTGGCATTTCCAGGTAGCACTGGGAAAGACAATTGTATGAAGTCCTAGAAAGCTGCTGTCAACCAGTGCAAACAGTACTGAGCTAGATGAACCAATGATCTAGCTTGGTGTAAGGTAGCTTCCTATATTTCTATGTTTTAACCATGTCCATAATTGGTAGCTGTGGAACAGACTAATGCAGCCCTCTCCAACCTGCTGCCCTCCAGATGTTGGACTATAACTCCCATCAGCCCTAGCCAGCATGGCTAATGGTCAGGAATGATGGGAGTTATAGTCCAAAACATCTGGAAGACAGCAGATTGAGGAAGGCTAGCATAGTATGTGTGTTGCTGGTAATCAATATATTCTATATATAATTAGAAACCATTTCTACTAATAAGGGCCTTCCATACTTATCTCCTGAGTGCTTTGCATTTTTCAAAAATAGAATTATATTTCTTTGAAAATGAATCACTGTTCATTCTCCATTTCAGGGATGGAGAACCTGTGGCCCTCCAAACATTGTTGGACTACAACTCCCACCATCCCTGACCATTGGTCATGTTAGCTGAGACTGATGGGCACTGGAGTCCAACAACAACTGGAAGGCCACAGGTTCCCCTTTCCTGCTCTATCTGCTTACTCCTAATAAATTATGCGGTGTGAACAATGGCTCATATGTACTGTTTGTCATGTAGAAAACATTGCATACAGTGGTGACAGGAGTCAAGACTCAATCCCATTTAATTGGTGGAAGTCATCATGCCAAAGAGGTAGTGGTCCTCAAGGCCAGTTCACATTTTTCATGATGCTATGTCTCCCCACAGTGAACATCAATAACATTTGAAGGGGAGATACATGAATGTAATTACACAGGAAAATGTGGAAGACATGCACTGGCTAGAAGCTCATCTGCAGTATTAACAGATACTTCGGTTATGTTCAAACACGAAAAGTGTGTCAAGAGAAGATCTCATACTTAGTTTCTGGTCCTAATTCAATTGTTTGTTTTGACTTTTAAATCCCTTTGTGGTTTAAAGTCTTTCATAGTTGGGATAATGGTATCTGAAGAATCACCCCACACCTAAATCCTAAGTGCTTTCTCTGAGTGCTCCACTTACTGAGATGTGGCAGGTCCCTATGGTGGAAAGGGCCTTTTTAGAACTGGCCCGTCAGCTGTGAATGCTCTTCCCAGAGAGATTCTCCTGGCACCTACTTGAATATCCTGGTATCAGTAAAAAATATCCATATTTTCCCAAGCCTTTTAAATTATGTTAGGGTTTTATACAGTACAAAGCATTTTTTTAACTGATTTGTTGTTTCAGCATTCCCCCCCTAAGTGATTGGCAATTTTAATAATGGAGTTATATTGGTTGTTTTTTAATATTTTATTATAAGTTTGTTTTATTCCCTGTAAGCTATTCAAAGACTCGCATTTATAAATTATATGTATATCTATATTAGAAAATATAGGTCAAGTGCCATAGAGGGAAGACTCTCCCCTGTGTTTCGGGTCATGTTTGACTACATACTTTAGCCTTCACCAACCTGGTGCCCTGCAGATGTTTTGGACTACAACTCCCATAAGCTCCAACCACCATGTGCTAGGTAGGGCTGATGGAAGTGTGGAGGGCACCATGTTGGCAAAGGCTGACATACATCTTGGATTATTAGCCAAGTAGGTTTAAAATAATTTTATTTTGTAACTTAATCTGGCATTTTTTCCAAAAGCAAAACCTTGCATCTTGCTATGTCAGTCTCCCCAAAACCTCTTCCACAGTGAAACCTGAAATAGCACCCCTCGTAAGTAGGATGGCTTTAACAGCTGTAAAAAATAACTAAAATAAAAAACCATATAAGTACTGCCTACACATCATGGAGGTTTCAGAATGACACCATGCTGATATAAATTAGTGGTGTGGTTTTGTTTTCATGAATACAGGTGATGACACATATTGCTCATATATGTGATTGCATGTACATGTCAGGATGTATCAAATGAATGTTTTATGATTATGACACATAATGATGACATAGGTGCTTGAATTACGTGGGGCAGAAGAGGTTCAGCACTCTTGCCTTTTATGACAGCTCCCTTAACTACTGTTTTTAGAAGGCTATTGGGGACATGATTTGGCTAAAATTGGAGAATTCAGTGGATGGGGTATGTAGATTTCATTAAGGAGACTCCTACCTTTCTCCCATCCTGTGTCTACATCCATAATTTGTGTACTGGGTTTCATACTGTTAAAGCTAAGCAGGTTTCAGCCTGGGAAAATCTCCAGGTGTCTCATGGAAATTGCTCTGAACTTCCCTAAGGCAATGTAGAATAAAATGAAACTGGTCTGACAATTTCATGATTCTTTATTTTTACTTAGAGCAAATCAAGTCTGTACCCCATTTCAAAACTCATCTTGACTTTGATATAAAAACACAGACAGAGCATGTACAGCATACAACAAACTTCTATTTGATAAAAACTCCATTTGACACACATAATTTTCTTCTGCACCATTTAGGGGGGAAAAATCTACAAACCCTACAAAAGTCCACAACAGGTACATGAATACTGGTAAAAAGCGCACATTTAAAAAAACAGACCAAACGAGTACATTTTCATAGGTAGCAATAATGCCAGATATCAGTCTTCATTCTCACTTAACAAGCACCATCTTACATTGTGATGCGTCTTCCTGAGTAGGCGTCTGTGAACAATTGTCATGCAAAACATTAATATTAACCTGGCCAAGAGGTGGCTTATTTTCTTCATTGGTTGTAGTAGTAATCTTGGCCATAAACATCATATCCATGCCCTTTATAGTAGCTATACTCGTCCTCATATGTTCTGAAAGTATCCCCTCGGGGGTACCCATGCTCACTCCCATAGTAATCTGTCTGAACCTCGTAGCCATTCTCGTAACCAGTAGTGGTGGTGGTATCATAAGCCCATGGATCTTCAGGGGTGGTGTCATAGTGCCACTGATCTCCAGGGGTGGTCTCATAGTGCCAGTGTTCTTCCGTGGTGGTTTCATATTGGTCCTGATACTCTGTGGTGGCGGTGGCGGTGGCAGCCAGGGTAGTCGGAATGATGGTGGTTGCTTCATTTTCTTCTCCTCCTTCCTCCTCCTCCTCCTCTCCGTTGCCGCCATTTCCATTCTCTTCTGCAGTGCTGTTGGTGCTCGTACCGTTGATGCCACTTCCATTCTCGTCCACTTTCTCTGTTTCTTCCTCTTCCTCCTCTTCGTTTTCCTCTTCCTCATTTTCATCGCTGTCTTCCTCTTCCTTCCCTGCTTTTTCTGGAGCTTTGTCCTTTTCACCATTTTTAGCTCCTTCTCCTTTCCTAGGTTTCCCCACAGGCTCTTTTTTTATGGGTGCCTGCATCAACACATTAGAAATGGTGGGAGGAAGGAAGAATCCAGAGTTACAAAAGAGGAAGGGAAGAGCAAGTCAGTCAATCCAAACCTTAAGGAAAGATTCTACAAACGTTTCCTATAAATTAATCTACCATGGATGGTAGATTAATATGTTGGGTCAGTGCCAGGATTTCTACTTGCACAACAGAACTTTCCCCCTTTCCTCCTCCTGCACATGCCCAGCAGCCTCCCCAAGTCTACTCCAGAAGGTTGGAGGATCTCCTTGAACATATTTAGGGGGCGTGTGAGGTGAGGAGGGGGGGGAACGTTTCTGTTGCGCAAACATAAATCCTTGTGCTGACAGAACGATTTCTTTAGCACTGCTTTGGATACAACCTCATGTGCACATGTGATTCCAAGCAATCATGAACAGGAGTTGCCTGAGCATTTGTACGATGACAATTTTGTCACTCAAAAGCATTTTTCAAAAAACGTCTAGCGTTTCCTTGCTCCAAGGATAGGAACCTGCATACCTTCACTTCCCAGTCTACTGCTATCAAATTTTCATCGTGCTGAAGGCATTTTGATTTGAATTTATTTATATTTAATTTGTGCATGTTTACAGACAGATAATTCTGGGAAACAAGACACTGCTTCCCAGAATTCAACACTGCATAGATAAAGAGCATAAAAATATCACTGTCGCAAAGCAGGGGTGGGGAGCCTTTTTAATTGCA
Organism: Rhineura floridana; assembly: GCF_030035675.1. NCBI lineage: Eukaryota > Metazoa > Chordata > Lepidosauria > Squamata > Rhineuridae > Rhineura > Rhineura floridana. The sequence continues at coordinate 106,183,371 of NC_084488.1, forward strand.
GAGCAGAATTCCCTGCTGGCCAGCCTTCCGGGGTCCACATGCCAGTGGTGGGCAGGGACAGAAGCAAAAGTGGGTGGAGCAATGGTTGTAACTTTTACCACTGTACAGTAGGCTAGTTTCTCTTCACACACCCCTCTCTGTCCTCCCTCAAGGCAAGCAAGAGTCACTATCAGAGTTCAAGGATGCATTCCAGGCAGGCATAAATACCTAAGGAGGGTGTGAAGCAAGACAGGTAAGGGCCAGTGCCAGTGCCAGAGGGTGGCCAGGTTGAGTGCTGGCCAAGGGCCCCTGTGGCCCAGAGGGGCCTCTGAAGGGCCCCTCCTTAGGGTAGGAGGGTGGTGCTCCCTTTCTGTGGTGCTTCCCTTTCTGCAGCGCATTGGGTCCTGCAACCCGACCCTGCCATGGATTGCAGAGAGGGAGCTCCCAGCCCCCCCCAAATTCAGACAGTGTGGGCTTCAATAAGCCCACCTGCATGCCCCACCTACCTCTCCTGTCAGTGTGAATGCCGTGCACATTGTGCGTGCATGCCTGCCATCACTCAAGATGGTACTGGAGGATTCCCTAATGGGCATACACCCCACCACCATCTTGGTTGATGGCCAGCATGCACGGTATGCACACATGACACAAGAGGTAAGTGGGGCGCATGGGCAGGCTTATTAGCCCTCTGCCGCCTGTGTCGGGGTGGGTGGGTGTTTGGTTATGGCGCTGCAGGCCCGGGGCAGGCTGGTGAGGGGTGTAACCTGGGGAGAAATGGAGGCTGGGGAAGGGGTGTGGCCAGTTCTAAAGGTCCAGAGAGAGACCCCATAGACAAAAAAGAAAGTATATAAATAAACATAACAATAAATAAAGTGTATAAATGTGTCTCAACCATTCCATTATAATCATTATGAAAATTTACATTTCACCCCCAAACATTCAAAACTTTTTACCTCTGCTATGCAAAACTCTGTTATGTTAACTATATCAGGGTGCAATCCTAATTATATTAATGTGTGAATGAACATGGAAAAGAGTAATTGGCATTGGTATTATTGATTGAATTTTCATGTTATTTTTAAAATACAGTTTTAATTTATGTATTGTATGCATTGTATTTTTACTGTATATTTCTTATGTAATTTTTTTGATAATATATTTTATAATATGTTGTTCACCATTTTGGAGGCCTTTTGGCCAAAAAGTGGTTGTTTATTATTATTATTATTATTATTATTATTATTATTAGAGCCAGTGTGGTGTAGTGGTTAAGGTGTTGGACTGCGACCTGGGAGACCAGGGTTCGAATCCCCCACATATCCATGAAGCTCACTGGGTGACCTTGGGCCAGTCACTGCCTCTTAGCCTCATGAAAACCCTATTCATAGGGTCGGCATAAATCGGAATCAACTTGAAGGCAGTACACACACACCCATTATCATTATCATCATCATCATCATTTAGGGTGCAATTCTGGTATAATGCATTTATATTTCTGTTTTTAAATGTGTTGTAAGTTTCTTGGAGAACATCATCATCATCCTATGTCTGAGTTCCACCAGCTGAAGGACGATAGGATGTGGTGGAAGCCCTGCTATGTCTGAGGAATGCCAGATCTGTTGCTGCTATGACAGGTATGCCCCAGTTTGATGTGGGACCCTGGCATAGGAGGAGGAAAGCTATAACCCTTTGCCCCCACTGAAGTCCCAGTCTGAATGACCGAACCCCCATTGGCACCATTAAGAGGAAAGTATCCCATTGTATATTTATATTTATCTTATTTATTATTGCATTTTATTATTGCATTTATATTCCACTTTTCCTTCAAGGAGCTCAAGGTGGCCTTCAAACATGGTTCTCCCCCTCCTACTTTTATCCTCTCAACAACCCTGTAAGTTAGGTTAAGCTGGGAGATAGTGCCTGGCCCAAGGTCACCCAGTGGGGATTTGAACCCTGGTCCCCTGGGTCCCAGTCTGACACTCTAACCACTACAGCCTTTCCCAACCTTTGGGTAAGCAGATGTGGCTGGACTACAACTCCCATCAGCCCCAGCCTGCATGACCAATGGTTAGGAATTATGGGAACTGCAGTCCAGCAACATCTGGGGACCTAAAGGTTGGAAATGCTTCACTACACCATGCTAGTCCCCTGTGGAAAGGTATGAGGCAACAAATGTAGTAGCAACCTCTACAGCTGCCAGTTTATTGCAGGAGTATTAAAAGCCCACAAATCTTACCTTGGGAGGTTTGATATTACTAACACCCTTTTTATCTCCGGTTGCTGGTGCAGTGGGAGCCTCTGTGGCCTCTTCATTCTCGTTTTCACTTTCATTTTCTTCATTTGACTGACCCTGCAGAGATATTAAACACCAGCAAACTCAGATGTCATTTCAGCTTCAGTAGATGCCAAAGAGTAAACACTGCTCTTCTAAGTTCATAGATTTGGCAACTCTCCTTATCCTTTCACTCTGTGTTTCTTAAGTGTGTGATACCTGTATATCATCAGATCATGACTGGTGTGGAGAGAGAGGACAGGAAGTGGCTCTTTTTACCCTATAAGAAGAGCTCTGTGTACTCAGAAGCCTGTACTTTCATCAAAGGGTCTGAGATAAATGGTATCATCTGGCCACCTCACTCTTTGAAATCAACACAGCTCAACAGGGCTAGTGGTGTCTTTTCTGAATAGTGTGTGTGTAAGAGACACACACACACAGAGTGTTGCACACTGGTATGCAGGTAGATAGATCCACATACCAGATTACATGAAATGGAATGGTTAACACTTCTAGCCATATTTTTTATAAAAAGACTGATTAAAAAAGCTGGAAAAACATTTCCAGTCTAATATTAGAGTGATTATCCAAATGGACTCAATTTAGGCATTGTGAGAACTCGAATCTGATATTTATTCTAGAATAAATTCTCTACTTGAATTTGGTATTTATTCTCAATAAGGGTATGATATGAATGCTCCAAGGAATTTGCAATGAGTGCTTAAAATTAAACTGAGGGTGGAACTATGCATTCAACAGTGGCCCAGGTCTCTGTTGAACAGCTGCAGATTGAGGGACTAATTTGCGGCAGAAAAGTGGCAAGCAGATGGGGGTTCTCAACTTTTCTCCTGCCTGCAGCTTTTCTCCTGCAGTCCCCTGCCGCTCAGCTGCTTTCTCCTATAATACAACAAACATGCACCTGGAACCCTAAAAAGATTGTTTCATATACCCAACTGATCACTCAGTGATGGCTGGTGGCTGCATGTCAGTAGGGCAGTGAAAAACGCTCCTGGTTTTAGTCTGAACTTTCATGGAACTGGCAAGTTCAGACTAAAACCAAGAGCAGATTCTTCTGCCCCACTAACATGGCACCACCAGTCACCACTGTGATCGCTGTGCTCTGCAGGAGATGATCTTCTGCAGACCCCATCTCACCCGGAGGTCCATTCTGTACGATGTCAGAATCTGGCATTTAATGTGGCAGCACCTATCCTTTGGAATGCCCTCCTGTTATATATCAGACAGGCGTTGCCTCCATTATCTTTTCAGCACATATTGAAGACCTTCCTTTTGCAACAAGCCTTTTAAGTGGAGATCTTTATCCCAGTGTGTATCTGTGTTGGATCTGGAATTGTTTTTATATGTGGAATTATTCTTATACATGAAAGTGTATTTTGGTGTTTTTATTGTGAAATTGCTTTGATATATTTTATGGGAAATGATTCATAAATTGCATCAAATAAATAAACCTTTGCTTGGGGTAGGTGGGAAGAGGGTCACAGAGTAAAAGCAGTGGTTGGAAGAAGGGTAAAGCACTCCATTGCATCTGCCTCTAGTCCACTGCAAATCACCTCACATGCCAGTTTTGCAGTTGTTCTGCAGAGACCCAGATTCCTAGGCTAGAGGCTCCGCCAAATGTGTAGTTTTGGCATCAGGGACATTTTCAAGAGGTGAGATTTCCATTTCTCAAATTATGGATGCACAAAAATGTGAATATTTAAATTAGTTGTAATAAGAAATGGGTGTGTAGGGCATTTTCTGCTATAACTGTCATCAAGCTCACTAGCTGGTATTTGAAGGATGAACTGAGAAAGTGAATCTAAGGTCCTGGATCTAACTTGATCTCAAACATTTGCACTGGCACAGCTGCCTGCGATGCTGCCACAACCTCACTGTAAACTGGCATAATGTGATGTTTTGCAACATTGCTCTGGCATCACTGTTGGTCAGACCAAGCTAAATACTTATGTGCTGGGGCAGCAGTTCTTAGGATCAGGCGGTTAAAACATTTAAAATAAAATGTAATGCAATGCCAGTAAAAACCTAGGTTATTTTCCTCTCTATTGCAAGAACTTGCAAAATTGCATGTTGTGGCTGGCTATTTGGATAGCAATCAGAAAGCATCATGACCTCTGTAAAAAAGCAATTATGGTGTTCTTGTTTATTTAAATTCTGTCAAGGCTGGACACAGCCAGATGCAAAACCACTGAAATAGATCTGGGAAATACAATGGCCCTTTTTGAATGCTTGAATTGTTTCTGCTTGTGTTGAGAGCTTTTGTATCAATAGAGTTAAGGAAGTAGACAGAGGGAATAACTTAATGACAAGGGATGGATCAGACTGTTTCTGGATCATGTCATTTTTGCATGTGTTCATAAGTCTATTCTGTATTAAGCTTCCATTGTTTTTTTTTTAAATCGGCATGGTAGTTTGTATTTAAATGTGTTTAATATTAAATAGTTAAATACACGTTTCTGAATGTATTTTCTCACTAGATATGCATTTATAAGCATAGTATCTCAAATATACGCATTTATAAATGTAGTTTTATCCTAAAATACATATTTTAAACATACATTGGTAAATTTTATGAGCTGAAAGCTGCATAATAAAAGATGGAGTAATTATGTTCTGGTCTATATATCAGTCCTGGAAGTGCTAATGAATTCTTTAAGCATCTCTTTCAGTGACACAGAGGGAGCAGCTACCAGGAAGTGACTCAGCACAACAAAGAGGGGAGGGGAGAGAAGGAAGGTTACCCAGTGAAGGATCTAACTTTTTGCTCTGTGACTAGAAGGACCCCTCTGTGAGGTCAACTCTCCTGTGACCAGAAGCTTCTTCTGTTCTCAGAGCAAAAAGTTAGGATCCAAACCAAGGAGTTCTATTTAAGAAAAAAATGTATTTCTTATAACTCCTGCCATCAGGTTGCTTCACCTGGAAGCACAGCCAGACACTTCCCCAGATCCACCAGGTGCCAACCTTTGCCCTCACTCACCAGGCACTACTATGATCTCCCCCCATCCCACTAGGCTCCATCTCTGGATCCCCCAGATACCATCCTTTTAACTTCCAGATTGCAGCCCTGAGTCTCAGGGTTTGAGCCTCAGGAGTCCTGGCTAGTTGTCATGTTGACAGAGAGAGCCCCACCAGTGCTGGAGCCACAGAGAGAACCTATAAAAGACCCTTGTTGGGATTGGGAAAATCAACAAGGCCCTCTCTAGTAACCAGAGAAAAAGTAATAGGTTCAGGGGTATAGTCATCCAGGGTCTTGGAGGGTCTTAAACCCCTTAGTTTTTTGTGAGCAGGGTCCCTATGTTTCCAATGTCCTATCAGCTTGAAAGGGAAGTGTGTTAGCCACTGAGAAGAGTGCTTTTTTATTCTTCCTTTACATGCTTTCTTATCCTTTCCTGCTGATTGGAGCCAATCAGAGTGAAGGGAGTTCCTATTAATTCCTACTTCAAAAAGCCAAGCTGTGGAGAGTGAGAATTCTGTAACTGCAGAAGAAGAGACAGTGAATCCTGAAGATATCATCCCATCTACATCATCAAGCAGTTCTGTAGCAGCAGGAGATAAATGTGTAGACACTGAATTCAGTAATTCACATAATATCTCTGACAGTGAGAAAGGACAGTCAAATGGTGACAGTGATAGAGAGGCAGAAAGCAGCATTCAAGCCTGCCCAAATGATTCTATACAGTAGGGCCCCGCTTTACAGTGCGTCGCTTTATGGTGCTTCACTTTACGGCGCTTTGCTAATGCGGAGGTCTCAGTTAGATGCAATTAGACTAAGGCCCCACTTATACGGCGCTTGTTCCACTTTTACAGCAGTTTTTGAGCGTTGGGCACCATTCTATTCAATGAGTTCCACTTTTCAGCTTTTCAGCTTTTCGGCAGGGGTCCGGAACGTAACCCGCCATATGAGTGGGGCCCTACTGTATTCTTAGAAGGTTGTATAATCTTAGAAGGGGGCTTGGTTGTGACTATCATAAAAGGACCCTGCACTTCTGAATTTGCCACTACATCGCTGAATAGGTTGAACAAGACAGTGAGGTCTACATTGAACTTTGGCCCAATAATTGTTTGTAAAAACAACAACCTAAATAGAGTGGTGCCACAAGGCTCAGTGCTTGATACAATGTGCGTAGAGTTTTATTCTCATGCATGTACTTAGTTTACATCTGCCCAGAAAGTACAATAGAACATAGTGGCACCCTTGTAACTTATGACATCCAAGTCAAGCCGAAATTTCATTTTTATAAATACTCTTGGGCCTAAGCACATATTGACTCAACAAACCATAACTGTACTAAACTGAAGAAGCTATTACAGACTGTTCAGGTAAAATATGTGTTCCCTAAATAGCATGTATACCAAGATACATATTTACTCAGGATATTATATCGGCTGTCAGGGAGCCAACACTCAGTTCTGAGGTAAACACAAATATGGAGAAGATGTACAACAGCCAGCATTGCAAACACCCCAGGGCCCAGGTCTATGTCAAGGGCCATTGTTAGTTGTGGACATAATGCCCCTTTTTCTGTCAGTGGACTAGCTTTCTATTTTACTGAGGTGGGTCTTGTTGTGGATGACAATCCGAAGAAAGTAAGACCACCTTTAAAGCCCAGTGACATAAACAGACTTCAGCGCCTAAGTCCTGTTGATTATAGTGGGATTCAGGAGCAGTGATAAAGCCTTTCCTGGATTCTCCTAGGCTGTAGATGAGTGGATTTTATACAGTTGAACTTCTCCTTGACATACTAATTTTTTTAAATTTAGGGAGGTTTTTAAATAACACCAATAACAGTAACAAACTATTATTATTGTTATTGTTACTACTACTACTGCTACCTGCCCTTCACCATCAGGTCCCAGGGCAACAATTTAAAATTCAATATTAAAAACAGCTACAACAAATTACAGCCACAAGAATAGGGTGGGTCCATAAAACACCCACCTCAGGTGTCAAAGGCCAGGGTATCTTCAGCAAATGGTGGAAATTAATGTAATGAACGTTCTAGGCACACCTATGTGGAGAGGGAATTCTACAACCTAGGAGCTGCCACAGAGAATGCTCTCTTCCAGGGCACCCCCTGAATTTCTAAGGGCAGTGGATCTACCAAGAGGGCCCTCTATTCCTGATCTTAATATTTGAGAGGGTCTATGAAGAAAATAAATAGGTGGAACATTCAAGAACACAATAAAACACCCACACTTGCATTCTGAAGTGATACAATAGAGGAAAATCAGTACCTAAGGTAGACAATTACCCATTGTCAAAAAAAGAGGAAATGCATCACCACCAAAAAAGAGGATGCAGGTATGCACAAAATTTGCACATGCCAAATTATATGAATAGGTACACATTTAGAATCAATTATAATTTAAATAGGAATACAATACAGGGGCCTTGATGTTGCCCAGCAATAGTCAGCACCTAATAGGGATGGAAAGATCTGTCCACTTCTCAGTTTCTCATTTTTCTAATCTTAAATTCAGCTCTCCACATTTCTACAGCAATTGCCAGGTTTTTTTAACAAAAAAATTCTCATGAAAATTCTCCAGCATTTTAGTACAAATTTCTCCTGACACATTTTTGGAGGACGTTTTGACTAATGTACACATTTTTGCAAGCCATTTTCATCATATAATGCATTTGGGCATGTTATTTTCACTCCTATATTCATTATTATGCATCATATATTCCTCTAACATATGGATTTGTGTAAACACAGGTTAGCAAACTACATCACAAAATTCGAGTAAGTGTGAATTTTGAAGAATGGCTGTGTTTTGCTTCTCATATTATTTTGGAAAATGCAAATTTGATAAATTCAGCTTGAAATGAGTACGGAATCAAAATTCTTGCCCATCCCTAGCACCTGGGCAGGAGACTGAATAGGCACACACAAGCCACCTGATCACATTCTTTCCATTATAGTGAGAAATGTTTTTCTATTTAAATGATAGTCATTATTTCTAAATCTGCCAGTATACATATAAACTAGCATATGCAGATGTTATGCAAATCACTACCATCTTTTGCCCTGTTTTATAGAGATGCAACATCCTAGTGTGGGCATTGTGATGATGTGGAGCCCCTATATATGATCAGTCACTTACATGTGGAGGTTCCTCTTCACATGGGCATATCAGGGTGGGGCTAAAATGAAGAGGGCCTTGTGTCTTAAGGCCTGCATGCTAGATAAGATAAGGCTACACTGCTGCTTAGGTTTCTTCTTTAAATCTGCTTCTGAACATCCAAGTGTACCTATCACTCTGCAGATCTGATCTTCTTAAACCAAGCCGCGTAACTTGGAACCCACAACAGCAAACGCAGCCTGCTAGCCATGTATGGTGACCCACCAGAAGATTAATTTTTTTATTTTCTTACATTTATATCCCACTTTTCTTTCATCAAGGAACCAAAGGTGACATACGTATGGTTCCCAGATGGTCTACCATCCAGGCCCTGACCAGACCCAGACCTGTTTAGCTTCAGCAAGCTGGTGGCCTCATGCACCTTCTGGCCATACCCTAGGACCAATTAACCAATGGTTAAATTCCTGGTTTTGCTGTCTGAGAAATTTTAAAGACACTTGTGATCTGCTTTTAGCTTTCCACCCAGCAATATTCCATGATAACAGCCTTGAGAGTCAGTCTGTCCCAAATATATTGTCCATTATCCCTTCTTTATCTTCAAAGACACTGCCATTAGACCTTTGTGGAGCTAGCTTAGCTACCATAGAGTCTTTCATTGTGTTCTTAGATGGAGATGGAGATCTGTATTCATATAGTTCCAAGAACTGATAAGTTGACCACTTAACTACTTTGGTCCTTTGATGTAGGAGCTACAAAGTTATATTCCTTGGGGCTACATTGTCGGCCATTTGGACTACGCATTCCTTTTGGGCTTGAACTTCCACATCTAATGAACCCATTGAAGGGGCACATACATTTGAAGACCTGGATGGCCTCATTACTCTAACACTGGGAATTAATACAGATGGAGGATTTCCTGAGGATTTCTTAAGAGTGATGAGTTTGTCTTTTAAATTTGTCAATCTGTCCACAATACGGTCTTGTTCTTTTTTGGGGAGAGCTGAAAAAGAGGCCAAAAGTTGGCTGTCAACAGGCTCAGACTGCTCATTAGTTTCAGAGACCAAGACTGACTCAGAAGTCCTAACAGCTTGACTGTAAAACTGCAACTTCTGTTGAATGATATCTGGGACTCTCAACAGAGTCATCCCAATTAACAAGTTCAGGGCTGGTGTGTAATTCTGATGTGGCCTGACTTGGTTGAATAAATGCTCCATTCAATCTCTGAAATTTTCCTTTAATTATTAAAGGTTTCAGAGTATAATCCTCATATACCTTCAGTACTGTTAATCCACTACATTGTAATCTGTGCTTAAAACCGGACAACATTTTGGGAACTGTATTAGAATAAAAAATCAATACAGTATATATCTTCTTGTGTGGGAATTTGAGAACAGGACTTCCACCTCTTGGAGGTCAATTTCACTGCTGTGGAGATTCAGAATCTGAGATAAATTATGTATCACAGTAGTCTTTGATCTCCACCGATGTATTTTACCATTATATGGTGCAACTACCAGAGCAATTCTATGTAGATGTAGCATCACATGAGAGAACATATAATCTACCCCCTTATGAGGCAATTTCCCGGTCGATCACTAGAGACTCTTCTGAGTATTTTCCTTGAAGGATCCAATAAATTCATTACTGAACAGGTAGCAATATTTCTGAATGTAGTAATATTTCTTAGATATTCAACAATTGTTAGCTCTTAAATCCTCACCTTTGTTCTTCTGATTTTATGATTATGTATTTATCTAGTTGTGAACTTTTTAATGGTTGGTTGACCGCAATAAAATATTGTTGTGTTTGATGTTTGAGAAATTGCAAATCTTGTCAAGCACTTGATGGGTATAATTCATAGCTGGTGAGCTGTAACAAGGTGTTCTTTTACAGAATGGTTCTTTAGATAGACAATTATTATTTTAAAAGAACACCTGAGGCTGAATTAAGGCTAGTCTGTCCAAGTACTGAAGAATAACATATTATTAATGTTTCACCTTGGGGCCATAGCCGTTGCATTTGTATAAATGAACAGAAGTCCTATCTGTGTCTCTAAATTTTAGGCTCCCACAGGCTTTCCTTGTGTCTTTAAGCATGACTTCTTGTTTAGATGACTCGGGATTTACAAAATATTGCAGGGAACCAGAATGGAAACTTGTGGGCAGTTCGTAATCATCACCATGGACACTCGCAGAGTACAGTCTATAAAAACAATCCTAGTTATTTTCTTATGCTTCTTTTGACCAGCACCAAACATGTCCCTTACCCCTTCTTCTTCCTCTTCCTCCTCCTCAGAGCTATCACCACCGTAGCCTTCTTCGGATGAGTCACTGTTAAACTAAAAGGAGAGACAATTTTGAGGCATTTCCTGTATTTCTATCGTGAAAAAACACAAGGCTTAATTATATACATGCAAGGGGTCAACAACAGGTCTTGAAAACAGGTCTGCTATTCCCACTGGAATATCTGCAGGCTATATAGCATTTCAGAGCACATTATTAGCTGTTCCTTTAATGTATATTAATGAAGGTATATATGAAGGAAACAGAAATTCACAAGATAATTTGATTCCAAAGATAAGCAATGATTGCAGCTTTTGAATCTCCCACCCTCATGCAATTTAGACAGAGCCAGCCTGGTGTCATGTACAGTGTGTTGGTATTGGACCACAGAGGGCTGAGTTCAGATGTCACCTCAGCACTTGACTAGCCACCATCTCTCAGCCTAACCTACTTCACAGGCTTGTTGTAAGGATATAATGGGACGACCCTCTTGTTCACTGGCTTTCTTCTTTGAGGAAGAGAGGGTTAGAAGTGTAATAAATGAAATAAATTATAGCAGACTCTCATCAATCAATGAATAAAGATAATTGGTTTATTTAAAACATTTCTTAACCGCCCTTCATCAAGAGATTCCAAGGTGGCATATCAAAGGGTGAAAAAAAGTAATTTACACAACATCTAAATGTAATTTAAAACCAATAGATAAACAATTCTGAACATTATTTAATTAATTTTCAAGATTAATTTTCAACATTGTTTATGTATTTGTGTTTGTTATTGTACTCATATCTTTTTTCTCGCTCTATTAAAAAAAACGTAACCAACAGATAAACATAACACCCAATAAGACAAAACCAAACAAAAGACCCCAAAGCTAAAAACAGAACAGAACATATTTCCAAAAATAATGTACGACCTAAAATGCCTAAGAAAATAGGAAGGTCTTCACTTGGTACTAAAATGTTGGGACCAGATGAGGCTTCTTAGGGAGGGCATTCCAAAGCCAGGCGCCACCACAGAAAAGGCCCTCTCCTCTATGGAAGCACAGTGTAACTCTGCTAAAGGGAATATTGCATATAAAGCCTCTCCAGAAAAGGCTGGTATGGGATGAGGAACTCCTTTAAGGTATTTGTGTCCCAAGACATTTAGGACTTGCTAATGTACATGCCTGCTACACATGTATGCAGTTCTAGGTACAACATTTAAAACCAGGAAGTCTCTGGTTTGTTCTGTGGCCAGCTGACAGTAGGAGATCTAGTTCCTTATTGTTTTCTAAACTTTTTTTAAAAAAAATGGGCAAGGATTATGAGAAAAGAATACTGCTTGTCACCCAGTCTTCAGCCAAAGAGCTCAGAATAGCTTACATAGGATTCCCAGGCAGCCTTTTATCCAGACAGCTCATACAGGGCCAAGCCTACTGAGGATCAGCAGTAGAACTACATCATATGCCTTTAGGCCCTTTTATTTTATTTATTTATTTATTATTTGATTTATATCCCGCCCTTCCTCCCAGCAGGACCATACCATGGTCCTGGGCCATGGGCTGGACCATACTTTCCAGCTCACCTATCAATCTGCATCTTGGCAATGCTCTCAATGGGCCACTTTGGGCGATGTCTGTTTCCTTCTATCTCCCATATATAAGACAGGAATGTTGTAGAAGCATCCTGTATTGTAAGCCAGAAAATGTTATCCCACCCTGAGCATCGAGGGCTAAACAGGCCATATGCCCAAACAATCAAGTTCACCTAATTACCCAGGAAGTCTGCAGATATTTGGGCTACATGCCTGCATTGACTTTGTTATAAATGCTATGAGAGACCTGTATTGGCCTTATCATAAAAGCCAGACAAGACAGACATGAAGAGGGTTTATCTTCATCCCTGTGAAGCTGTGCATCAGCCCCAAAATATCTTTGTATTCAAAAGAAATGCCAAACCACTGTTCTGCCAGCACATCATTCCCGGATCATTTTTAGTTTCTTACATGAGCCATCCATGAAAACATGTAATTAGCATCACCCCCCACCACTCTGTATCACTCTCTTTTCCGTCAAGAGGCAGTGGTCAAGACTCATCCACAAGAAACTGCCATGTGAATGACTGCATCTAAAGGTTAGGCTTCCTTTTCTTATCTTTACACAGGGAGCGGATGCTGTAAGACAGTGGTCATCCAACATCTTTGCCCCACAAATCACTTGAAAATGGCTGTGGGTCTTGGCGGACCATTTAATGATTTTTCTGCTTGTTGTAGCTATTGTAATGTGCTGCTAGGTGCTGTGTTTTTTAATTGTTGTATATATTTGCTTCTTTTATTTCTTATATTGCATTTTATTGTGTTACAATTTGCAATCCATAGAATTCAAATTACAATACAATAAAATGCACAACAGGAAATGAAAGAAGAAATAAAAATAAAAATCAATATGAATATTTAATATGGACATGCCACGGAGCATCTGAATGAAGCTTGTGGGCCACACTTTGGGAACCCCTATTATGGCGGCTGTTTCCAGAGTCATGTGATTTTTATCCATGTGACCTCTTGCCCTGCTTCTCTGACCCATCACCACTGCTTGAAATTCCTACATGTGTTAGCTACTTTCCTGTGTGGTTTGCACAACAACAAGCTTTTCCCATGCTCTGCCAAATGCTAAACACATATGCACACCTGATTTTGCAGTGTATGTAGCAAGGAACTGAAATTACAATAGGAAATTCACATGGAATTTGTGGGCCCAATGGTTCTGTGAATTGTATGTCATTTCTCAATGGTTTCACATAGGTAAAATATCAGACCTATTATACAATCATTAGTTAGTATCCAAAGGCACTCTAGCTCAGTGTCTGTGTTCATGTCTCTTTCATGTCTCAGTAACCATTTAACATTTTAAAAGATTTGTGTTTGGCATTTAACATTTAAAAAAAGAATTGTATTTACCTGAAACCTTTTTACAGGTGGATAAAGGTAGGGATACCTGTAAAGAAAATACCTATATTTGTTCTTGAATACCTGTCAGAAAAGAAAAGAAAAACTAGTTGCTGACTTTAAGGAAAATATCAACATATTTAATTTTGAATGTAGAAGTCACTGAAATTGACAACATACTGCATTTTCTTCTGAATCCTCTGCTTTAAATCTTCTTCTGAAGTTTTTTACCTACAAGAAAAAAGAAGGTTATTTAAGGTGGTTGTGATTTTCCTTTTCGTAGTTGTTAACCCGAGTTTGGGTGCAGACCTTAGTGGTTGCTGGGTGAAGCATGCATCCTCTGTGGAAAGGAGAGGAGCACATGGGCACTTCATTCCTACCCCGCTTTTAGGTTTCTGTTGTGATCTTAGTTGTAATAATTGTGGTTTTTCCATAGGTGATGCTAGAGTGTCTGCGTTGGCTTAACCCCACTCCCCACTAAGGTCACATCCACACCAGACCTTTATTCTACTTTAAACAGTCATGGCTGTAGTTTGTGAAGGGTGCTGAGAGTTGTTAGGAGACCCTTATTCCCCTCACAGAGCTCCAGTTCCCAGAATTCTCTGGGAAGAGGGCTACCTGTTAAACCACTCTGGACATTGGAGCTCTGTCAAGGGGAGTAGGAGTCTCCTAAACATTCAGAAGACTTTAAAAACAAATTAAAACAAAACATCTTTAAAAACTAATTAAAACAAAACATCTTAAAAATATCTTTTTAAAGAAATATCTTTAAAAACATCTTAAAAAGCAATTCCAACACAGATGCAGACTGGGATACGATCACTACTTAAAAGGCTTGTTGAAACAGGAAGGTCTTTAGTAGGAGCAGAAATGATTACGGAGATGGTGCCTGTCTAATATTTAAGGGAAGGGAATTCCAAAGAGTAGGTTCCACAACATGGACATGGACAACAGTGGTTAACCTATTCTGGTTCAAAAATGGCCACAGCTGTCTTACCAGCCAAAGCTGGTAAAAGGCATTCCTAGCCACTGAAGTCACCTGGGCCTCTAGTGCCAAAGACAGTTCGAGGAGCACCTCTAGACTATAAATCTGCTCTTTCAGAGGGAATACGACCCCATCCAAAATCCGCAGTGGGTGATGATTTCACTCCTGAGAGTTAATTACAAATAATCCAAGCTTTTATGTGGATTAAAAATTCATATGGTTCTGTAACAATAGAAACCAAGAGTGTTGATCTCCACCCCCCTCCAAGAGAGCCATATTCCCACTCACAAACATGCACACCTTAGTAACGCATCAGTCAGTCATTCTCTTATACACACACACACACACACACACACACACAGAGGATCCATTTTTTTGGTAATGCACTTTACAAACATAGGGGATTCAATCTAGATTGGGATAACAGTAGAGAGGGGGCAAATGATTAAAGCTCCTCTACCCACACCCCAGGGTCAACACCTCCATTTTGTTCCTTTCCCCTTCTTCTGTAGTCAGCATGGAAGTTGAGGAGAAGGGGGTGGGGTGGGGTGGAGGAGAGCTCCCCTGGAGTCAGCTGGGAAGCCTTTGCATATGGTACATAGGCTGGAGGTTTCCCATCACTGGTGTAAATTATTTCTAAATGTGTATTATATATCTGATAATTATTATGTTTACCAGGAAGGTTGCAGCTCAGTGGTAAAGCAGCATACACATTGCATGTATCATGATGACACAGGCTCAATTGCCAGCACCTCATGTTTCCAGGATCTTGGGGCAGGGAAACATTTCTGCTTGAGACCTGGGAGAACTGCAGCCAGTCAGAGCAGAAAGTACTTAGAATATTAGTCTGCTGCTAGGCATTTATGTTGGCAGTTTTAATTCTATATTTTTACCTGCTTTGATTTATTTATTTAATGTGGATGTCTTAAAATTCTGCAATCCACCCTGAGATTTGTGGATGATGGCCAGGTTGAAAATGCCCTAAAATAAATGAATAAAATAACAGAGAGAGACCAAGTGATCTGACACAATGGCCTGGTTTGCACATCATACTAAGCCAATGCAAGCTCTGGGAGAGCAGATTGTGAGCACTTTCCTTCTCCCTGGTCCTTGTGCTGCTGTATTGCACTGAAGTAAGCCATGGGTTGGTTTAGTGTGTCGTCTGAACCTGGGCTCATGGTTTAGCTCTCTCCAGACTAGCCACAAGCTCTAATTAAAGTTTGTCCTATGGTTGTGGCTCATGGTTTGTCTAGGGAAGCTAAACCACAATCTCAGGTTCAGCTGGCATGCTAAGCCAAACCATGGCTAAGCTCAGTGCAGCAGCAGAATGACCATGAAGGAGCAAAGTGATTGCAATCCTTCTCTAGTTGCCTGCAGACTTGCATGTTTGTGCTAAGCCATGTTATGATTTAGTGTGATGTGTGAATTAAACAAATATAAGGCTGCTTCATATCTTCAGTAATAACTTATTAAGTGTCCAATCAAAACTAGATGCTGTATACTGGACAGGGATGTGCTAGAATTCCACCCAATTTGGATACGGTACCGAATTTTCCATTAATTCGCTTATTCTTTATGGTTGCAGATCAGATTTGGATGTAGCAATTTTCCACTGCTATTTTTCAAAATGGATTTTTTATCCACCCCAAAGTATTGATATTAAAAATTATAATTTCATTAATATTTCCTTTCATATATCAATATTTTTAAAATATTGATATTTGCTTTAAAATTATCAATATTAATATCAATATTTTTGCTGTCCTAGGCTCCTACGGGGAGAAAGGGTGGGATATAAATCTAATCAATAATAATAATAATAATATTTTTACGAGGAAAAAATGGATTAGGAAAAACAGCGGGTAGCAGACAAAGAACGAACTCGAATTTGTACCAGCCTGTAAGTTTGACAGAATGCTTTAGAACCAGCACGAGCCAACAGATCCCATTCCTAGCACTGGATAAAAAGGACCATGGTCCTCACAACAGGCTTACAGTCTAAATGCACCATCATTTCAATGCACTGAAGTTATTTGTTTAGTACACTCATTAATCGTGGTTTTATCCAGGTGACTAGTTCAGGCAGAGATTGCTGCAAAATCCCACGAATCTTTTGTTTCCCCTGATTGTGTGCATCCTGTCATGTCTTTTCCCCCATCCATGACTTTTGTGGCTAGAGGCTGTGGCTAGGCAACTCTGACATCAATTCATGATTGATCCCACTGGGGACCTCCTGCCCATTTATCCATATACCAGTTTTGTTTGTGCATCTGCCATCATGACTGTGTCACATGAGCAAGAGACAGGCATATTGCCAAGTTTGCTTGTAGCATTTCAACTTCCTGCCAACAGGCAGAGCCAACTGGAAGGACATTCAGTGGGTTGCTAGATACAAAACAGAGAATGGATGGCTCAGTAGCATCCAGAAACATCTGCTTTCTCTTTTAGCTTTAGGGCTCTTACACAAGATCACACCCTTGTCGTCCCAAACAATTACCACCCTTGCTAACATATAGGGGAGTAATTGTGTGCCTTGTAGGTACTTAGCTTTTTAATTCATGCTTTTATGCTCCAGTAAATGTTCAGTTTGTACATTATTGTACTTGATGATATGTAACCCACTGTTCTGCAAAGCACGCTTAAATGCGCACCCTTTTTTTTGGATGTTTGATTTCCTATGTATCTTTAGTTTTTCACCTTGTTAAATTTCGGTGTTTGACACAATTTGTTAGAGAGGAGCCACAAATGACTTGTTCTTCCACATTTCTTGGGTAATGTGCCAAGTGGAAAGCTTGTATCTTGCCTGTGACAATGTTTGAAAATCTGTGCCAGGTTCATGTGGAGCCCATGCTTCATACCATGAGAAGATGTAAGATTCCCAACTTTGACCCCTCTGTGGGAGTTCAAAAAAAAAAGAGTGTTTCAAACTCTCTCTGGTGCAGCTCATGCATGACATCTAATGCCATGCTACATTCGCCCTATATCACAGAAACCATAGATATCATACAGGGGGCCTTGTAGCTCATTTAGTCAAGTCCAACAGATGGCTGTCCAGCCTCTACTTGAAGACATCCAACGAGTGAGAGCCCACCTCTCTAGGTAATTGGTCACATCATCAAACTGCTTCTACTTCATAGAACATAGGAAGTTTCCTTTTAGGGAGTCAGACCTTGGGTACGTCTAGCTCAGTATTGTCTATGCCAATGGTTCCCTAACCTTTTCCCCCATGGACCACTTGAACATTTTTAAGGGTATTGGTGGACCACTTAATGATGTTTCTGCCTGTTGTAGCAATTGTAATTCTGTAGAATTCAAACTGTAATCCAATAAAAAAAATTAAAAAATAATTAAAAATCAATATGAATATTCAGAGTGATGGATGTGCTGTCTCCCATCTTCAGCCACAAATCCACAAACATGCTGTCGACCATGATTTAAGCTCACAGACCACAGTTTGGGAAACCCTGGTCTATGCGATTTCAGGCAGAAGTCTCTTTCGGCCCTACCTGGAGATGCTGGCGATTGAACCTGGGACCTTCTGCATTCAGAGTAGATGCTCTACCACTGAGCTATGACCCTTACCCCAAAAGAGGGCAACATTAAGAAGTTTATCCTAATATTCAACTGAAATATATCCTCTTGTAACCTACGCCCATTATATCTAGGTCTGCCCTCTGGGCAGCAGTGAACAAAGTTTTGTCCTCTTCTGTGAGACAGTCTTTCAGGTACTAATTGCCTAAGGTTACAGATTTATCAGGGCAGTTATAAATGTGTAGCATATAAAGGACTGAAATGTTTGGTATAAATTTAGGGGTAGAAATCAATTAATCAATCAGTTAATAGATGGACATATAAATAAGTAAAAGATTCAATAAATGAATATTGCCTAAAATGGCTTATCATTTTGCAATTTAGCACAGATGGGCATCTTCACTCTATCAATTTCTTGTACACCAGTCTGGTGAATTGTTGATTGGTTGATTTTATTGATGGATGGATGGATGGATGGATGGATGGATGGATGGATGGATGGATGGATGGATGGATGGATGGATGGATTTGTAGAATTTATCAGTCACCTTTTCAGATAAAAAGCTCAAGGTGACTTACAGTTCTAAAAAATAAAATAAATTAAAGAACTGTCACAATGATTAATAATTAAAATATGTTGCAAATAAAAACAAAGCATTATCATCAACCACAAAATCCAGCTGAACTGCAATAAATGCCATTCAAGGGGATGTTCATAATGAATCCTGATAGGTGAAGGATTGTTACTTTTACTCACTGAGAAGGCGCAAGCTATTCCCAAAATGCAAAGAAAGACTAGAGCTGTCTTCATTTTGCTGCTTTCTGGAAATAAAAAGAAAACACACTTGTGAATCTTCTAGACTGGGTGACCAGTCATTCATGCTACTGAGATATTTCTACTGTCCTATTCACACAACAAATGCATGTAGAATGAATGCATGAAAGAGAAAACAAGATTTTGTCCATTGGGCCCACTCCTGACCACCCATTCATTTAGGAGTCTGTATACAGATGTAAGGATTAATGCGGAGATAGCCAACCCAGTGCCCTCCAGATCTCATTGGACTACAGCTTCCATCATCCCTGACAATTGGCCATGCTGACTGGGATCGCTGAGAGTTAGGGCCAAATAACATCTGGACGGCAGCACACTGGCTATCCTAGGATAGGTGCATGGAGTTCAAGAAGTGGGGCCAGCAGGTATATTTCACTCAAATCCCCTCCACAAAATTATTTTTATTTATGTTATTTTATTTATTTTAAATATTTTTATCCTACTCTCTCTGTCTCTCTAAAAAAAGGTGTTCTGCCGGATGTTGTTGAATTCCAACTCCTATCAGCCCAGCCAACATGGCCAAAAGTCAGGGATGATGGGAGTTGTAGTCCAACAACACCTGGAAGGCCACAGGCCCCTCCCCCCCAACTGAAAGCAACTTGGAACAAAAAGGTCATGCATACTTAAGAGCATAAGAAGAGCCTGCTGGGTCAGACCAATGGCTTACCTAGTCCAGCATCCTATTCTCACAGTGGCCAACCAGATGCCTAGGAGAAGGCCTGGGAAGAGAGGCTGACTATTAAACCAATCTGAAAATTGTAGCTCTGTGAGGGGATCAGGGCTCTCCTAACAACTCTCAGCACCTTTCACAAACTATACTACCCAGAACTCTTTGTTTAAAGTGGGAAATGGTGAAGGTGGCCTCAGTTATTTCAGAATACTGCCCAAGAGTTTCCTCTGCCGATGGAAGACAGAGCGACCGACCAATGTTTTCATATGACCACAATGCTTCATGTGCATGTACCAGGTATCAGTCAAGCAGAAGGCTGAGAGGAAAGAGCTGCAGCTCAGTGACAGAGCATCAGCTCTGCATTATTATCATCGTTGTTTGTTTGTATATGTACAAACATCTGTACAGAAAAATAAATGAATAAAAACACATCCCTTCCACAAAGGCATGCAATCTAACTAATGTCTGCTTTGCATGCAGAAAGTCCCAGGTTCAATCCCTGACATCTCCAGATAGGGTTGGGGAAAAACCTTCCCTCAAACTCTGTAAAGCCACTGCCAGTCACTTCAACCAAGAATGGGGAACCTGTGGCTCTCCAGATGTTGCTGGATTCCAACTCCCATCAGCCCCAGCCAGCACGGTCAACAGTCAGGGATGATGGGAGTTGAAGTCCAGATCCCCACCCTGGTATAGACAATAGTGTGTTAGATGGACCCTTAGTCTGATTTAGGGTAAGGCAGTTTTCTATGTTCTGATATTCCTAAACCCACTAGAATTGAAGGGGGAAAGTGTTTCCCATTGTTCCTCATCAGTAGTTGGCCAGTAGCAGTGCAGGCTGGTGGCTCTGATGTCAGTGGAGCAGTGACTCTGCTCTGGATCTAAGCTGAACTTCCAAGGAGCTGTCCAAGGTGCTGAGGGGGTGCTTGGCATGGGGCCCTCTAGTGCCAACCCCATCATTAGGCAGAGTGAGGTGAATGCCTCAGGCAGCAGCTGCTGGGGATGGGGAGAATGGTGGCAAGGTGTTGGAGGACAATCGGCCATGCATGGCTGCTAAGCTAGCCCGCTGCCCCCAAATGACATAGAGGATGCTGCCCTCTTGCCAGCGCTGAGGTAGGATTCCATTGGCAGTCTGGCTAGTTTCTGTATGCAGAACCGGGAGAGGACACCATCTTTTGTCTCAGGCAGCAAAATGACCTGGGCCAGTTACGCCTCCCACGTCGGTGGCCTCTCCTTCCAGTGTTAATGGGTGGGCCCTTTTTTTCCTCCTATTAATTTCCACCTGGAAGTGGTAGCAGGTAAGCAGGCTTACTCAAAGAAGGGCAAGTGGCAGCACTTCTTTGATGAACACCAGGGGGGGGGGAGGACATATTTATAATTGCACACAGCGCCCCATAGCAATGTTGCTCCAAGACACTATGAGAAATCACAATGGCAGCTGCCCAGTTGGAAAAGGGGGCCCAGGCCATCACCATCAGCGATGGTGGAGCCTTGGCAGCTGCCTGAGGTTCCTGCCTGCTGGCGCCAGGTTTGCAAAGGGCTGCTGCCATCACACCGATATATGGGGAGGTCTGTTCCTGTTGTTTATTGCCCCTCTTCTCTCTCTCTTGATCATGTATCAGTGTGACCAGCACAATTTATTGTAAACCGCCCAGAAAGCTTCGGCTATGGGGCAGTATACAAGTTTAATAAATAAATAAATAAATAAATTGCAGTGTGACCTGCACATTCAGTCTTTAGATAGGTGGTGATTGCATAGCGAAGTTGGGTGTACCATAGAAGAAACTTAAACAGAACAAAAACACAAAAATATTGTACTTGACCTCACATTTGCTGTCAAGGCAGAATTTGTAAAAAAAAAAAAAAGTGATTCTGAAGCATGGCTGCCAAACTTCCCCTATATCAAAAAGCAGCTCATTATCCTATCACAACCTCATGTAATATAATAAGCATCTAGTATATAACCATCGTAATCTCATATAATATAATAGGCATCTCTATTTCACTATAGCTGCAACTACCCATTATTTCTGAGAATTTGGCAGTGATACTGTGAGACTGCCTGGAACAGCTGCATTGATCTCAGTGGGATAGGATGTAATACAAAGTTAACTGAATGTGGTTGGCATTCCTCAAACCTCAAAACGCTATCTCTAGAGTGATCCCATGTGCCAGCTTTTGGGAAAAGTCAAGAAAAGGTGACATCTTTATCTCATTCAGAACATCTAGCCCTGTCAATAGGCTGACACACCAATCCATTCCTAAAACACTTCACTGTTGGCTGTGCACCCTCCATACCTTTAAGGTACATTCAAAGCACATTTCCACCCACCCCCAAAGAGTCCTGGGAACTGTAGTTTACCCCTCACAGAGCCACAGTGCTCAGCACCCTTAACAAAGTGCAGTTCTCAAAATTCTTTTTGGGTTGGGTTTGCGTCTGTGCTCTCAATGTGCTTTGAAGGTATAGTGTGTATGCAGCCATTGTTATAAGGCCCGGGTAGCTAACCATTTTTGACCCAAGGATCACCCTTGACCAATCCCTGGAGGGGCTTCATGTCAGTGGCAGCCATTGCCAAAAGTGGGTGTGACTTTTACCCACACTGTCTCTCTCACACAGCTGATCCTCAGCTGATCCATGCAAATCAGCTGAGGGTGGGTTATCATCACTTTTCCACTTTGTGGATACAATCATGCCTTGGTAAGTGCCACCAATAAGTTGTATACAAAAGCGGTAAGGACAGCAAAGAAGCTCTATTTTGCTGCCTCTATTAGATCATCTTTAAGCCGCCCAGCGGAGCTTTTTAAAGTCGTGCGAGGGCTCTTACACTCTGGCCCCCACGATACTATGGAAACATCTGAGACCCGCTGTAATGAAATTGCTGGACACTTTCAAGATAAGATTGCATGTATCCGCAGGGACCTTGACTCTGATGTTGTGACAGATGAATCCATTGAAGTGTCCGGAGCACGGCCTTGTCTTTCTTTATTGGATGAGTTTCAGTTGGTGCAGCTCGAGGAAGTGGACAAGGTGCTTGGAATGGTTCGGGCGACCACGTCTGTTCTGGATCCTTGCCCATCTTGGCTAGTGAAAGCTGGCAGGGCTGGAACCACCGGTTGGGCCAAGGAGGTGGTTAATGCCTCCTTGAGGGAGGGAGTGGTCCCTGGTAGCCTCAAGGAGGCAGTAGTGAGACCTCTTTTAAAGAAACCCTCCTTGGACCCAGATAATTTAAACAACTATAGACCGGTGGCGAATGTCCCTTTTCTGGGCAAGGTTTTGGAGCGAGTGGTTGCCAGCCAACTCCAGGCGCTCTTGGATGAAACTGATTATCTAGATCCGTTTCAATCCGGTTTCAGGCCCGGTTTTGGCACCGAAACAGCCTTGGTCGCCCTGTATGATGACCTGTGTCGGGAGAGGGACAGGGGGAGTGTGACTCTGTTGATTCTCCTTGATCTCTCAGCGGCGTTTGATACCATCGACCATGGTATCCTTCTGAGGAGACTCGCGGAGTTGGGTGTCGGGGGCACTGCTTGGCAGTGGTTCCGCTCCTACTTCGCGGATCGTCACCAGAAGGTAGTGCTTGGGGAACATCACTCGACACCATGGACTCTCCATTGCGGAGTCCCTCAGGGGTCGGTTTTGTCCCCCATGCTTTTCAACATCTACATGCAGCCGCTGGGTGCAGTCATCAGGAGTTTTGGAGTGCGTTGCCATCAGTATGCTGATGACACGCAGCTCTATTTCTCCTTTTCATCTTCTTCAGGTGAGTCTGTTGATGTGCTGAACCGTTGCCTGACCGCGATAATGGACTGGATGAGAGCTAATAAACTGAGACTCAATCCAGACAAGACCGAGACATTGTTGGTGAATGCCTTCCCTGCTCAGATGGTGGATGTTAACCCTGTTCTGGATGGGGTTACACTCCCCCTGAAGGAACAGGTACGTAGTTTGGGGGTTCTTCTTGACTCTTCCCTGTCTCTCGAGGCCCAAGTGGCCTCGGTGGCACGGAATGCATTTTACCATCTTCGTCTGGTAGCCCAACTACGCCCCTATCTGGACAGGGACGACCTCGCCTCCGTTGTTCACGCTCTGGTAACTTCAAGATTGGATTACTGTAATACGCTCTACGTATCTTGTTTGTTCACCGCCCTGAGAGCTATTCTGCTAAGGGCGGTATATAAATTGAAATAATAAATAAAATAAATAAAATATCATCAATCTAATGACCGAAGATCTGAACAGGGTGGTTCATGACAGATGCCACTGGAGGTCACTGATTCATAGGGTCACCATAAGTAGTAATCGACTTGAAGGCACATAATACAAAAATGACCGAAGAGAAGGTATTTGTGTCCCCATCAGGGAACTGGACATTGCCTACCTGAGTGCTGTGAGGGTTTTTTTCCCCTTTTGCTGCTGCCACCAAAATTGATGGGGTCTTGGGAGGGGTCCAACAACTTTTCAGGGGGGGGTGAATGAGGCCCCTGAACTGGGGGTTAACAGGGTGGGAACTTGGTGGTGGGAGAAAAATTTATTGGCGGACCAAATCCAGTTATAAGGTTAATAGTTCCTTGTGAGGTAAGTTCTACCTACCCTAAGGATTGAATTCATAACACAGGATACTTTATAAATTTTTTTGGAATATTCTGGAATAAATGCCAATGATTATACCTTTACATGTATTCACTCTTTTAATATAGGCCAAGGCCCAAGGTAAACAGTATATGCAATACAACTGATGACATTCATATTTATAGTTCGGCTTTTTCAACATAGAACAGCCATCTCCAATCTGGGGTCCTCCAGCTGTTGATGAACTACAACTCCCATCAGCCCCAGCCAGCATAGCCAATGGTTAGGGACAATGAGAGTTGTAGTCCAAAACATCATTGTGGGAGACCTGGTTGGGGAAGGCTGATGCAGAAAGTGAAGGTGGTATTCAGTACTACTCCTACTTAGAGTAGACCCATTGAAGTTAATAGACATGACTAACTTGGGTTCATTAATTTCAGTGGATCTCTACTCTTGAGTAGGATTTAGTTGAATATAACACAAATCCAAGAATTCCCTCCTTATTTGGTTTTGGCTGTATTACAGCTAAGCTGTGGACCTAATGAAATTAATGAGCCTTAGTTAGTCATGTCCATTGATTTCAATGGATCTAATCTGACTAGCATTGAATACCACCCTTTATATCCTCCACACAGCAGGTAAGGCTGACAGATAGTGTCTTGCTTAAGGCCTCCAAGTGAATTCCTGCCTGAGGTGATATTTGAGTGCCCGAGGTAGCGTCAAGCAAGATAATATCTGCCACCCTCAGCCCTGTCTGCAGACTACAGACAGAATAGCAGTGACCGACTCCACACAGTCATTGTAAGGATTACTTAGAAAATGCATATGTAATGCTCTGAACATCCAGAAAAACACAATTGCTAACAATTATTACTGCATGTCAAAAAAAAGACTGTATGCATTAATATAGGCTCATTATACGGAGCTAGAGAAAACTTCCGGTGTTAATAAATACAGATTTCCTGCCCTTTCTCCATCCCCATGAGGAACGCTGTAAAATAAAGTCCAGCCAAGCATCTTTGAAGCAAGGGAGCTACGAAATACTGCCTCTAATTTGTAAAATGTAACATCCATGGTTTTATTCTGTTGAATCAACCAAGCAAACAATTACTGGCTAGCAAGAGAGTGATTTAAATAATAGAAATTGCCCTCTTGATAAATTCACACCTACAAAGCAAAACAGATTACCTGAAAGCCAGAGAGAGAAAGCCAGAAAGCCATGGGCTAAAGGAGAGTGAAAATTACAGTCACTTACCAGCTTGCAGTCCTGAAAGGATACAAGGCCAGGCTGAGGCTGGTCTCAAAGTAGTGAGGGGACAGAGATTTAACAGTTCATCTGTTTGTTCTTGGTCACCCTAGTGGGATATAAGCACTATTTTTACCCTCCACCAGCCAATCACCGCTCGCCTTGCATGATGTCAGCGAGTGGACTCTTACCAGAAAATCTCCAAACTTCAACATTTTTCTAGTCACAGATTTTGTTTATAAACACACAGTGCCATTTTAGTGCCCAGAGTTTTGGATCATTCCACTTAATTGAAGGTTTGAGCCAGAGATGAATAGGTTCGGATGCCGAGCTGTATAATAATGGCCTGGATTTAAATTAAACTAAATATCAGGGGCATTAGGTGGGTTTTTTTAAAATAAGTTTTTCTTTTGAGGGAGGGAGGCAGAAATGGACAAAGGTTGGAGTGAGAATTTCTCACTTTCCTCCTGTAAAGCTCTCTATAAACAAAGTGAAATGTCATCTGAACATAGACCTCAAAACGGCCACTTCACCTATATAATTTCTACATGGAGTTGTTTCGAATAAGCATAAACTTCAGCAAAACAGATATTTGTCAGATTTTCTCAAGCAATAGTTTACAGTTTACACTCAGGCAATGCACAAACAAGAGTTTGCAAAATAGGACTTTAATGCCCCTCAATAATACATTGCAAATGAGCTACAGCTGAACCAAAATTTCTCAGGAGACATTTTTCACTTTCTCAGCACTGTCCCCCTTCCCAAAAAGGCCACTTTGCAGAATTTTATTCTCCACCATTTTCTTCTGGTGGCTGCCATTGCTCTCCCACAATGCCCAGAATGACACAAACAGGACATAAGGGCAACAATACTCCCCTGTGTTGTTCCCTAGCAAATAGTATTCAGTGGCATACTACCTCTGAGGTTCCATTGAATCATCATGAATAATAGCTATTAAAGACACCAAGACAATGACATTAGACTGGGATATTGTGGATGATACAAAATGGTGTCTAGGCTGACAATGCAGTTGCAGCTGTTGACATTTGCAGCAATAAAGAATAAAACCTTAGCGGGGGAAAGAAAGATGCTGTGCTACCACCACTGCTAATGGTGATCCCCATCCCCAAGAGAATGTGTTGGAGAATTTCTCCCTCAGTTTGTCTGCCCACAAAATTTTGATTTCTCATGTGCACACAGCTCTAAAAATAGAGCTAAAAATAGCCACTGAAGATGGAAGATGCTGAATATTTTATGTATGTGGAACAACAGTGTTGACTTAAATTACCAAGTCAAAGTATAGACAATAAATTTGGATTTTGGTTAGGACACCAGAGTTAGCAACGCTAATCTTGAAGAACCAAATTTGGCCACAAGTGATGTGGACTTGTGTTTCGTCATCTTTGAAGAATGCTACCTTCTGAAGTTGCGTCCTTCTAATGCAGTTTTAGGTTTTTGACTCCACGCTGACTTGGAGGGAAAATGGCCACCTATGTTCAGGACAACGTCCAACAAACCTTATGCTCCTTGGTGGTCTGATCCTTGCCTGGACAACTAAAAGAGGCAGTTGGCTGAGATTTAGGATGGACATGCTACTGAACTGGAAAGGCTTTAGAGAATATTTGCATGTTATGCACATACCACATTGGAAAGAAGCATGCTAATGCTTTGCTTGAAACAATATAATACATCTCATTCTGATGCAGTCATGGGAGAATTGCAAATCTGAAATGGATCCTAGAATCAATCTGTTTGCAAAATCCAGATGGGAAGGTCATTTCCTGCCAAAATAATCCCAGCAGTCACTAGGTACATTTTTACAGTGAACCCAATATGATGGAAAGTAATTGTAAGGCATGCTGAAAATAGGAATCTGTCATCCTCTTGGAATCTAGTGTCTGGCTGGAATAAAGAGAATCTTTATAAGAGGATGTTTCATAAATGTTTTAGTACCGGATATTCTGATTTGAACCAAGATTTAAAAATGAATAAAGGTCTGGAGAAAGGTCTGAAGGTGCCTGATGCAGTTCCATCTCTACAGCTTTGCAGGTCTTGACTCAGCCAATACCCAGATGGGTGGTAATTTAGGAGGATGGAACCCCATGTTTATTACCCTGAAGCCCAGAATACAAGTAATAATAGTAAGGCTGTAATCCCATCTCCATTTACCTAGGAGTAAGTCCCAATGAACTCAGTGGGACTTACTTAGTATTTATTTGTTTATTAAATTTATAGCCCAACCCTCTTCCCAGAAGGAACACAGGGAGGCAAACAACTGAGATCCTGGTCCTCTACCCCAGCTTTGCTGTTGGAGGGGGGCTTTTTGCACCCATCCCAGATCTGATGGGTCAGGACCCCTGGTGCTGGGTACAGATGTTTAGTCTGCCTGGGGGCCGTGCACAAAGCTGCCTGATTGGCTGGCTTTCATGCCTTCCCCCTTCTCCCACCGAATGATGCGATCCCTTGACACCTCAGTTCTGTTTCCTATGCTTCTTTCAACAGCGCCCTTGCTATGATGGGGCACTGTGGTCAGGGTGCCGTGCTTGGCAAATGTGACATAAAGTCTGCTTTTTGCCTGCTTCCTGTTCAGCTTCAGGATTTTGATCAGTTGGGTTTTTCTTTTGAGGGCAAGTATTTTGTCGATAGGATGGGATGTTCCATCTCATGTGCAGCCTTTGAGACTTTTAGCACCATGCTTGAATGGGTGGTTGGGCGGAGGACCGGCTCTGAGAGTATCATCCATTATTTTGATGATTTTTTCTTTGCTGGAGCTGCTGGCTCGGACGATTGTCTTCAACTCATGCAGGCTTTTGCATCCATTGCTGAGGAGCTGGGTGTTCCACTGGCCTCTGAAAAAGCTGAGGATCCTTCATCAGTTTTAACCTTCTTGGGTATAGAATTGGATTCTGGACTTCAATTGCCCAGGCTCCATAACCAGACGCTTGAGGATTTGACGGTGAGACTGACTCAGGCTGTATCAATTAAGACTCTGCGGGAGCTTCAGGTCCTTGTGGGCCATTTAAAATTTGCTTGCAAAGTAATAGCTCCTGGGAGAGCATTTCTCAGGCATCTGTGGGACACTGCCAAAGATCTTAGAGCTCCTCATACAGAATCAGGTGGTGGCAAGCGAGAGGATCGATGGGTTTGGTTGTCCTTTCTGGATCAGTTTAATGGTATTTCCTTTTGGACGACCAAGTTACTCCTAGAGGCAGAGCTGCAGGTCCACTCTGATGCTGCTGGGGGCCTGGGCATTTTCTTCAGAGGATCCTGGTGTGCAGAGTGCTGGCCTGAGGACTGGTTTGCTAGTGGTGTCACTAGGGACCTGACATTTTTAGAATTGATTGCACATTTGGCCCCATTTTTTGGCCAATAAGTCACTTAGGTTTTGGTGCGATAACCAGGCAACTGTTTGGGTTATTAATTCTTTGTCATCCAGGTCCCCCAGGGTTATGAGGCTGGTCTGGGTTTTTGTCCTACAGTGTCTTGAATATAATATTCTTTTCTTGGCTCGGCATGTTCCTGGTCTTGATAACGAGATTGCAGATTCCTTTTCCCATTTTCAGGTTCACTGTTTTGGGGCACTTGCCCCGCAAGCCAGAGCCACGCCTGATTTGGTGCCTTCCTGGATGTGGCACCTTGGAAGATCGAGGTCCAGCAGGCCATAGAGGCTTCTTTGGCCTTGCACCACATCCAGCTATAGCAGAGCCTTTTCTGAGTTCACGACCTTTCACCAATCAGTGAGCTTGGCTGAGGTTTGGGCAATCTTGACTGACCATGTTCTGCAGTTTGCAGTTTTTCTTAGGTCTAAAGGTTTAGTCAAAGGTTCCATAGCAGACAATTTGGCAGGTCTGGCCTTTAACTTTAAGGCATCGGGATTCCCTGACCTACTGGGGATTTTAGAGTTAGGAAGATGCTGGGCTAGGGTAGCACCTCAGCAGCCTGATGCACATAGCCCCATTCCCCCAACTTTATTTATTTTATTTTATTTATTTATTTTTAAAACTTATATACCGCCCGACTAGCAATAGCTCTCTGGGCGGTGAACATAGATACAATAAAATACAATATAATACAAAACATCAGTCTAAAATCAAATTTCACAATCTAAAAACAGCAAAGGCTAAAATCAAATTACAAACATTACAATCATTAACAAAAAATTAAAATGCCTCGGAGTAGAGAAAGGTTTTAACCTGGCGCCGAAAGGATGATAGTGTCGGCGCCAGGCGAACCTCCTCGGGGAGACTATTCCATAGTTCGGGGGCCACCACTGAGAAGGCCCTTGATCTTGTCACTGCCCTCCGGGCCTCCCTATGAGTCGGGACCCGGAGGAGGGCCTTCGTAGCAGACCGTAGTGTACGAGCCGGTTCATAGCGGGAGAGGCGTTCCGACAGATATTGAGGTCCCGCGCCGTATAAGGCTTTATAGGTTAATACCAACACTTTGAATTTGACCCGGAAGCGTATTGGAAGCCAGTGCAAGCGGGCCAAAACAGGTGTTATATGGTCAGACCGCTTTGTTCTTGTTAGCAGTCTGGCCGCCGCATTTTGCACCAGCTGTAGCTTCCGAACCGTCTTCAGAGGTAGCCCTACGTAGAGCGCATTACAGTAATCCAAACGTGAGGTTACCAGAGCATGTACTACTGATGTAAGATCCTCCTTACTCAGGTAGGGACGTAGCTGGGCTACCAATCGAAGTTGGTAGAACGCATTCCGTGCCACAGAGGCTACATGAGCCTCAAGTGACAGGGAATAGTCTAGAACGACTCCCAGACTACGAACCTGTTCCTTTAGGGGGAGTGTAACCCCATCCAGGACAGGATATGTATCCACCATCTGATTGGAAAAACCATCCACCAACAGCATCTCAGTCTTATCAGGATTGAGTCTCAGTTTGTTAGTTCTCATCCAGTCCATTGTCGCGTCCAGGCAACGGTTCAGCACATTGACCGCCTCACCTGAGGAAGATGAAAAGGAGAAGTAGAGCTGCGTGTCATCAGCGTACTGGTGACAACGCACTCCAAAACTCCTGATGACCGCACCCAACGGCTTCATATAGATGTTAAAAAGCATGGGAGACAAAACCGAACCCTGCGGGACCCCACATTGGAGTACCCACGGTGTCGAGCAATGTTCCCCAAGTACTATCTTCTGGAGACGGCCTGCCAAGTAGGAGCGGAACCACTGCCACGCAGTGCCTCCAACTCCCAACTCCGCAAGCCTCTCCAGAAGGATACCATGGTCGATGGTATCAAAAGCCGCTGAGAGATCAAGGAGAATCTTGGCCTGCTTCAGGGCTCTTGCAGTTTTATCTCACTCTAATTTCAGGTGTCACCTGTTCAAGGCTGCGATGCTTCTGGCATTTTGGGGGGGCTTTCAGGGTTAGCGAGCTAGTTGCTGCTTCTACGTTTGATTGTTCTGCCAGAGCTTTGGGTTTTTCTGATGTTGCTTTTATTGATGAGGGTTTGTCCGCCTATGCAAATCAAAGACCTACCAGAGGGGCAAATGCTCTTCAGTCTCATTGGCATCCTGGGAGGTTTCTGAACTTTGTCCGGTTCAGAATTTGGATGCTTATATTCGCCTTCGTGGTTGGAACCCTGGGGTTTTTATTGCAGCATGAGGATCACTCATCTTTGACTCATTTCCAGGTCTGGGTGGTGGTTAGGAAAGCCTTAGAGATGGCTGGTACTCCAGCTGGAAAGTTTGGAACCTATTCTTTTTGCACTGGTTCTGCCTCTACTGCGGCACTTTTGGGCATTGGAAGTAGGTATATTCAAGCCATTGGGTCCTGGAAGTCTGGGGCTTTTAAGAAGTATATCCGGCCTCTTAAATAGTTTTACTTGTGTAATTTTGGAAGTTCTTTGCTGGGGTTCTGTTTTGACTTTTATTTTGTCTTTACAGGTTTTGGCTGGAGTGGTGAGCCTAAGCACATCGTGATTTATGGCCACAGTATCATTTTCACAGGGCTAGGGAGTCTGGCTTGGGTTTACAGCTTGGCCTTAGTTCGATCACTTGCATTGATTGGGCTAGCCGGCGTGGTATGCTTTGGAGCCAGCTTCTACTGGTCCTGCTTCAGTGGTTGTGTGGTGGCTCCCCTCCTCGAGTCTTGTTGATCCACCTGGGTGAGAATGACTTGGGTGTGAGGAAGAGTTTGTTCCCTTGCTTCCAGGCTGAGGAGGAGCTCACTTCCATCCAATCTGCCTTCCCGGGGGTTAGAATCATCTGGTCTGATATGCTTCAGTGCTGAGTGTGGAAGTGTGGTGCCCCCAGGCAGATGGATGAAACCAGGAGGAAGGTGAACGGTTCCTTGGGGCAGGCTTTGCTGGCTGGTGGGGGAGGGTCCATCCCCCATCTAGACATCAAACACTGTTTGCTGCACCTGTACAGGGATAATGGAGTACATCTCTCTGATGAGAGGTATGACATCTTCCTTGAGGATCTGCGGTGGGATAGTTGGCATCCACAAATTACACAGAAAAAGTCACTACCCAAATTTGCAAAGGAAAATGAAAAGCACTGTGGCATGCAGCTGAAATGAAAAGTAGCAAAACAATAAAAACGAGCACAATGACTGTGAATAACAGAAAAGATGAATATATTGAGAGGCCCAAAACATGGGACCTGAAACAGCAATATGTAACAATGCAAAGTGCTGCCACAGTGAATATAGTAACATGAAAAAATGTACAATGATGACAGACAATAAAAAATGACACGAGTATTATGAACGTCTGAAGAAGCATTGAAAATAACTGTCACCTTTGTATTATTATGTCATTTTTCATTGTCTGTCATCATTGTACATTTTTGGGGCCTCTCAATATATTCATCTATTCTGTTATTCACAGTCATTGTGCTGATTTTTATTGTTTTGCTACAGTGCTTTCCATTTTCCATTTTCCTTTGCAAATTTGGGTAGTGACTTTTTCTGTGTAATTTGTGGTTGCACTAGGAACCCTCTCGTTTTGGTTGTCAGGCATCACTTTTGCCTTTGGTGGGGGGTGAGGTGACATAAGCATGGGCTAGGTCCCCTCTGTGGCAGGGTCAGTCAGGGTTTAGGGGGAAAGGGGGTAAGTGGGAAAAATTTGGTGAGAACCTTGAGGCACCTTCTAGAAGGTGAAAGGGGGCTTCCTCAGACCTATCCATCAAAGCCTTCAGGCCAGATGCTGGGGACAAGAGCCCTCCTTGAGGACTGCCCAGACCACAGAGTCAATGCCTCAAGGCTGGAGTTGAGGGTGAGATGGACATGATTCTCTACGCACAGTTAATGTGCTGGCAATGAAATGCCAGGAGTAGCTAGTTCATTACTCTGGAGCCTAGAGCCAAGGTTACTTGGTCAAAAATCTGAGCTGCTGGAATTAAGTTTGATAGCACTCAGATTTATAGGAGCCTGCGCTGATTTTTAAAAATTATCTAGGTTCTCTCCACAGATCTCAATTGGGACGATTGGCTTAATTCGGTTTTCAGTTTCTATCTGGCCTTATTGGCTTATTCCTTAAGAGGTTATTTGCTTTAATTGGTTTCATTTGGTTCAATTGGTTTAACTGGCATTAATAAAATCTTGTCTGTTCTTAACCGATATTCTTGGTGTCTGTCTCATCATTTTGGGTGGGTCCAGGTACAAAAACACTTTAAAACATCTTAAAAACAAAAGACTTTAAAACATATTAAAACAAAACATCTTAAAAACATATATTAAAAAACAACTTTAAAAACGTCTTCAAAAGCAATTCCAGTACAGACTGGGATAAGGCCTCTACTTAAAAGGCTTGTTGAAAGAGGAAGGTCTACAATAGGCACCAAAAAGATAACAGAGGTGGTGCCTGTCTAATATTTAAGCAGAGGTAATTCCAAAGGGTCAGTGTCACAACACTAAAGGTCCGCTTCCTATATTGTGCGGTGCGATAAGATGGTATCTGCAGGAGGCCCTCACCTGCAGAGCACAGTGATCAACAGGGTATATAAGGGTAAGACGATCATTCAGATATCCTGATACTAAGCTGTGAAGGGCTTTGTACACCAAAACTACAACCTTCAACTTGGCCTGGAAGCTAATGGGCAGCCAGTGCAATTCTTTCAGCAGAGGGGTGGGCTCCTGCCGGGAGGAAGGGCGGGATATAAATCAAATAAATAAATAAATAAATAAATAAATAAATAAAATGTTGGTGATACCCTGCCTCATGGAATTCCCCTGGGGTTCAACACACACTGCGCAAGGGTCTAGGCATTTTTATTGTTCTGTAAGGTGTACAGTAGGTTATGGAGGAGATACAAGCCGTCTTAGACATTCAGATTGAAAACAAGAGAGCAAAAATGTGTATAAGGAGCCAGGGCCCATGTTCCAGCCCCACCCTCAATGTCCTCACACACACACATTTTGTTCTTAGGAATGAGTGAACAGGGTTATGGTCAGACGGATTTCTGTCGTGCAGTTGATCATCTGAAGCTGCTGTCACTTATTTTCACTAAGAGGTGCACTTTATGCACACGTTACCCTAGTATATGCATGTTTGTACACATTACTTTGCTGGAGAATTGCACTGCATAATTTGGAGAAGCGCACATTTTGGAGGACGGCTGACTTTTGGTTCACATATTGTTTCAGGAAGTGTGAATTAGGAAGGTTCACCTTTAAACACAAACTGAATCACACACCCCCAGCCAGCCCTAGATTACACAGTGCTGACTGAGACACCCCCTGTCTCTGCTGGTACTTAAAGGCAAAGGAAAATTCCTTGCCACTTGATGTCCCCTGAGTAGCCAACAGGGGTTTTGCCTAGCAAATCTCACTGGATACTGCTTCTTCTCCATCTCTCCGTCTTTTTTGTTTTCCACAAGGGGAGAGGGGATGGGCAGAATTAAACTGGTTACCTAGCAGTAAGCCCCATTGAATTCAATGGGACTTATATCCGAGTAGTAAACATACATAGCATTTCACTGCTAATTGCTTAGAACTAAAATGTCTTGAGAATGGTGCAGAAACCAGTAATGTACATCTTGCCAGATAAACCTCTAGGATAGGGACTCTCAAATTTGACATATAGGGTTGTATCCTACTCAGAGTAGACCCGTTAAAATGAATGAAAATAAGTTAGTCATGTCCATTAATTTCAAATGGGTCTGCTCTGAGTAGGACTGATATTGGATATAACCCATAGATTGTGATCCCCATGGAGTCAGAAATGTTTGTGTTTGGAAAAATAGCTCTGAACCCAGGTGACAGAATGGGACATATAAACCTAACAAACACATACATAAATGAAAGCAGTTTGCCATGTAGTATAGGGTGGATGCTGTTAGAGAAAGACAAGTTCCTGTGTTTGATGGATCCTAGCCATTTTAATAGGAGGCTTTGTTGTCCTGTGAAATGGAGCAAATGATTGAAAAGCTGAGCATGAAGCAAACAAGTCAACCAATGAAATGTACAAGAGAGAAAAATATCACAAGCTTCTCCACAATCTCCACAACAGTTATGTCAACAGTTCCAGTTGATCAAGCAGTTTCTCCGCAGGGATTTTAACTAGTTTTCCCAGCAGCCAGGTAAGCACATGCAGCCAACAAGCATGAATTAATAATAATTACTGATTGCATCAATGAGGTTAGCAATGAAAGTGGACCTTTCAGTGCCTTAGGGGTAGATCATGTCAATAGCTGAGGAATCCCACAGAGACAACTTTATGGTTGATAGTCTTCAACCTAGCAAAGCAAACAGAAGTGAAAAAAACCTACCTATTGGTTAATAAAATGCAGAATCAAAGACTGCATGTCCTGTGTCCAGATCAAACTGGAAAACTCCCTAGGACAGGAAAACCAATGTTATGTCACTTCAAATTCCTTATCCTTGGTGGATTTCCTTCACAGCAATGATTTGTAAACACCTGGCCATGAGTCCAAAGTTTTGGTATAAAAATTGATGTGGTTGTTTTGGGTTGGCACATTCCACCAAAGATGACTACTGGACTTGCTACTATCATTCTCAGTTTATTGGGTTGTTGAGGTTATACCACAGATTATTAACTATGAATTTTCAAAAGCACGCCTCTGGAATGGCATTACCAAACCCAGTACACTCCCTTCCTGCATGATAATGATGATAAAAGCCATGAGGCATAGTGCCTGGTGTTGGACTATAATTAAGGAGAACTTGGTTCAAAATTCATACTCTAGCATGAAACTCACTTTTAATAACAGTCGAGTTGGATGGTGGCAAATAAGCCAAATAAACAGGATCATGAATCCCTGTTTGGTTGCCTTAACATCCAGCCTGATTTGGAGTTCTGGGAATTTGAAAGCTTACTAATTTTAGTGACATTTTAGTCAGTCCTATTGCCTGTCTGGGGATTTTGGAGGTTTGGGGGAAGGGCCATAGCTCAGTGGTCCAGCATCTGCCTTGCATACTGAAGGTCCCAAGTTCAGTCTCCGGCATCTTCAGGTAGGGCTAGGAGAGACTCCTGACTGAAACCCTGGAGAGCTGCTGCGAGTGAGTGTAGATAATACTGAGCTAGATAGACTAATGGTCTGACTCCATACAAGGCAGTTTCTTATATTCCTATGTTCTAATGGACCATCCCACCATCCTTTGCTTTTTTGATACCTTTCAATCGTTTACAGGGACAAAGTAAGTCTCTTTCACACACATTCCTTTTGCTCTTTTTACAAAGAACTTTCTTGTTGCCTTTTCTGATAAAGGGGCGTTGCATCATCTCATCTCATTAGGATGGTCCATATCCATCTGAAGAAAGATGCGGAAAGGAATTAATGCAACACAACAGCCAAATGACTTTAGCTCATGGGCTAATGCAACATTTTCAGTTCCTTTCCGAGGACAACTTAAAAACCCTTAACATCGTCAAGAATGTACATATGCCGTTTTAATTTGAACCCTTGCTTTCCAAGGGGTTTATTATATTTGCAACCCATCTCCCATTAAGTAGCTCACAGCACTACATATAGGGCTACCCTCCGCTTGATCCTCAGAACAACCATCTGTGATAGGTTAGGTTGAGAGAAAGTGACTGGCCCAAGGGAATCCAATAAGTATCATGACTAAGCAGGGATTTGAACTCAGGTCATCCCAGTCCCAGTACAATCTTTTAGTTGGATTCAGATAAATGGCAAAGCATGATGAGTCACAGGCCTAAGCACTCCCCTTTCTTTCTCCATCATGTGCAAGGGGAGGAATGTAAAGTTTCCAGGTGCAGGTTCTAAGAAACCTTCAGTTTTCCATTTCTTCTGAAAAAGACCAGCACCAGGCATGCCAGGGCCCTTGAGCACCAGCCTGCCCTGGGCTCCAGCACCTGCACACATGCAGCCAGGCATGACTGGACCCTTGGACATCAGTCTGCCGCAAGTGCATGGCTCCTGCCTGTTCCACCTCCTGCTTCTTGCTGCTCGCGCGCTGCACGCATAGGGCTACCATAAACCAAGATGGTGGTGGAGGCTTCTCTAAGGGGCTGATACCTCTGCCACCATCTTGGTTGATTCATGCATGTGCAGTACACTACGTGCACACACATGCCTGCCATCAACCAAGATGGTGGTAGGTGCACCAGCCCCTTAAAGAAGCCTCCGCCACCATCTTGGTTTATGGTAGCCCTACACGTGCAGCGCGCAGAGCTTGGAAAAGTTACTTTTTTGAACTACAACTCCCATCAGCCCAATCCGGTGGCCATGTTGGCTGGGGCTGATGGGAGTTGTAGTTCAAAAAAGTAACTTTTCCAAGCTCTGGCCAGCATGCAGCAGCAAGATGCAGGAGGTGGAACAGGCAGGAGCCGCACACTCGGCACTCAGCATGCACAGCAGCAGAACACAGGAGAGAGAGGTAGATGGAGCAAGCGAACAGGTGGGCAGCCTGGAAACTCTCTTCCTGCTATCCGCAGCAGGGGATCACAGCAGGGGAGCACTACTCCCCCACCCTAATGAGGGCCCCTTCAGGGGGCCCTGTGGGCCGTGGGGCCCTTCGCCAGGGCCCAACCTGGCTGCCCTTTGGCACCTGCCCTGCTTCTGAATATAGGAAGAACTTCAATATAGGAATATAGGAACGTGGTTTCAATAAACTATAGTTAGTCAATTAATTAACAAACTGGGATATCAGATCACACCTAAATCTTCTTCATTGCACTTTTATGCCACACTGGCATACATACAGGCAGGACAACATGAAAAGTTGTTGCAGATGAGGAAGGATGATGGATGATACAGAAAAAGCAGGACTTGCTCCACTGGCTCTCCTGAGAGACCAGCTCCATTTTGCTCTTCCTTTCCCTCCACTGTTTCTATTCAAGCTGGCGGTCATAACAACGTTGTAACCTTAAGAAGCGGTGCCTGACTTTGCTTGCTTTCCTTCTCATCACTTTTCCCCCTTCCGTGTTGCATCTTTTAGATTGTAAGCCTGGTGGTAAGGATTGACTTGCTGGTTCTTGATCATCAGGGTGCAGTAGCAGCCTGCGTGGTGAAGTGGAGCCAGTGAGCCACCCTCCTGACTCTGGCATCACTGTAGTTTACCTGGATGAGGCTGGGGTGGGTCAAGGAAGCTGCAAAAGCAGGGCTGCCCAGGTCAACCAGCAGGAGCCCTGGACTGGCTCTGCAGGTGTGCTTGAACAGCCCTGACCTTGTCACCACCCTACTCCGCCTTCCTCTAAAGGAGACTAGGGTGGCAATACGAAGTTGCCTTACACTGCCTAAGACTATTGGCCCATCAAGCTACAGTACACTGACAATGCCTTCCTTTGAATGTGTTGATGTTACCAATCTTTGAAAAACAATAGAGTGTGATACACCTGCCAGCTTTTTGTCATCATCAGTCGCCACAGACACCATTTCTATATTTCTCAGAGTGGTTTAACAGCCAATCCCTCTTCCCAGGGAACTCTGGGAATTGTAGCTCCATGAAGGGGACAAACTACACCTCCCAGAATTCTCTGGAGGACTGCCCATGACTGTTTAAAGTGGTATGATACTGCTTTAAAGGTATAGCGCAGATGAGCCTCTTGTTTCTGGCTGCTTGATTTGTACTTACCCCAGAACATGAGAATTCACAATATACCTCAGCAACTGCAGCATACGTGCACTATGCGATGCCTTGGTGTTGATATGCGGGTATCGAAACTGGACATGATGACTCCATTCCCCACTCTAAGATTTAACTTCTAGAGACCCTGGGAAGGGAGCTGAATCCTGAAGAATGACAATTCTAACAACTCACACTAAAATCAAAATGTTATTGAGGGGGAAAGAGGGGCAGGTATCAGAACGAAGGACTCTCCCTGAGAAATAGTGGCAGTTGGAGCCAAAGAGGGCCCAAACCTTGGTGGTGGGAAGGATATACTTTAACACAGTGCATAGCTGCAGTTACAAAAAGGATTGTCGAATCCCCTTTCAAAGCCATTCAAGTTGGTGGTCATCAATACATCTTGTAGGAGCAACATCCATAGTTTAACTGTGGACAATGTGAAGTTCTTCCTTTTGTGTGCTTTTGCTGCAGCTTTTTATTTCTGCCGCAACAGCCTAATGTGGCTAGTACAAAATAAGCTCTCTATCAAGTGCCTTTTAAAGAGGATTTTATTTTATTTGTTGCATTTATGTCCCACCTTGTCTCCAAGGAGTTCAAATGGTGTACATGGTTCTTCCCCTCCTCATTTAATCCCTACGACAACCCTGTGAGGTAGGGGTGGCCTATGGTCACCCACTGAGCTTCATGGCTGAGTGGAGTTCAAACCTTGGTCTCCCAGATCCTAGTCCAACAGTCTAACCACTACACCATGCTGGATAAATTTGGTTCGATTCCATAAACACTACAAATGTTTACTGTTTG
Organism: Rhineura floridana; assembly: GCF_030035675.1. NCBI lineage: Eukaryota > Metazoa > Chordata > Lepidosauria > Squamata > Rhineuridae > Rhineura > Rhineura floridana. The sequence continues at coordinate 106,222,580 of NC_084488.1, forward strand.
TCCTTTTTTTGGGTGCCAGTTATTGGCAAAGAGGTCTTAATATCATTTTGATTTAATATTCTAAGGCCCTCCTAAGATAAATCTCTCCATTCCAGGGACTCCATCCAATTGGGAGTGCTGTTACTTCCTTATCTTAATCGACCGTGGAGTCTGTACTCTTCTCTCCATACTTATAACTGGTCTGACAAAGGATGTGCTCAGCCATTTCAATGGCCAGGATTGCTTTTTACAATGGGCACATAGCCCCAAGCTTTCAGAATCTGCTGCCAAGCTGACTGTGTCATGCTAGTGTTAACTGTTACACAAACCAGTTGGTTTATTGAGGCACTGACTTCAAAGCCTAGCTGAAGCCCATTGTGCTGTTGCAGCGGCGCTTAATTATATGGCAGCTCTGAATCTTAGTTTGGGTTTCGATTGATGCTCCAGGCCAAAAATATCCCACAAAATCGAAAGGAGACCCTGTCATCTGATGCCAGCTCAGCACACTCAGCATTCCATTTTTTCTGTGGACATGTACAAATGCTTGGACTTTCACTGAAAGCCTGTATAACTTTAGCGTATCGAGCTGGGCCAAGATTTTTAGCTTTCCAAGCAGAAATATTGTGCATGTGTCTTGTAAATCATGAGCTTCGTAGTATGTTGTCTACTGAATGTTGACTATTGAATTCAGACTCCACACAAATGTTGGTAGCTAATTCAAATTGAATCCCAGTGGGACATTCTTTTAATAATCCTTTGATGAGATCCAAAAGGAATTGAGCTATGTGAAGACTATAAAAAATAAGACAGGACCATCCCAAGAAATTTTCCTGTCTGAGGCAAAAGACAAGACTCCCCGCTCCCATTCCATGTAAAAATACCAACCTGACAGTTAATTCTTACTTCAAAAGTGGTGACGGGACAGTGTGCTTCACTGCATCTTGGGTGTAGACTACACCAGGTGGAACACACAGCTCTGACTTTCCTTCTTCTAACACCTCACTCCCAATCCTGCCCCCTAAGGCTGCCTTCTCACTTTGCCTAATGGTAGGGACAGCCCTAAGACAAGGTTAGCAAAGTTGTGAAGGTGATCAACTCTCTGGAAGAACTTCAACAGTAGGCTTTCCTTCTTCTTCTTCTTCTTCATCATCATCTCCTTTTGGTGTATCCACAGAAATCTGGAGGCTTGCAAGTAGGGATGGAAGGATCTGTCAAGTTCAGTCCTCTCAGTTTCTCTTTTTTCCAGTCTTAAATTCAGTTCTCCACATTTCTGCAGCAATTTGCAATGTCTTCAAAAAATCCTCATGAAAATTCATCAGCATTTTATTGCAAATTTGTCCTAAAAACATGTTTCATATGCAGTTTTCACTAATGAACTCATTTTTGCAAGCATTTCCCTCTAACATTATATATTTTTGTATGTTGTTTTCACAAATACATTCATTTTAATGCACACTTTCCCCTAATGTATGCATTTTTCTGAACACTGGTTGGATAGCTGCATCGCAAAATTCAGATAAGTGTAAATTTCAAAGGATGGCTATGTTTCAGTTTTCATATTTTTTTGAAAAATGAGAATTAGAAAGTTTTGCCTTTAAAGGAGAACTGACTCAAATTCCCCCCATCCCTACTTGCAAATCACAATATCCTGTTATTGGAGAACCATGTGATTTAAGCTGTGATTTTTGGACTGGCCTGAGATATTTACAAACAGCTCAGTTGAAATCAGGAAAGGAGATGCAAATCTCTGTCTGAAATATGGATATACAGCATATATTTTTATATTTTGTAAAAAGAACATGTGCTCTCTTTTCTCTAGTCTCAGTTGCTTTCCTAATATATGGTTGCTTCTGGGTTACACAGGTCTCTAGCAGAGCTCTTGCAGCGGGCCTGTGAGAAGGTTTCCCAATTTGTGGTCTGTGAGCTTCATTCAGGTGCTCCACGGCATCCACATGAATTAAATAACTTAACATTTAATTTTTAATTTTATTGCTTCTTTTATTTCCTATATTGTATTTTATTGTATTACAATTTGAATTCTATGGAACACAAATAAAGTACAATCTAAGAACTAAAAGAAGCAATAAAAATACCATTAAAAATCATACAGCACCTAGTACAGTGCATCACAGTTGCGACAACAGGCAGAAAATTTGTTAAGTGGTCTGCCAAGACCATCAGCAATTTTCAAGTGGACTGTGGATGGGAAAGTTTGAGAACCATTGGTTTAGTCCAAGGAAACAGAGGCCAATGTGAGCTTAAAGGGAACGTGCACACTTAATTTACTGAGCAAGAATACAACCGCAGCATCAAAATAGAAAAATGTCCAGGTCCCTGGATGATCAGCAGTTTAACAGGATCAGATAGGATGATTAAGGTATAAAATACATGCAAAACAAATATATTCTTAGGCTCATAGCCTAATACTTCTGCTCTGTACTTCTATTTGAGGGTAAATGCCGTTGAACTCAATCATACTTGAGTAAACATGCATAGGATTGGGCTGCACATTGTATTAAACCCTCCACTAGGGATGGAAGGATCTGTCAATTTTGGTTCTCTGTTTCTCGTTTTTCTAATCTTAAATTCGGTTCTCCACATTTCTGCAGCAATTTGCGATTTAAACAAAAACATGAAAATTCTTCAGCATTTAGTGTGAATTTCTCCTAATAAAAACATTTTTGTATGCCTTTTTGATTAAAGTACACATTTTTTGAAGCAATTTTTTCTGATACAATGCATTTTAGTATGTTATTTTCACCAATATATCCACTCTGTGGCTTCCACTGTGGTTCTGTGAATCGCCAACACAGGTTTTCAGTTAATGCTCGCTGGTTTGCTATCACTATAACATTAATGCCAAAAATGCGGTAGAAAATGGGGGGGCAACCTAATTTTAAAACATCCTAGTCTTAACCACAATTTGTCAGAAGTGAGCCTGAGTGGTTTCAGTTGGATTTATTCTAAGTGCCAGTTCCATGTAACTCATAAGTGAAGTTCTTAGGACTGGGGTATACAGGGCATCAGAATTTGTCCACACAGCGAAATAACAGAGTAGAACTTAGGCAACAGGCACATTAACAAAAATTCTACTTGGATGTCTTTTTATGTTTAATTTAAATAATAGTTAAAAATGGGATGAAGCAATAATATCCCTGCAATCATAGGAGACGCCAAACCACTGTGCCACTGCTGAGACATCATTCCCAGAAGACAGACCATATTTAGCTTCTAAGGAGTCTTCCTTTAAACCTCCAGCCAGCTGTTGCCCCCCACATGTAAGTGCATTCCAGTGTGGTAAAATGCAAGCTCTAGGGCAGCCTGACCCATTGGTGCCACTTTAGTACCTCCAGAGCCGGTGGAGACCTATGGTGCCACAGCAAACCCGGCATACAGCAGAGGGATGGATAGAGCCTTTTTGCTATGAAATGCTGTCAAATGCCCTTTGTGATGAGATATCCGGGGCATTCTTTTGTGCTTGCTCACAGGAGCCGTAGCCAGCCTGACAGCGCAAAGTCTGCTGTGCAATTTGCAGCTGAATCATGCAAATGCTTGGAAGTTGCACTCATGCACAGAAACATTGGTGGAGGATGTGGGAAGAAGCCCCTTGAGAAACGTTGCTAGTCTTATAAAAATGTTCTGGTCTTCCCCCAAATTTCCTTGGATGTTTCTGCCAAGCAGGAATCTCCACAGTTGTCTTGAAACTCTGGTATCTGCTGTGAGAAATTTTACTACTTTTTATTTATTTATTTATTGTACTTATATACCGCCCCATAGCCGAAGCTCTCTGGGCGGTTTACAGTAACTAAAAACATTAAAACAAATATACAAATTTAAAAACACATCTTTTAAAAACAATTTAAAACACAATTTAAAAATTTAAAACAATTTGAAACACATGCTAAAATGCCCTTTATCAAAACTCTACTGGTTTGCCTTGAAATTCCTTGGATGTTTCAAATTCATCTTTATGTTTTGCTTTAGGTGAAAGGATGCCGTTTACAAGGGGTTATGGGCATTATAATTACAGGGCTTCGTAATATAGAAGCCCTAACCAGGAAGAGGTAGAATGTGCAAACTGAGAATTCTCATTCACGACTACATGTAATCCTCTAATTGCAAGCACAAGAATATGGAGGAAAGGGCTGAGTAGATGCACCAGGGCCAATGGCTGTGCCTGTGGCATTGTTGAACACAACTGCCTGCCCTGCCCTGCCCTGTTAATTTCTTCTTTTTGGACCAGCCCTCCAAGTAGCGTGCCAGGCAGCCAGATTTAACTGCTTTTTTTTTTCATTTCCCACAATGCTCCCAACCTAGTGTTGTTCAGGGCATTGTGGGAAATTAAAGGTTTGGCCAGGCCCAGATGGACAGTACTGCTTAGAGCAGACTTCACTGTATTGGCTGGGGCTGATGGAAGTTGTAGTCCAAGCCCTTGGAGGACACCAAACTGGTGAAAGTTGGCTTAGAGCACTGCCACCACAGCAAGGAAAGCCCATCCAAGCCCATTGACTGAGGAGATGCTCACTAGAAGACACTTTGCCCAGTGCCTCCTCAACACTGGAGCTAGCCCTGGATGCACCAGTCAATTGTCAGTTCTGGAACCTGTTTCCCTGCCCCTACAATCAGATATATGGATAATGGGGGTCGCTCTGTTGCCTTCCTCAAGTCAGTGTCTTCTGTATCACAACTTCTCTATCAAGAAGCTGCGTTTGGTGATGATTCATATGAAGGCAATACAGCATCGTATTGGAAAACTCTACCAAACGTAAGTTTGACAACATCCCCAGTAAAGTAAAGATATGAGTTTCAAAATTATATACAGCCTTATGCAGGGACCAGCTTGTATATTTAAGCTGCATGTTCCACTTTCTCTTTATGCTTACTCCTTGTCTATAAATACTTCATTTTGCTGAAAGTAAGAATTTTAGTGAGAAAATTAGGGAGGGAAAGAAAAGGGAATGTGGGCTAGGTTCCATTCTCATGTCCTGGATGAAGCCTTAGGACTGACTGTGGTATGAAATCAAACCTTTTCGAAACCCGGGCCTGTCAGTTTTGCAGGGAGGAAAAGAGGCTGCGTTTCTCAGGGCAAAACTGTGTGTTATAAAGAATGCAGGGTGGCCACTGCAATGGCAGCTACAGAAGAGCTGTGCTGCTGGATCAGACCAAATGCCCATCTAACCCAGCATCCTGCTTTAGTTCAATCCGTGACCAGCCAGACACCTCTTGGAAGCCCATAAGGAAGGCATGAAGGCAATAGCCCTCTCCCATCATTGCTTCCAATAACTGGAATGCAGTGGTATACTGCCTCTGAACTTGGAGGTTCTTTTTCGCTATCATAGCTAAAAGTCATTGATGGATGTTTCTTCCAGGAGCTTGTCTAACATACTTTTAAAAGATGTCTTAGAGCTAAAAGAAAAATAAAAAGTTGCATTAGCCATGTATTTAAGTGCATGGGTTTTTTTAAAAAAAAAAATTGTCAGGGAGTGGTCCCTGCTCTGGATCAAGACCCTAGTGTGCAGATGTAGTGAGGATTTACCCATCCACCACATGCGCACACACACACATTTTGTTCCCAGTGTGGATGGGGGTGCACCATGCTATTTGCACTGCGGAAAAATCCCATTCACTTCAATGGCAGTAGTCCCCCTTATGCAAACTGTAGGTGCAGGGGAGGTGGACTGATCTGGATTTATTTATTTATTTATTTAATTTGTATCCTGCTCTTCCTCCCAGCAGGCGCCCAGGGTGGCAAACAAAGAATTAAAACACTTTAAAACATCATAAAAACTGATCTTAAAATACATTAAAACAAAACAGCATTAAAACATTTAAAAAGACCATAGTGGTGGGGAAGGGTTAAAGCTCCCCCCTACCCCCACACAAATGTCCCAATCAGGATCAGCCCCCCCCACTTGCAATTTATGTAAATTTTTAAAAAAACACCTTAAAGACACGGATATGTAATTAGTGAAACACGCAGTTTGGTCCTAATAGTTGTGCATTCAATAAAAGAGTTCTTTTTGTCTGTCCTGCATTTCTTGGTCCAGTAATCATTTATTGCATGACCCTGCATTGTAGTATAATGAGAGAAAGAAAAAAAAACCTCTCACTAACCAATTGTAAAATGTCACAGTTACACAAACCTATATCATATCTCTGCCCCTACCTCAGTCATCTTTTCTATAAACTCTGCCGACTGGGGATGGGCAAATTTATCAGTCTTGGTTTCTCTCAGTTTCTCATTTTTCCAATCTTAAATTCAGTTCTTCACGTTTCCACAGTAGTTTGCAATTTTATTTTATTTAAAGTCCTCATAAAAATTAATCAGCGTTTTAGTCAGAATTTCTCCCAATAGACACATTTTTGTATGCATTTTTGCCTATTGTACACACTTCTGCAAAGTGAATTTCTGTACTAAAGTGCATTTGTGTATATTATTTTCAATAATATATGAATTTACATGCGCACTTTACCCTAACATATCCATTGTGGTACACATTTTACTTCTCTAGAAAACTGCATTGCCAAACTTGGAGGAGTGCAAATTTCGAAGGACGGCTGTGTTTCCGTTTGTTTTGTTTTGGAAAGTGCGACTTAGGTAGGGTTGCCTTTAAATGTGCACTGAATTGAATTTCTTCTTTATTTCCCCCTCTCCCTCAGTTACATCTACGTCAACTTACCCCATGTCCTGATGTCATTACCATGGACATTTCCCCAGCCTAGTGATATTTGCAAAGTGTAGTTCCTGTTGGAAATGTTGCACTGAAGGCTGATGTGTCTGCATGAGAGAGACAGGAACCCCCATGATTCCTAGACAGTCATTTCCCTTCTAACCCATGTTGCTCTTTCTTCAAGTGATAGATTGATACTCTTAGGGTTCCTGACCTCACTTCCTGCTTCCTCTCTCTTTTCTTCCACTCCTCACTTGGAGAGAGGAGACCTTTTGGATCTTTCTTCTCTTGACATGCAAGAACAAACATGCCTTGCTGCATCTCCACCAGAGTTCTCCAGAACTAGGGATCTGTCTTATCAAATATGTATTTCATTTAATAAATGCCAGTTTATTGTTTTCTTGAAGCCAGAGTTTCAGTGTGATTGTATCCAGGGTGAAATATGCTCCTTCAAGAGGTTTTCTTTTAACAGTCAGCTTCTGCCAGCATTCAACTCTCATGCTAACAGTTTCATCCTCAGAGGGCTTCCTGCCGCCTTTCTTTACAGTGTTTGGGTTCTTTGCAGTGTTTGGATTCTTTATTTATTAGCGTCTCACTACTCTGTGATTAAAAGAGTAGCTCAGAACTATTACCAAGACTGTAACTGGGCTGGTTAATGCTCACAATCCATGAACTTGGCCAACAGAATCCTATTTGATCTAATTGCCGTAGCTTTGAAAAAGAACCACCACCACCAAATCTACAAAAGGCCTTTGTTAATGGCACAGTTTCCAATCTAAACATTTCGTTCTTATCATTACTTTTACTAGGCAAGTTGAAAGTGATTTTTTTTGTCCCTCTTCTGCCAGGGTATTTACAGCACAGCCTGGGGTTGTCCTTCTGACTGCTTCAGCACATTAGCTTTGTTGTGTTGTCAAGTTTCCACACCCTAGTTCAAAAAGGAAGCCACAATCCCCAAAATAAGTAAAGAAAACAAATGTCCCCCAAACCCACATAGAATACCAGAGTGAGGGATTTGTCTGCTGTCTCCAATATGGACAGCACATCCCTTTCACTCTGTCTGTAGAATTTGGAGGACAACTCTCAGTGTGTCCAAAACTTGTTTTAAGGTGCTACTCCGATAATGAGAACCTGTTTGTATCAGTGATGGTTCTACTGTCTAGGAAAGAATGCCCATACGGTTTGGTGGTGCTCTTAAACGTGACAGGTTTGTGAACAATTTCCATTATGCACCAAAGGCAGATGGGTGCCTCCAGATAGCATGTTTATTGAGCATCCAACCTGATTTGCTTGCACAAAGCTTGCTCGGGGGTTATATGATGTCTGCTGTTCATTGACCATTCATTCTGATCTGTTTTTGTGGAGGTTATATGACTTCCCATCAGTGTGTCTCACACTTTCTAGTGGATTTCCTCATCCCTTTCACTCCCACAAATAATCTGATTGATTTTAAAGTTGGATTGTTGCACCAGAGTGCTTTAATGCCCTCAATTTGCCAATATGCAAATATATATTGGGACTAGTATGCATATTTGAGGGCACCAATAACACTGCATACTTCTACTGGGTTAATACCATTTTAACTCTCATGATTTCCCCAAAAGAATCCTGGGAAGCTGTATTATAAATCCTTAAAATCTCTTTGCAGATGGATCTCTACACTACACACAGAGAGAGGCTTGAAACTGGTTGCAGTTGTTTTGGTGCACCCAGACATCCCTGAAACAGTTTGGTTTCTCTGGAGCAGCCTTTCCCAAACATTGGGTCCCCAGATGTTGCTGAACTACAACTCCCATCAACCCCAGGCAGCAGGGCCAATAGTCAGGAATTGTGGGAACTGAGGTCCAGCACCATCTGGGGACCCAAAGGTGAGTAAAGGCTGCTCTAGAGCAGGGATGATCAACCTCAGGCTAGGAACCAAATGCAATCCTCCCTGTGTGCCCTGGGGACTCTTCCCAAACTACACCCCTTCATGGACATGTTTTGCACCCTCCTTAAGTGTTGTTGCCTGGCTGGAATGAGTCCTTGAATTCTGATAATGCTTCTGGCTTGCCCGATGGAGAATAAGGAGGGTTGTGTGAGCTCTGTGTAGAAACTAGCCTTCTGTACAAAGGTAAAATTAACATTTGTTGCTCCATCCACTTTTTGCCTCTGGTCCCACCCACCACTGGCATGTGGCTCCTGGAAGATTGCCCAGAAGGGTATGTGGCCCGCTGGGGAAGACGGTTCCATGCCCCTGCTCTAGAGGATTCTGGGAAAAGTGGTGAATTTTTCTTGTCATCCCTTCTGCTATGGCCAAATCAATGGGACACTCAGAACTGATGATACTAAAGCTGTGTTCATGTGGGTGTGAAGGGGAAATGTGAGGACAAGAAGGCTGTGAGACCCCCTATTTAGCCCCACCGCCTGCTGTCACACACACCCTTCCAGTTTCCAACATGTTCAGGGCAAATCTGCAGCAGGGAGCCTGCTGTACTCATGCAGACTCCCCACACAATCTAGAATGCTGCATAAGCAAGGTTCTAAATTGTGCAAGGAGGCGACATGGGTATGGAAGGCTCTCTGCTGCAGATCTTGCCCTGAAAGGTGAAAGGAGCCACATGACAACAATGGCACTCAAGAGGCACAATTCCTTTATTGCGCCTTCACATGACTAATGACTGAACAGGGCTTAATTGTAACTGGAAATGGCTGGGAATTAATCTTCAAACAGAATTATCACAATTCTGTGATGCAATTCTGTGATGAAATGCATTGCCTGCATGATGTGCACCCACAGCCATCAAATAGCCATGTTTTTAAATTGTTTTTTAAAGTGTTTTAAATTTGTATATTTTTAATGTTTTTAATTGTTGTAGACTGCCCAGAAAGCTTCGATTATGGGGCAGTATACAAATGTAATAATAATAATAATAATAATAATAGCCTTTCATGCTTAACGGAGCAAGGCAACCAACAAATCAGTTGTGAAATGTGCTTTAAAACGCCACAGAATATTGCCTCAGTAGTGCAGTAATAACTCGTGCAATTCACTTCCCAAGAGGAATGGAATGGTCTGCCATTTTCAGTTCTCTCAGTTTGTCATTTATTTATTTATTTATTATTTGATTTAGATCCCGCCCTTCCATCCAGCAAGAGTCCAGGGCAGCAAACAAAAGCACTGAAAACACTTTAAAACATCATAGAAACAGACCTTAAAATACATTAAAACAAAGCATCTTTTAAAACGTTTTTTTAAAAGCATTCAAGACATCTTCCAAAAAAAGGTTAAAAACTTATTGGTTTTTTTAAAAAAAGGTTTACAAACATATTAAAAAGCAATTCCAACACAGACACAGACTGGGATAAGGTCTCAGCTTAAAAGGCTTGTTGAAAGAGGAAGGTCTTCAATAGGTGCCGAAAAGATAACAGAGATGGCGCCTGTCTAATATTGAAGGGAGGGGAATTCCACAGGGTAGGTGCCGCCACACTAAAGGTCCATTTCCTATGTTGTGCAGAATGGACCTCCTGATAACATGGTATCTGCAGGAGGCCCTCACCTGCAGAGCACAGTGATCGACTGGGTATATAAGGGATAAGACGGTCTTACAGGTATCCTGGTCCCAAGCTGTATAGGGCTTTGTACACCAAGACTAGAACCTTGAACTTGGCCCGGTAGCAAATGGACAGCCAGTGCAATTCTTTCAGCAGCAGGGTGACATGTTGGTGATACCCTGCCCCAGTGAGCAGTCTCGCCACCGCATGTTGCACCAGCTGCAGCTTCCGGACCAACCTCAAGGGCAGCCCCACATAGAGCACATTACAGTAATCCACCCTGTGTTATCAGTAATCCCTGATAAAGTCATCCATCAGGGCAACCAAAGCCAATTCAGTCCCATAATCGGGCCTGAACCCAGACTAGAATGCGTCAAGATAATCTGTTTCATCCAAGAGTACTTGCAATTGCTGTGTCACAACCCTTTCAATCACCTTCCCTAAGACTTCCCTAATGACCCAATGGGTCCAGGGTGGGCTTTTTCAGGAGCAGTGGGATTACAGCCTCTTTCAGGGCAGCTGGAACCACTCCCTCCAACAATGATGCATTGACCCTAATGAGAAAAGGAGTCCAAGATGGGTGGGAGTTTCTAAAAAACAAAATTCTAAAAGCGCAATGGCATGAAATTCCAAGGAAAAAAGGGGGAAAATAGCAGAAGAAGCCAATGTGGCTTCACAAAAAGCTTAGAGATTACCTGAAAACAAAAAAGGGCACATACAGAAAGTGGAAAGAAGGCCAGGCCACAAAGGAAGAGTACAGGCAGGGATCACAGAATTGCCGGGATGGTGTCAGGAAGGCTAAAGCTGAGAATGAGCTGAGGTTAGCGAAGGATGCTAAAAGCAACAAAAAAGCTTTCTTCAGGTATGTCCATAGTAAAAGACAGAGAAAAGAAACGGTGGCACAACTACTCAATGAGGATGGCAAAATGATAACAGATGAAAAGAAAAGGCAGAAGTGCTCAATTCCTACTTTGGCTCAGTCTTCTCCCAGAAAAGGATCTATGACCCTCCCGGGAAGCATGAAGTAGAAAGGGCAGGATTGGAGCTTGAGACTGATAGACAAGTGGTCAAGGAATACGTAATCACTTTCAACGAGTTCAAATCGACAGGGCCGGATAAACTGCATCCTAGAGTATTGAAAGAACTGGCTGAAGAACCCTCAGAACCGCTCTCTATTATCTTTGCAAAATCATGAAGGACTGGTGAAGTGCCGGATGACTGGAGGAGAGCTAATGTTGTCCCTGTCTTCAAAAAGGGCAAGAAGGAGGAACCGAGGAACTACAGACCAGTCAGCCTAACATCAATCCCTGGAAAAACTCTGGAGCAGATTATAAAGCAGTCAATCTGTAAGCACCTTGAAAACAAAGTAGTGATTACTAGGACCCAACATGGATTTATGAAGAACAAATCCTGCCATACTAATCTTATCTCATTTTTTGATCGGGTAACCTCCCTTGTAGACTATGGGAATGCTGTGGACATAATATATCTCAACTTCAGCAAAGCTTTTGACAAAGTGCCCCATGATATTCTGATTAGCAAGCTAGCTAAATGGAACAACTATCAGGTGGATCTACAGTTGGCTCCAGAATCATACCCAAAGAGTGCTTATCAATGGTTCCTTCTCAAACTGGGCGGAAGTAACGAGTGGGGTACCACAGGGCTCAGACCTGGGTCCAGTGCTCTTCAACATTTTTATTAACAACTTAGATGAAGAGGTACAGAGCATGCTTATCAAATTTTCAGATGATACAAAATTGGGGGGCATAGCTAATACCGTGGGAGACAGAAAGAAAATTCAAAGGGACCTTGATAGGCTGGAGCATTGGGCTGAAAACAACAGATAAATGCAAAGTTCTACACTTAGGAAAAAGAAACCAAATGCACAGCTATAAGATGGGGGATACTTGGCTCAGCAATACGACATGTGAGAAGGATCTTGGAATTGTCGTTGATCACAAACTGAATATGAGCCAACAGTGTGATGTGGCTGCAAAAAAGGCAAATGCTTTATTAGGCTGCATTAACAGAAGTATAGTTTCCAAATCACGTGAAGTATTAGTTCCCCTCTATTCAGCACTGGTTAGTTCTGGCCTCCTTCACTTCAAGAAGGATGCAGACAAACTGGAACAGGTTCAGAGGAGGGCAACAAGGATGATCAGGGGACTGGAAACCAAGCCCTATGAGGAGAGACTGAAAGAACTGGGCATGTTTAGCCTGGAGCAGAGAAGACTGAGGGGAGATATGATAGCACTCTTCAAGTACATGAAAGGTTGTCACACAGAGGAGGGCCGTGATCTCTTCTCGATCGCTCTAGAGTGCAGGACACAGAATACTGGGCTCAAGTGGCAGGAAGCCAGATTTTGACTGGACATCAGGAAAACTTCCTAACTGTTAGAGCCATACGACAATGGAACCAATTACCTAGAGCGGTAGTGGGCTCTCTGAGACTGGAGGCATTAAAGAGGCAGCTTGACACCATCTGTCAGGAATGGTTTGATTTGGATTCCTGCATTGAGCAGGGGGTTGGACATGATGGCCTTATAGGCCCCTTCCAACTCTACTATTCTATGATTCTATACCCTGGATCCACTCAGTCAAACCCCCTCGGCAAGCTTTAATAAGCCAAGAAGGGCAAGGGTCGAGAGGACACGTTGCTGGCCACATCATTGGAAGCACCATGTCTACATCATCAGGCCACATCAACTGAAACCATTACCAGGATGTTGCAGCAGACATTGCACTGGACACCTCATTGGGGACTACAGTAGATGTGGATAGGGCATCAAGACTGCTACGGAGGTGAGCAACTTTACCCTCAAAGTGCCTTGCAAACAATTCACAGTGGGCCTCCAAAGGGTCTGAAACTCCATTTCCTGGGGCTAATGTCAACAGACCCCTGACAATATGGAAAAGCTCCACTGGATGGCTACTTAAGGATGTGATGGAGGCAGAGAAGTGGGCCTTCTTCGCTGCCCTCACCGCCACACAGTAGGCACGGTTATGATGTTTTACTCATGCCCAATCAGCCTCACAGCACGTCTTTCGCCACTTGTGCTCTAGCCATCATTGTTGAGCCTGTTTCATTGCACTTAACTCATTGGTGTTGTTAGGTAGAATTTTCCCTAGACCCCAAGAGTTGTCAAGAGTTATCAAGAAACCTACGTTATTGTCAGAACCAGTGTTGCAATGAATTCTGGAACCTAGAGGGGGTGGGAAGAACATACAACTCTAAGTTCTGTTTTTCTTCTCATGAGAAGAAAAACCCAAAGGCGCTTCTCAGACTATAACATCTCTGTAAAAACGAGATAAAATGTATCCCTCCTAGATGTTGTTATTTCTCTATGTCTTTAAATCACTATACACAGCATGTAACATTGTAGCTAGGTCAGCACAAAACAAGACGTTTCTCAAAATATCTTACTACAGTTGTATCCACAAGATTTATGTCATACTACTGAATGAGTAAAGGTCACAGATACATTAGTAACATTTTATCTCTTTTTGGTGTCAATCTGCTCCTTTTCCTCGCCTTTTCATAGCTCTTATCTTAAAACAAGTTTCTTTAAACTGACAAGTGTATGAATTCTTTATCAAAACTCTCGCTTTTTAGAATGAAAAGAAATGCAACAATGATGAACAAAATGCGCTTACTTATCTCTGTAGTACTGTAATCCCATCTTATGATTTTTAATAATATTGTATCTTGTTGACTTATGAAAAACTATATAATGGATGCTTTAAGAATAAACAATGTTCTCTGCCCTGACAGACTCCTGTCTGCGCAGTTCAGAGATCCCTCTTGATCAAGCAGTAATTTGTGTGTTGCTTTATGTTTGGTATCTGGCTGGACCACTAACAGGTAAATTAAATTACTAAGCTTGCGTGCCTAATCAAGGCTGAGGTGTGTGCTAGCTCACCCTTCCTGGGAGGGCAGGGGGTTTAAATTTGAACCCAACAGTGTACCAAGGTGCAGACCGGGCTCCACAATGCCGAAGAGGGCGCTCGGGGGCAACTGTGTCAAGAGCCTGCGGGGAAGGATCAGAGCTGTAAGTCTAAACTTCACCAAGTAGTGGCTATATTTCGGTTCTCATATTGTTTTGGAAAGTGAGAATCTGATAAAATTCAGCTTTAAATTTAAACTGAATCGAATTTCACCCCCATCCCTACTTGCCTTTCACACTTGTCCCAAATTCTACCATTTTGCCTTATTTTGTTCATAGGCTGCAGCTTTTCCTTTACTACTGATGTTTATTGGTATCACCAGTACTATCTGAGCAACTCCTCAAGTTGTTTATTTGGAACTGCTAGAATTATAGGAGTCACCAGAATCATTGGAGCTGCTACTGTCATTGGAAGTATCAGAGTCACTGGAATAACTGGAGCTGCTGGAATCACTTTGACCATTGGATTCACTCGAGTTACCAAACTCAGAAGAACTGCTAGAATCACTTGAGTCACTAGAATCACTAGTCTCAGAAGCATTGCCACAATCGCTTGAGTCACTAGAACTGCTGGAGTTACTAGAGTCACTGGAGTCACTAGAGTCACTGGAACTACTGGAATCACTGGAATCGCTGGAATCACTGGAATCGCTGGAACTGCTGGAATCGCTGGAACTGCTGGAATCGCTGGAACTGCTGGAATCGCTGGAACTGCTGGAATCGCTGGAGTCACTGGAACTACTGGAGTCACTGGAGCTACTGGAGTCACTAGAGTCACTGGAACTGCTGGAACTGCTGGAACTGCTGGAGTCACTGGAACTGCTGGAATCACTGGAGTCACTGGAACTACTGGAATCATTGGAACTACTGGAATCACTGGAACTACTGGAGTCACTAGGGACACTGGAACTGCTGGAATTACTGGAACTGCTGGAGTCACTAGAGTCACTTGAACTGCTGGAACTATTGGAGTCACTAGAGTCACTGGAACTGCTGGAATCACTGGAACTACTGGAGTCACTAGAGTCACTGGAATCACTGGAGGTGCTGGAGTCAGGGGACCCATTGGAGTTATCTGGGCTTCCAGAGTTCACTGAAGTGCTGGACTGCTTCGACCCTTCCTCTTTTGAATTGCTTGAACTATTTGGTTCTTCAGGCTGCTGACTGAAATTGCTCTGGCTCTCTTCCTGCTGACTAGAATCAGAGTCATCTGCATAACCTGGGTCATCTCCTTGCATGCCTTCATCACTGAAATGGTAGTTGTTCAAACTATAATGGCCATGGTACAGTACATCAGCATTTTTTCTTGCATTAAACTCACTGCTGGCATGGAATCCCTTGATGTGCTGTTTGTCAACAAAGATATCTCTTTCTAGAATGATGGAATCTGTTGTTGATATTGGACCATAAACTGTATTTCTCTCTCTCAAATGCTCAAACCTATTTTGTTCAGCATTGCTAGCATTTTTAAAAAGCTCTTCACGATGTCTATTAACATCTTTCTCTGTTGGAAAATCAGCATACATCTCCATGCTTTTCTCTGTGCTACTCTGACTGTTGCCTTTGGCCTGCACAAGGCTGGTGTCCTCATGGAGCAGTGGGCTCTCAGTTTCATGCAGATGGCCTCTTTGGGGATTGATAGTATCAACTGTAGATACTTCTTCAGCAATAACATACTCTTTCGTGAGATTAAGAAATATTTCTCCTCTGTGACCATAATCTCCATTCTGATAGTTCCCATGCTCAGTAGCAGAGCCAGCCTTTAAGACTTTTTTGTCTGCATTAAGGGAATTAATATCACCCCCAAAGCTTCTTTGGATCTGTTACAAAAAAGTAACATAAAACAGTAGGGTGTGAATTTACTTCAAGGGAATATAGGACATCTTACTTAATGGAAGATTCTGGAGGGGAAAGAGTTTAAATCCTGAAGTTTGTCACTAATGCTCTCGCTAATTGTTAATATGCTCCAGAACATCTATGGAACTCACCCATGCCAACATTTCTACCTTTTCAGCACCAGCTGTTCTTCCTGGCTTTTAAAAATTTCATCACACTTATTACTGCTGCTTTATGTGATTTACATTGACCTTTTCTATATTTTGCATATCGCATTGTCTCTTTTTGTAAACTGCCCTGGAAGCAGAGCAGAAAGGCAATATGTAATAGGTCTGGCTCAATCTGTCAACTTTGCTTTCTCTACATTTCTCTCTCCCCCCCCCCATTTTATGATAATATTCACTGTGTGTTTTGTTTTGTTTTTTTGATAATTTTATGTACACTGATTAGAAACTGGTATATAAATAACTGAAATAAATCAACAAACATTGCCAGTCTTAAATTCATTTCACCCCATTTCTGCCTCAGTTTGCAATTTATTTATTTATTTATTTGTCAAATCTACACACACAAAAATCCATACACATTTTTGTATGCAATTTCCCCTGATACGATGCATTTTGTATTTTCACAATTTTTGTACGCATTTCACCCTAATATATGCATTATTGTACACTTTTTATTTTGGTGAAGAACATTGTCAAATCACCTTGGGACGTTTTATGAGAAGTCGTTCATATATGAAACAAAATCTTGAGTCAATTTGGTGTATCACCTACAGGTTTAAGCCTATTTTCTATGGACTACCTTTTCCTTTTCTGGCTGTCTTCCCTGAAAGAAGGAATATTTCAAAGGAAGGCTGTGTTTTGATTTGCATATTGTTTTGGATAGTGTGACTTTCTAAAGCAATGTGCAAACTGAATTGATTTTCTCTCCCATCCCTACTTCCTTGGAAGATTGTTCCCAGTTCTCAGTGATCTCACCGAGGACCCCTGACCATAAGTTAGTTATGTATTATTTATATTCCACTCTTCTGCAGTCATGCTCAGAATGCCTCTCAACAAAATAACATTCCTAAAATGCAATTAAAAAACAGTGGAGGTTGGTGACTCTGATGTCAGTGGGGCAGTGAACCTACTCTGGGTTTTAGTCCAAACTTTCAAGGAGCTGTCCAAGCCCTGGACAGCTCCTTGAAAGTTCAGATTAAAACCTGGAGCAGATTCACTGCCCCACTGACATCGGAGACACCAGCCTCCACGGTTAAAAACAGCTCATAACATAGAAACAGTTCAAATACAATGAATAATACACAGGTTAAAAAACTGATGCAGTAGCAAAATCAATCAATCTGATGTCAAATGCCTGTCAGAACAAACAAGTTTTCTATTTTTGTTGAAAGGAGCTTCCATGGAACTCCAAGGTTCCCCAAAACAGAAGTCCATATTCTGCACAGAAAGTATGCATCAACCTAATTTCAAGCATGTGAGTATTCCAATTAGTAGGATAAAGTAAGACTTTTAAAAACTGGAATTAGGGATGGAATGATCTGTCAGTTTCAGTTCTCTCTGTTTCTCATGTTTCCAGTCTTAAATTCAATTTTTCACATTTCTGCAGCAATATGCATTTTTTAACAGAAGGGAGTAGAAAATGAGGAAGGCTAAACAAGAGATGGATTGATTCCATAAAGGAAGCCACAGACCTGAACTTACAAGATCTGAACAGGGTGGTTCATGGCAGATGCTCCTGGAGATCGCTGATTCATAGGGTCGCCATAAGTCGTAGTCGACTTGGAGGCACATAACAAATGCATTTTTTTTTTAAAAAAACAGTTTATGAAAAATCTTCTGCATTGTAGTGTGACTTTCTCCTAATAACATTTTGGTATGCAGCTTTGACTAATGTACACATTTTCATAAGCAATTTCTCCTAATATAATGCATTTATATTATTTTCACTAATATATTCATTTTTATGCACCCTTTGCATACACTGTTCATTGGAGAACTGCAATTCAAAATTTGGATAAGTGCAAATTTCAAATGGTTTGGTTCTCAGTTGATTTTGAGAAGTGCGCATTGATAGATTGAGCTTTAAATGCACACTGAATCTTATTTTTCCCTCATCCCTAGATCCAGCAGAGCTTCTGTGAAGGGAAGTGGAGCAGAAGACAGTTTTTTGCCAGCTCCTCCTGCAACCCCCTATGTAACCACCAACATTGTTCTGGATTTTCCACTGATGCTCTGGAGCAGCTCTGGAGAGGACAAAAGGAGGAGATGAGACCAGAGAGGAGAACTCTGCTCATGGAACTCTGGATCCAAACCACTGTTGGTCAGTCATGAAAGATCAGCCCTTGTGAGCTAAGAAAAGGGGCAGTGTATCACTTACCGGGGAAGCAATGGATATAGCAAGAATATATGTAAACAAAAGCAGAGTCTTCATGCTTGGGATTGTTTTCTGTGAGGAAGTAGAAAATATTCTGTTTATTTCTAACAATGAGTTTTTCATTACATAGCAAAGATATACAAGGATGGCTGATAAGGCTTCTGTAGAAATAAAAATTAAGAGAGCAATTCTAAGTATAGGAAGCCAGTGGAATTTACATTGGCTTAAATTAAGATGGCATATGTTACCCCTATTCCAAACCCTCTTCAGGAGTCAGGCTCTTGCCAGCTGAGTTGGTCTGAGCCTGGAAAATAAGCCTTTAAAATAGAGCTTGACTTGCATCACCCTTTAGCCAGCTTACATTCTGCTGGGTTGCCAGGTCATACAAGTTAGCTGAAAGAGGTTTGGAATAGGTGTAAGCCTCTCATTGCCACACTATGCCCTTCCCATACCCCCAAAACATCCTTTTTTGGGGGGATGTACACCAGCGTAAGTTCTGCAGACTTCAGTTCTACCAGCTGTGCCCTAGCTGAGCGAGAATGACAGAATTACACAGGTGTAGACCCAGCTCAGTCAGAAGATCAAAGAACCACCTATTCCAAAGAACCACCTATCCCAGCGGATCTTGGATTTGGATTGCACTGTTATTCCAGAAGAAGACTGGGAGAAATTAATCAATAGTGAAAGTATATTAAACACATGAACTAATGAAATTCACATTATAACATTGCCACAGAATGCAAATAGTGCCTTCAAATTGATTCCTGACTAGGAATGGACAGATGAGTCCATTTCTGGTCCATGTCAGTTTTGCTATGTTCATTCATAAGTCTGGCCAATCCTGTTTCTGTATCAGTCTATGATTTTAAAAAAATTGCATGAAAACTCACCTGATTTTTCAACACTTTTTTTTCACAAAATGCACATTTTTGTATGCATTTCCCCCCTTAATACACTTTTTGCATGCATTTTATTCTAAAATACATATATGTATATTTTTTGAGCTGAGAACAGGTACACACAATTTGGAGAAATAAAAAAAAAACTACATTTTAATCTGCATATTAATCTGACACATGCAAACCAGGTCAGAGCTTGGAAAAGTTACTTTTTTGAATTACAACTCCCATCAGCCCCAGCCAGCATGGTCACTGGATTGGGCTGATGAGAGTTGTAGTTCAAAAAAAAACGTAACTTTTCCAAGCTCTGAACCAGTTTGATTGGTTTGAAAGCACAAACCAAATAAAATCCTCTAGCATCCCTTGTCCTGACAGGCAGTTCACAGTAGCCATATACTCAATTCTGTATACCCTTCAACATTTTACAGATAAAAATAGGGGCATTTGCTAGTTAGTTAATTGTTGAGTTTGTTGAGTTTCTGAATCACCCACACAGGACCCACACAGGACTTCCCACAACTGACAGTCCTGAAGCAATTGACAAAGCCCCGTCTGCACTATACAATTAAAGCAGTATCATACCATTTTAAACAGTCATGGCTTCCCCCCCAAAACTCTGGGAACTGTAGCCTGTTAAGGGTGCTGAAATTTGTTAGGAGAGCCCTATGCCCCTCACAAACCTACAATCCCCAGAGTTGTTTAACAGTCAAGCCTTCTCCCAAGAGAACTCTGGGAACTGTAGCTCTGGGATTCTCAAGTGCCCTAAGAATGAGGCAGAAAAATGGAAGCCCCTTTTGCAGAGGAAAAAAACTTTTGAGAAACTGGAGGTCAGATTTTGGCACAACACTACATGTAACACAGGCCTTGGGGCTTGCTGTAAAGTGGTGGCACTATTCTGGGACAAGCCGCTACCAGTCTAAAAATACATCAAAAAGAGGCAGAATTCTTGGAAATATAGCAGTGTGCTGTATACTAAACAAAGCCCCCATGATTGCATAAGTCCTTGCTTGTACCACATAATTTATATATAGGGCAGAGCCCCTCAGTGGCTGAAACTGAGTTCTGAGTGTGAGGGCTCCTAATCTGTTATTTCCCCTCTCTAGAAAATTTGACAGGTATTAGGGTGAGAAATGTATTTGGTATAGGTATTTGCATGCAATCCCATGAAAATCGTCTTTGTGGTTCACCTGCTGGTTTGAATAAGCCTATTAAGACTACTGAAAAAAATACAGAGCTTTTTCCTTTTTTTAAATTGCCTGAGTAATAATACTTTTTCCTTGCAAAGTCTAAAATCAGGGTCTCCTCTCGTGTTCAGGGAATTACACCATGACAAATGAATCTAGTCACTTTTTAGACAGCTTAATATTTGCTGTCCATTCCCTGAAAGTGTAACTTACCCGGAAAACATCTGGCAGTGATTACGGAAAGCACCACTGCAGCTGGCTGATGGGTTTTGTTCCCAAGGAGCACAGCACTACATGTACTCATGTAGGCCTCAATTATCGACACCAGGCCTTGGGCCGTATGTGCCACCCAAGACCAGAGAAGCCACATCAGTTTGTTAATCACAGCTTCTATGGCTGGCCAAGGGATCCTGCCCCAAGCATAAGGGCAATCTTGGTTGTATATTCTCCAGCTAACACAGGGTTTAAGGCGTTGCAAAACCACAGGGGAGGCAGAGAACTCATAATAATGGGTTTCCTCCAGTCATGAGTGTGACATCCCCATTTAGGTGGAGAAATGCTCTCCTATTGTGGCTAGGGGGGGAAAGGCTACAGGGGGAATCTGTAGAGTAGTTAGATGGGAAAGTCCACTCTTCCACATGGCAAAAAGGAGGAGGAAACCAAAATTCTCTTTTTAAAAGTAGTGAAGAGTTTATTGTGCTTGGTTAAAACCAACATATCTATTGAAAAATTCTTTTCAAACCAATTTGGCTTTTACGGTTTCCACCGATGGGTGGTGATTCACAAGCAATAGCAAAGAGAATCAAGTGGGTTCTGTCAGTATCCAATGTCTTTGGTAGGCATTACAAAAAGGGCAATGGCAGCTCAACTGTAAAGCCAGTGGTGGATTTACGGTTTGTGGGGCCCTGTGAAGTAGAGCTGGTGCAGACCCTAGTCTCAAAACCTGGAAAGCGACTGCCAGTCAGCATAGACAATACTGAGCTAGACGGATCGAGGATCTGACTCCCTGTGCTCATATGTTCCTAATGTAAATGTAAGCAAATAGTTCAGGGGGGCTTCAGAAAGGGCAACCATGATGAACGGGTGATTGGAGCACCTTCCCTATGAGGAAAGGCTAAATAAAGAAATATAAAATTGTGGCAATTTTTGCTCCCTCTCTTATAATACTAGAGAGGGTCATGCAATGAAATTGATCAGCAGTAGACTCAGGGCAGATAAACATGACTCCTAGTTTAGTTGTCTTCCAAAGAAAAAATGTATTTACCAGTTCCTGGGAAGCACAAATGGAGAAAATGCTGTTGTTTGCAGGCTTCCCACTGGCATTTGGTTGGCCACTGAGAGAACAGGACACTGAACTACTCGGGCCTTTGGTCTGATCCAGCAGGGCTTTTCTTATGTTCTTAGCGGATTAGACAGATTCATTGAGGAGTCATCAATCAGGACTATCAATCATGATGGCCATATGGAACCTCCAGACTCTGAGACTACGTACTATGTTGGGATAGGTGTGTCTGTCTATACCGGTTTGTCTCATTTTCTCTTTTTTTCCATGCTTTTGTTCAGTTTTCCACATCAGTTTCTGATTTTTTAAAAAAGCAAGTTCTCATGAAAATTCAGCAGCATTTTAGTGTTAATTTCTTATAATATATACATCTTTGTATGCAATTTTGTCTAATGTACATGTTTTTGCAAATTAATATTCCCTTATATAATACATTTTTGTATGCTACTTTCACTAATATATGCATTTTTATGCACACTTTACTCTCATATGTGCATTTTTGTGCATGTTGCTTGGGTAGAAAACTGCATTGCAAAATTCAGAGAAATGCAAATTTCAAAGGAGGGCTGTGTTTCAGGTCACATAATGTTTCAGAAAGAGTGAATTAGATAGATTCTCTTATAAATGCAAACAATTGAATTTCTCCCCATCCCCACATTCAGACATGGGGTTTATTTCGTTAGTTTTACTGATTATAATGGTAGCAATTCTGTCCCAATTTCAAACATTCCTTTCATTCTGCAGTAGCTGTTGCATTATGGAACTGTGGCTTTTTGACTAATATACTGCCAGGTTGTGCTAAATTTCATTCACACCCATAGCTGTGGTGTGACACAACACTGAACATAATTGGACATGTAGCTACTCACCCACCCTTTCTGCACGTGCACATTTCTGTTTCCCCCATGAAACAGCAGGAAAGAACTGTATGCTAATATATCACCCCAAACGTCATCATTTCAACTCAAGATTTTCTGGGTTAATCAGATTGCAAATTGATTTTTTTCTGGAGCAATTAACACAGAAATGAGTGCTAAACTTCCACTATATTCTGCTAGATTTCCAGAAGTGGGTTTTACATCATGTGAAAGATCAAATAAAAAGCTGAAATTACCAGGTAAGGAAATACTGGGAAAATGGAATAAACTGCCTTCTGAATGCAGCACAAGAGTGGGAGCTTACTCTTGCCTGGTTGTCAACTTTCCAGGAGCATCTGGTTGGCTACTGTGGTATACAGGATGCTTTGCTATTTTATCCCATGTTACAAACATGCCCCTATTTTCATCTATCAAATGTTAAAGGTTATGCAGGTAGGAGCCAACAAATATTATTAGCTTTTCTTCTGCTTAAAATTTCTGTTGAGACACTGGATTAATGGGTATGTTTCTGTAGAAAATAAGCCATTTCCAGGTTTTCCAGGACACAAATTCAAAGCATTTTAACTAATTCTAAAGTTTGTGTTCTTTCATACTAACTGTCCTGCTACTGAAAGAATACCCACATATGGTTAAAGTTCAGTGTGGTAAGTTTCCTGCCACTAAATCTGGGAAGCTGAACTGCTGAGATAAACCCCTATTGCCCCCCAAAACATAAAACTGTATAGAAGCTGCCTTATGAAAAGAGGCCAAACTAGACATGGCTTTAAGCACATCTTTGCATTTAACATGCAGAGTTTTTGTTTTGTTTTGTTTTTAAAGGCAACTGGCGTCATTTGGAGTGGGGGCTGATAATTATCAGGATCAAAGCAGGCATGATGGGGAAATTTAACACTTTCCTCCCCTGCTGTGGTCATGAGGAAAGTCCCTCATCTGAACCTAGCATTTCCTTTGGAAGGGAAATCCCTCATTGATGCCAATGAGTGACATGTGGGGGGGGATTGTCCTCCGACCGCAACAGGGAAGAAAAGGATTACATTTCCTCTCCATCCCCGTAATTATCTGCACCCCAGCTGATGTTCTTTGTATTTCTTGTTTAAAAAAAACACATTACATGCAAAGATGCATTTGACATCATTTGACCCACTGAAATTAATGAACCTAAGTTAGTCATGCCTATTCAGTGAGTCTACCCTGAGTAGGTCTAGCATTGAACAGCACCCATAATTGTGTTATGAATTTACAAAGCAGCACATCTGGTCCCTTCCAGTAGTAACAGAATGCTAATTGCTGCTAATCTTTCTTTGAAAAATTGTTGGTTTTCTTTTTGAAACCTAGCTTTGCTAGTACCGGCTAAACATCAATGCACTAATGCAAATGATCACTTTATTAGTGGTAGGAAATGCTCCATATAAAGTATTTGTCTTTTAAAAAGAAACCTCCTGTTTTAAAATAAAGCACATTTCACTAACCTTTTCTGCAGCACTGCAAAGAACAATCTTAAAATCATTAGTGATGCCTTTCGATGCCTCTTTGTCTCAGTTCTCTAAAGTAAGGACCCAAGGTGGTATCCTGCAAGAATTTAAACAGTGTTTTAGCTTCTAGGCAACCAATCGAAGCCTAGCAACTTCGCTGTGACTTCACGTAAGGTCTTAAATGAAAACCTACTAATCCCCCTCTTTTGTCCTCGAAATGATTATGTGTCTTTGCACATAAATTGAAATTC
The DNA here is from genome assembly GCF_030035675.1 of Rhineura floridana. Taxonomy (NCBI): domain Eukaryota; kingdom Metazoa; phylum Chordata; class Lepidosauria; order Squamata; family Rhineuridae; genus Rhineura; species Rhineura floridana. The sequence goes on from NC_084488.1 coordinate 106,246,892, forward strand.
TCCTTATTCACCACTCATGCAGAATACTAGATAAGTATATTTTATGGCTTGTTTTTGCAAGATAATATATATTATGAATGCCAGGCAAATCCCTAGTTCTATGATTACTATATTCCCTCACTTACATTTTTTTCCTTCTTGAGATATTCAGCTGCATTCTGACTGAAAGGTAACATTTTGGTGACGCTCTTGACATATATGTCAGTCTACCCTTAATAACTATTTTTGTGATGCTCTTTAATCAAACCTTCTAGCCTGCCTATTGTCACAAGCTTTCCATTTATTCAGACAATCAAGCTTTCCCTTGCAATGGCCCTTGATTTGTGCAGTCATTAAGGGCTTTTATGCAGCTTGTTCTTTACACATCAGTTGATGTCTCATCGCTCAGTAGGTGATGGACTGTAGCCATGCCAAGTTTCTGCATACGCTGTCAAGCAACATTTGTAACCTCATTTTCACCACATACCTGACCCTGGATTTTCAATGCATGCTGACATTTTGCTGTCCCACAGCTGACAAACTGCAGGAAACATCAGTGGTGCAGAGATATAAAAAAGGGGGGAGGGTAAGGACATTGCCCCCAACGATAATTCTGTCCCCCCTGAAATTTTCCTTCAGTCCCCAAATTTCTCGCATTGCAATAACTGAAAAACTTCAATTGAGTTTTTAGAATAGTTTAGGTATAGACAGAGAGAAGCAGGGCAAAGTTACCAAGGAAATGCAAACAGCAAATATAAGGTGTGATTGAAATGAACATAAATCTTGATGTATGGGGGAGGGAGTTGGCAAACCTAAGGGTTTGCAATTGAAGGAAGGAAAGGAGGGAAAGGCAATATTGTTATGCACTACAGAGCATCTCCCCCTCCCTTGTGGTCCTCAGCCAGCCTCTGTAGGTGGTGGGTGTTATTAGTACATCTAGAGTTGCCAGGTCAGAAGTATCCAAAACCCTGAGCTTTTGGGGGTGGACCTTAGTGCGGTCACAGGGCAGGCCCTGGTGCTGTTATGGGGGCAGTAGGTGTGCCTAGTCTTTTGGGCCTAGACTGTGCAGCAGCCTAGCCTAGTCCAGGGCAAGACCTGAGAATAAGCAGAGAGGTGAGTGAGCTGGCTCTCCGAGGCCCAGGAAGCCTAATGAGACCATACTAACATAGCCCAGGCAATGGGGAGCTGGAATATTGTGTGCACATGCATGCCTGGGAGGCACTTCTTCTCTAGTTTGTTTTTTAAAAGTTGGAAAATATATCCATTCAATTCTTTCAGCCTGGTTCCATTTCAAAATAGTTTTGAAGAGTATAACATGGCTAGAACCTTAGTTACAACAGTTTTAGTCCTCCACCCAACTGTGCAAATGATCATTATAAATAATTCACCTTATTTAACTTTCCTCATGCAAACTTATGTACTATCAAAATAGGGTGGGTGAGATTTGCTGGTAGAGCAATCAGAAGCAGTGTTAGCTGGCTGGCCCAGGGCCTTTCTGCAGAACAGAGATTGTGTGCTTGTACAATTAATTCTAGCACCTGTAGTTCAGAGAGACATATAGTTTCCATGTGACATGCTGTCAAGCAATTCCTTATGAACAGTGATGTTTACAGGTATTAATTTAATTTTTAAAATGAAACTTCTCTTAACTGCTTTCCTGGCATGTCAAAGGAGACCAGGATAGTTAGTTCTTGGAAGCAGCTGCCTCAGGAGAACTGAACTTACCATGCATGAGCTTACTAAAATATTATACCAGTACAAAGAAGACTTTCCATGCCTGCAGGACTCACCTTAGGTGCTTCTACAGCCGTGTATGAAAATTCAGTTCAACTTTGACACTACAGTAGGGCCCCACTCATACGGCAGGTTAGGTTCCAGACCCCTGCCGGAAAGTGAAAACCGCCGAAAAGTGGATCAGCTGTAGCGCGGGGGTTTGGAACTTAACCCGCTGATTGCACCAGAGGAGGAGAAGATCAGATCTTCCTCTCCTCAGGTGCGATCAGCTCGAGCGGGAATCTGATTGAGCCAGAAGAGGAGATCAGCTGGAGCACGCTACAGCTGATCTTCCCCTCCTCCGGCGCGATCAGCTCGAGCAGGGGAGTCTGATCGCGCCAGAAGAGGAGATCAGCTGGAGCACGCTACAGCTGATCTTCCCCTCCTCCAGCGCGATCAGCTGGAGTGTAGGGAGCTCCAGCCCCTCCTCCACCTGATCGACCCTGCTGGTGCCGTATTAGCGGAATGCCGAAAAGCAGGGCGCCAAGAAGCGGGGCCCTACTGTATGTAGACATTCAATGCTTCATCAGAGAAAAGCAAACTTAGTAATCTTGGCTTTTGAAAGTAACATATTTGAAGGAATTTCAAGTGAATATTTCCTCTGCAAGTCTGCAAAGAAATCACAGCATATTAGACTTTATTAGCAGTTCTATAGTAGGATGACTTGCACAATATACATTTACTTCCTAGTCACTATGATTTAGTTTACACAACTATTTTGCATGTGGAAAGTATTGTGTTTTAAAACTGATTTGCTGTTTTGGAAAATGCACAAGTCATAGATTCTCATTATAATACATAAATAGGGGTTTAGTTTATCATTGCCTATGAAAACTCTCCCCCCAGAAACCTCTTTTATAGTGACCGATGCCCCAACCCTTCCGACACCCCAATTTTTGTCTCTGCCTACCCAATGAAAATTGTCTTGCTACACTCCTGCTGTGGTGGCACAACCACCATTCAATATTCATCAAACAATTGAGATATGGATGGACTTTGAAGCACTTCTGTTAATAAGGTCATGTTTCACTAGGGCCTCACATATTTAGGGCGTCGAAATCTCTGAAGGAAAAGAAACAGGCCCTCAGCTGAGACTGGCTAGGCCCACCATTAGGCAAAGTGAGCCAGCCAGGCGGCAGATGCTGGGTGCAACAGTGGCAACTACTTGGCTGTTCCTCCTAAGTCCCGTGCAGGGCTGGCTCCAGGCATGCCGGGACCATTGGGCACCAGCCTGCTCTGGGTCCCGGCACTCCCCTTCTGCGATTCGTGGCAGGATTGGTACTGTGGATCGCAGGCAGGAGATCCCAAGCCACCCCTGCTCCCCTGCTTTACTTACCTTTCTCTGTGCTGTTTTTTCAGTGGAGCACCTGCACGTGCAGGTTTGCCATCAATCAAGATGGTGGCTGAGGTTTCCCTAAGAGCTGAAACCTCTGCCGTCATCTTAGTTGATGACATGTATGTGTGCTACACGTGCACATTGCTGCCATCAACCAAGATGTCGGCAGAGGCTTCAGCCCCTTAGGGAAACCTCAGCCGCCATCTTGATTGATGGCAAACCTGTACGTGCAGCCACAAAAAACAGCACAGAGAAAGGTAGGTGAAGTGGGGGAATGGCGGGCGGTTCTGAAGCTCCTGCCCTGCTATGCGCAGCAACAATGCTGCCATGGATTGCGGAAGGGGAGAGCACGGGCCCCTGTAACCCCAGGGGCCCTTGGCCAGTGCCCCACCTGGCCGCCGGTTAGAACCGGCCCTGGTCCTGTGGCCGTTCCCCTCTGTCGTAGGACAGAGCTGTATGTGGGTTTCTACCATAACTGAACACGAACTGCAGCTTCGGAAAGTCTTAGATGCAACAAGAGCAGCAAATCTGAAATTAAATAAAGAAAAATGTAAGACAAACGTGTGTATGTCTTGCAGTCTGCCCTGAGTGTCACCTAAGCTAACCTGCTGGTCCCAGTGCCATGGAGGACACTGTCCTGTCACCAATTACAAAGGAAGATTCACTTGCCAGTCCAGTCAGCTTTTGTAAGGCCTTGTTGATGTTGTTGTCATTGAGCACCTTTTGGTGCTGACTTGGGACAGCATCTTTTCAGTGGTGGCTCGCCATTTTTTGAATGCCCTCCCCAGTGAAATGCATCTGTCGCCATCCCTATTGACTTTCAGGAGGAATTTGAAAACATTCCTGTTTACCCAGGCATTGGATGGCTGAAGAAGACTGTTCCTGGCAACTCAAAGATCACTCATGAAAGACGATGTGTTTTAAAATATTTTTAACTCTGTGTAAGAATATTTTTAACTCTGTTTTAGAATGTTTTTAATTGAAACTGGGTTTGGAATGATTTTAACAGTTTCTGGCATTCTTTTGTTTTTCTTGTTAAATTTTTATGTTTGCCACCCTTGGCTCCTTCGGGAGGAAAGGCAGGATATAAATTTAATAAATAAATAAAGTGGAATTGGGAATGAGAGCCATCCTGTCCTTCACCTCAGACAGCAAAATGTCTTAGGCTGAACCTGCAACTAAAGCAATTTCCATTAATAATAAATATGTATTATAATTTTGTATAGGGGACTTCTTGCCTTTGGATGGAATCTACCCATAGTTTCAGAATTATATAAAAATATTCCAAGTTAAATTGGAGATGAGGCCAGTTCTGGCATCCTGCCCCATTCAAGCCATACTCCAAATCTTTTTTTTTAAAAGCACACATATACAATCAAATCTGATTGCTGTACCTTTTATCAGATAGGGACAAGAAATAGATAGATATGGTATGTTCATTTTTGGAATTAGGGCCTCAATTTGTAACATAATGAGAGCCTCTACAAACTTGAAGGAGAAGGGCCATAGCTTAGTGGTAGAGTATCTGCCTTGCATGCAAAAGGTCCCAGGTTCAATCCCTGGTGTCTCCAGGTAGGTCCAAGTAGAGAACCCTGGAGAGTGCTGCAATTCCCTGGGAAGAGGGGTTGACTGTTAAACCACGTTGAGAATTGTAGCTCTGTGAGGAGAATAGGGGTCTCCTAACAATTCTCAGCACCATTAGCAAACTACAGTTCCCAGGATGCTTTGGGAGGAAGCCATGACTGTTAAAGTGGTATCATAGCAGTTTAAATGTATGGTGCAGATGTGGCTAAAGCAGGCAGCTTATGGGGGTGGGGGAGAGCCAATTTTGGTAGTGGCACCCTGGTTATGGAATAGCCTTCCCAGAGAGCTTTGCCTGACACCATCTTTTAAACTGAGTTTAAAACTGTGATTTAATTGCACTTCTGTTTGAATGTATTTGCTATCATTTTTATTGTTTTGTATAGTTATAGGATTGTAGGGTTGGTCTGGATTATATCTGCAAGTCCCCTCCCAGCCTATATTTCTGTGCTTGCAGAGATGAAGCATGCAGTTTTTAGCAGAGAAACCTGCTGTACTTATAAAACCAGGGTTTGTTTTTTTTAGGTTACTGGGTCTATCGAGTGCCTCATTAACATATGTAAAGGTTTTGGTCCAGCAAAGTCCTGCTGCCATAGGAACTCTTTCAGGAGAGAGGCCCCCCTCATCCTAGAGGTAAGAAGATGTCAGTGTTTGTGTGAGTCTGGGCTGAACCTGGAAGCTGGAAAAACCACAGAGAGGCTTACCTGCTCTCTGTGTTTGAATCCCAAGCCATGGCTGTGGGGTGCCTCACTACAAGCCTGTTGGGGAAGAAAAATATTTATTTATTTATTTATTGAACTTGTATACCGCCCCATAGCCAAAGCTCTCTGGGCGGTTTACAGCAATCAAACACATTAAAACAAATATACAATTCAAAACACATATTTTAAAAACAATTTAAAACACAATTTTAAAATTTAAAACAATATAAAAACAATTTGAAACACATGCTGTTGGATTGTTAATGCTGAGAACCCCTCCATCTTATGCTCAGGTTGTATATTTGTGTAAATAAACCATATATTATAAAGACACCACAGTCTACTCTGACCTTCATTCCAAGGAAACCAAACCCTGGGTAAGTGGAGGAACCTCTGGAAGTCTTGCACAGCTCAAAGATTGGTGTGCACGCAAAAGTATTTTAATGTTCTTGTTTGCTTTGTGAGCTATTCAAAGAACTCTTTGTTATGGGGCAGCTATATAAAGATAAGAAATACATATAACCACCCCATATGTATGCATAAGCACGTTTGTGTGAATCTGTTCCCATTTCTAAAGTTTTCATTGCTCACTTCTGACTTGACCGCAACATTTCACTTTTTCTTTTTTTAAAGAATCATACTAGACAAATATAAAATATACAAATATAAAGTGCTTTTTTCTAGCAAAATAGTTCTTGGCCCTTTAAAAAAACAACAGAAGTGACACAAAACTTGATCAAAATAGTTATTATATACTATATTGCAGATTTTGCAGGTATGTGGGCATAAATATATATACTAATGGGCACCCTCAAATGAAAGTAGTCATTACACTATTGAAAAACAAAGCCCTGAAAGCTCTCAGGCTATGATGAAAATTATAGATTTGTATTCTAAGGAAAACCAGGGCTTCAAATAAGAAGGGAAGTCTGCCACCATTCAGTCCATAGACAAATGCTTGTTTATAGGAGTTCTGCTAACAGCCATTTCCCAGCGTCTATCGAAGGGATATAAGGCAGCCCTGCAGTACCACCCTCACTGCCTAAATATTTCTGCTCTCTGAAAGCAGTGGTGGCCAAGGGGGTAAGAAGATAATACCAGGTCAGCCTGTTTGCCAGAAGTGTAGTGGCCCATGAAGGGTCCCTTCATGAAAGTCACAGCCATGCCACCTCACAGCTACACCCCTTTTAAGATTATACAACCTTCTAAGATTATAATCTGGCCAGGTTTGCATACTGCTTTCTGCTTCTCTGTCCTTGTTAATGCCTTTTCCCACAACAATGGACATCTCTAGGAACTAATCAGCATGAAAGGGAAATGTGTTAGCTGCTGAGAAGAGTCTTCCCAGTGGTTGACCCACCTCCTTTAACTCTGATTGGCTCCACTCAGCAGGAAAGGACAAAGAAGCATGCTGCAAGACTCTTTTCGGTGGCCAACACACTCCCCTTTATGCTGATTGGTTCCCAGAATGCTTGAGACATAAGGATCCCGTTAGGACCTGGCTCCCAAAACAGTAAAGAGTCTCTAAGACACCCAAGACCCTGGAATACAATACTACACCCCGTCTACTTGCTCATCTAACTCAGCCTTCCACAATCTGGAATCCTCCAGATACTGACTGGGGCTGATGGGAGTTGCAGTCCAAAGCATTCTGGAGGGTGCTAGTTTGAGGAAGGATGACTGAGTGGACCAATACTGTCTACTCCAGCCTTCAAAAACCTGCTGCCTTCCAGTTGTTTTTGGCCTCCAACTCCCATCAGCCCCAGCCAGCATGGCCAATGGTCAAAGATGATGTAGTCCGACAACATCTGGGGAATACCAGGTTGGGAAAAGCTGTCAATAGCTTCTCATGCAGAAGTTTTCAACATCACCTACTACCTGATCCTTCTAGATGAACATGCCAGAGACTGAGAGCTGTCCGTCTGCATGTATGTGTGGTCTGTGCTCTACCACCAAGCTGTGGTTCCCACCATTTTTTTAATGGGAAGGACTGTGGTCCACTGGCCAATTTATGTAATGGAGGGCCAGTGTGGTGTAATGGTTAGAGTGCTGGAGACGAGGGTTCAAATTCCCACTGGGAGACCAGGGTTTGAATCCACTCAGCCATGAAGTTCATTGGGTAACTTTGGGCCAGTCTCTCTCTCTCAGCCTAGCCTACCTCACAGGGTTGTTGTGAAAACAAAATGGAGAGGGGAGAACCAGGTACACCACCTTGCGCTCCTTGGAAGAAAGGTGGTATATAAATGCAATAAATAACAACACCAACAACAATTTCAAGTGGTCCATCCACTATCAGCGAGTTGCTGAGATTCTAGCAAAGAATACTGGCAGTGTTTCTCCAGTTTCTCGCACAGAGGTTTTCTACATTATCTGCTACATGATCCTTTTACTTGTGGCCCACTGAGGCATTTTAATTTTACAAAGCAGGGTATCTTCCTAGTTAAGGCAATAACTGAGGCTCAAATTAGAGGTAACACCACTAATGCACTTAGCAACTGCAAGGATATTTTTTTTAATGGAAAGCAGAGCTTGGAAAAGTTACTTTTTTGAACTACAACTCCCATCAGCCCCAGCCAGCATGGCCACTGGATTGGGCTGATGGGAGTTGTAGTTCAAAAAAAGTAACTTTTCCAAGCTCTGAAAAGCAGTCCCAAGCCTCCACTCCAGATCTGGACTGTGGCCGGGAAAGAGGGACACTGGGGAGGATTTAACCCCCTTGTCTCCTTGCTATGGTCCTGATCTCATTTGGGGGCTCCAAGCCTATTTGCATTGGAAGAAGGGCTCCCATTTCAGCTTTCTTTTTTCTTTTTTTTTCTTTCTTTTTTCCAATGAAAAATTCAGCAGTGATGTTTTGAAGAATTTACCCGGCACAGGCCACTTAGTACGTTAGGAGGTTGTGCTAGATGCAACAATGCATGTATAAATTGACCTTCCAGAACAGCCTTTTATATATTTAGGCCAGTACAAAATATGATGTCATATGTCATCATATGTGATGGAAAATACTAATGCAATGATGTTGCATCGTTGGGTGGCCATGTGTCCTACCTACAGATGGCAGTCCTCTATTTGAAAGCCTGTCAGGAGGCAGTCCTCTATTTGAAGATGTTGTCTCTTTGAAGAGCTGTCTGGTCCAAGTCTGGTTTAAAGATAAAGAACCATAAGTAGGGAGAGTGAAAGGAGGCCTGAAGTAGCCCATCAGCAATTGGCACCTGGACAGCGGATGGAGCAGGCACATAGGATCACCTGGTCACAGACTTCTCCATTATGGTGAATTTGAGTGCATTTCTATTTAAATAATAGTAATTATTTCTAATTTTGTGTCTATACTAGGGATGGCAGAGAAATTCCATTCAGTTTGCATTTAAAGGCAAACCTAACCAATTCACACTTTCTGAAACAATTTGCACTTCTAATTTTGCAATGCAGTTCTCCAGCCAACAATGCACGACAGTAAAATGGCATATATGTCAACAAAACAATTTAACAAAAAAATTAAAAAACATACTAAAACAGTTTAAAACATTATAAAATACAATTACAGTTAAAAACATTCTTTCACTGGTGATCTTCAAGTTGCTAGGAACTGTCCCCTTCAGCCATCAAATGCCTGAGTGAACAGGAATGTTTTCAAATCCCTCCTAAAAAATTAAAACAACATACAAAAATGAATTACATTCAGGAAACTTGCTTGGCAAACATGTGTACTTTAGGGAATGTTCCATACAAAAATGTATATATTAGGAGAAATTTGCACTAAATGCTGATGAATTTTCCTGAGGACTGTTTTGTTTCTTTTAAATTGCAAATTGATGGGGCAATTTTTTTTAAAAAAAAATTTTTTTAAATTAAATTGTGTTTTTAAATTGTTTTTTTGTGTGTGTTTTAAAATTTGAATATTTGTTTTTAATGTTTTTCATTGCTGTAAACCGTCCAGAGAGCTTCGGCTATGGGGCAGTATATAAATGTAATAAATAAATAAATAAATAAATGTGGAGAACTGAACTTATGACTGGAAAAGTGAGAAAATGAGAAAAACCAATAGTGCACACATTCAGCCACCCCAATCTATACATAGTAATTAGCAATATTATGTCAATTAGTGTTGTCTTTTGTGGTGATGGGTTTTTTTCTTTTTGGGCAATGCATAAATGGCATGATGCAGAACAATATGCAGAGCTGCAGTTTCCAGCAGTAGCATATAGATCTGGCCATGTTTCTCATATGGCTATACACAAACTAATGCTGTGTTTGGGCTGCAAATATCTCAGGGGTAGTTACTTAAAACAGCATTTTCCATAGCAATGTATCAAAATACGGCTATGTGTTTGACCCAAAGCTGTTCAAACACTTTCATTTCTGCTGCACTGGTTTTCTATTTCTATACAAGTCCTTATCCTGGATTAATATTTCCCAAGAGCAACAGCCAAAAGGTTACAAAAATATCCCCCAAAGCATAGGCATATCCAGCACTGACTCTTAAAATACCAGGTGCCAGGTAAGTGCTTTAAAGGACCTGTCCTGAAATTTTAACATCTAAATGCAAGCCTTGAACTAAAATAGAGATGCAAGCAAATATGACAGGGCACTTGTTCTGTACGTCAAACAGTGTAGGCACAAATTTTTCAGTTCAGCGATGGATTTGCGGTGCTTGCAAGGAAATAACATCACGTAACCAAATAAACAGGTAAACATCCGAACTTGCTGATGACCTCTGAAGAGCCTTTTGATTTAAAGCATGAGGGTGTTAATAGCCAGGTCAGTGAGATGTTACATAAGACTTTTGAATAAGAACGTAAGAAGAGCCTGCTGGATCAGGCCAATGGCCTGTCTAGTTTATTTGTTTGTTTATGTATTTATTAAAGTATTTATAAGCCACACTTTTCATAGAATACATCAAGGTGGCTTACACACAAAGGCATAATAAAATTTTAAAACAATAAAACATCATTAAAAAACAATAATAAAAGCATCGATAATTAGGGTTGCCAGGCCTCCGGTTTTTGCCCAGACACTCTGGTTTTTGGGGGTCCTCTCTGGATGAGTCACCCCAATCTCCCAACTCTTAGCTTTCATTTTAAAAAAATGAAGTTCCTAGGTGGTCTGGTTCAAGAGATATACAACAAAATGTCAGCCCCCCTTTAACTTCTGTTAGAAGTCAGGGTTGTGATTAATGAGAGATTTACTGACCTCCAGGCAATAGCTAGAACCCATTGCAAATCCTGAAAACAGTTTCCTTTTCCTGCTTGTCTGCACTTCAGAAGGTGAGTGAATGCATAACTTTCAGCAGCAGCAAGATTGCCTTTCTACAATAATATAGCAGGAAATCTAGAACTGAAGATCACAGCAGGTTCTTGGTAGGCACACAGAGTAAATAATCTCAGTTATGATTATAATAAAAGTGTACATGCAGGGTTTTTTAATTACTTGCAAAAATAGCATATTATACATTTTATCTTTCAAATAAATTTTGAACAGAAATTTTAAAAACTGTACATGCTGCAGCTTATGGTGCCATTACAATGTGTTATACTTTTCTAATTATAAGGAGTCAAACAAGTTTAAATATCCCTGGGCTGTTGAAGAGGGCAGTTTATTGGTGTAATTCATAACCTGTTTTGAAAACCTCCCCAATATGAAGCTTTAAGCCTATACTCACTTTTCTGGGAGTAAAGCTAATCCCACATACCTTGGAGTAAACCTCATTTGATTCAGTAGGACTTACTTCTGAGTATCCAATGCATAGGATTGTACTATAAATATTGTTACAGGTTGTGTAAATAATAAACATCTTTGACAGTCATACTTATATAAAAAAATTCTTCATACTATGTCTTGATATGTATCTGATTTCACACTATGGTTGTACATTATTATTTCCTCTATATTTTAAGTGTGCTCCTATTCCTTGAGGTCATCTCACTGGAATTGGGTTGGCTATCAGAATAAGTTTATAGCAGCACCATAGGGTAGGCAGGCAATGGTAGAGAATCTTCTTAACTCATACTCATTTCTCAAACCTCTCTCTGCAATGAAAGATCAAGTCTGGAAAAAGGTTTGGAGCAGCCATGTTAAAAGGCAGGGGCAGAGCATTCCAGGCAGGGAGTTGCCAACCCTGCTTTGATATGGATATCTTTGCAGAGGATCCCTAGTCAAGCTTTACCAACAGCACAATCCTAACCATATCTACTCAGAAGACTCTGCTCCTACTGAGTTCTATGGGGCTTAGTCCCTTAGTAAGTGTGTTTAGAACTACAGTCTTCAGGGGCATCCATCTTTATTCCTGAGTGCTCCCATTTAACATCTCCACAGCACAAGGCTCCCTTCTTCCTACAATGGCCTTCTGGTGACTGGCCTGGCCTGGCCTGAGGGAACGTAAACCCTTCTTGCCAGAAGCAAGTAGGCTAGATTAAATGTTCCCTACTGAGGCTCCCTAAGCAGGTGAGAAGGAATGTTCCTGTTACTTCATCTGGACCTGGGAATACCCTCATTTAGCTGAAATTTCTATTTTAATTTCCAATCAATTTTTGTTTGAGTGGTATGCTCCAAGCAACTGTGGTTGATGCTTAACATATCATACTTAATGACATCACTAGGGCCTGCCCCTTGACATCACTAGGGCCTGCCCCAGAAATCTCAGGGTTTGGGATGCTTCTGACCCGGCAACCCTATGACGATAATACTATATTGGTTGGGGGGGGGAATTCATCTTAAAAGGCCTAACTAAAAAGGTCAGTTTTCAACAGATGCCTGAAAGAAGAAGGGATGGTTCCTGCCAAACATCTATTGGAAGGGAGTTCCACGGGGCAGGGCCTACCATACTAAAGGCTCATCCCTGGTGGAGGCCAACTGAACCTCAGGAGCATTCGGAATCACCAAGAGTGCCCCATCAGAAGATCTCAGTGGAGCGTAGGGAATCCTTAAGGTACTTTAAACCAAGTTGTTTAGGGCTTTATGAATTAACACAAGTACCGTGAACCGGGCCCGGTGGCAAATGGGCAAGCAGTGCAGCTCTTTCAGCAGCAGGGCCACATGTTGCCTGTAATCTGCTCTTGTAAGCAGCCTGGCTGCTGCATTCTGCACTAGTTGCAACTTCCGGACCAGATACAAGGGCAGCATCCTGTTTTCACAGTGGCCAACCAGATGCCTGTGGGAAACCCACAAGCAGGACCTGAGCACGAGAGTACGCTTACCTCCTGCGTTGTCCAGCAACTGGTATTCAGAAGCATACCACCTCTATGGTATGGCAGAGCATAGCCATCACAATTAGTAATCTTTGGTACCCTTCTCCTCCATGAAGTTGTCTAACCCTCTTTTAAAGCCCTCCAAGTTGGTGGCCATCACTGCCTCCTCGGGGAACAAGTTCCACAGCTTAACTACGCACTGCTGATTCTCTCCAGCATTCAGCTTCATTGGATGTCCACAAGTTCTAGTGTTATGAGAGAGGGAGAAAAACTATTAGTAGTAAAAGGCTAGTGTCTCCCTTAATATAGTAAAGGCTCAGTATGGAACACTGAGGTGGATATCATGCCTTTACGCCACACCTGTTTATCATAATGCTTTTTTGTGCTTTATGGAAGTCTGGCTTCCTGTCTCTTTTATGCCGGCAATGAGTGCTAAAACAAATGCACTTCAAGCCTTATAACAAGGTCAGCCTGATGTCCAGATTGAAAAAATGGAAAATGGACTGCCTTCAAGTCGATGCCAACTTATGGTGACCCTATGAATAGGGTTTTCATGGTAAGCTGTATTCAGAGGTGAATTTACCATTGCCTTCCTGTGAGGCTGAGAGGTAGTGACTGGCCCAAGGTCACCCAGTGAGCTTCATGGCTGTGTGGGGATTCGAGTCCTGGTCTCCCAGGTCGTAGTCCAACACTCTAACCACTATGCCACACTGGCTCTCTGATGTCCAGATTACAGTACCACAAATAGCCAGTTCATATTCAGTAGCTGGGAATCCTGTACATGTAGCCAGAGAGCAAGCCCAGCGAGCCAGAGTCCACAACCAGAGCAGCCAGCATGATGGGATACCACAGAGTCACCCTCCATACCAGGATGGAGCGGGGTGGGGCAGAGCATGGGCGAGATCAGGGGTTTGTGGCTGCAGCAGTGGGAATGCCAGATTGGCTTCATCAATGCTGCTGTGCAGCCCTGACGTCACCGTCATGCTGCCCCAGCACATACCATCCAGGTAAGTGGCAATGACATTGCTCAGCAATGGCTCCGCAGCACCACACCACCAGGTCAGCACTACTCCTGATCCACAAATCTGACTGTCTACTCACCATTGGTGAATATATTGTAACAGTTAATTGGAGTGCATGCATTATGGATCTGTAGAGATTTATTTATTTATTGCATTTGTATACTGCCCCATAGCCAAAGCTCTGTGGGCGGTTTACAACAATTAAAAACATTAAAATCAAATATACAAATTTAAAAACACCTTTTTAAAAAGCAATTTTAAAACACATGCTAAAATGCCCGGGAGAAGAGGAAAGTCTTGGCCTGGCGCGAGAAAGATAACAGTGTTGGCACCAGATGTACCTCGTCAGAAACAACATTCCATAATTTGGGGGCCACCACTGAGAAGGCCCTCTCCCTTGTTGCCAGCCTCCCAGCTTCCCTCGGAGGAGGCACCCAGAGGAGGGCCTTGGATGTTAAGCATAGTGTACGAGTGGGTTCATGTCGGGAGAGGCGGTCCATCAGGTATTGTGGTCCTAAGCCGTGTAAGGCTTTATAGGGTAAAACCAGCATCTTGAATCAAGCTTGGCGATAACCCCTAGGGGGAGCAAGGCATGTGAAGAGGTGGTTCCTGAAGCCAGAAAATATCCTGGGAGCCTGAGGGCCTCTGAGTATGTGTGTGGGAGGGGTTATTTTTACGACAAAGGCCTGTGAGAAGAGTTATAGGGAGATAAGGCCTGGGACCTTCTGATCAGTAAGGTGGCCACTTATGCATTGCCACACACACACACAAATGAGGACAAGAAGGCTGAGATTTGCATCAAATTTGCACATGCTAATTCATATGCATAGATGAACATTTAGAAATAATTACTATAATTTAAATAGAATACTATCTCACCATAAGGGGAAACAAAAATACGACCCGGGTGACAGGTGTGCCTGCTCAGTCTGTTATCCAGGTGCTAACTGAAGTTTGACAACTTCAAGGCCCCTCTCCCTGTCTCTTCTTACGGTTCTTTATCTTTAAACAAGACTTGGACCAGACAGCCCTTCAAATAGAGGATTCATTCAAACAGAGGGCTGTCCTCTACAAAGCAGGACACGTGGCCTCCCTATTGATTGCTGGATGATAAATGAAGACATCTATTGTTCTGAAGCTAAGCCACTTAGACATCATCACCACAAAAAGAGGACAAAAGATAGCATAGATGTGCAGGGATGGGTGGAAGGTAGTTTGCAACCTATTGGTAAGGCTCTGGGTGATTTGCACTATATTAGTGTGTGTTTTGGACTCCTGTTTACATAATGATGGCAACACCCCTCTCATCTAGCCTACTGAAATGAAGGAAGCTGGGGCAGTGGGGGAAGAACCAAACGTGGATTATTGTGGCAAAAGACTGTGAGCTCAGTTCTGGTACTGGAAACAAATTCTGAGCAGGTACTCAGGGGCACCCTATTCTTTTATTCTAAATGTAAATCCACCACCCACAACTTGGCACCATGGTTTTATACCTGGCTCTTGTAAGTCCACCACCACCTCCTGGCACCATCGTTTTACACCTAGATCTTATCTGGGGCACCATTTTACACCTGGCTCTTGTAAGTCCAGTACTGCCACCACCTGGCATCACTGCTTTGCACCCTTGGGGCTCTAGTAAAAAACACAAAGTTGATACCACAAGCCTGAAGTGTGTCTGTCCCTAGGCTACAAGCACACCTCCCCTCCAAGAGATAAGAAAGGCCTTACATAAGCACTGGATATTAGAGGAGCTGTATTAAAAGTTTGGATTTGAGTTGTTGGCAGGCTGGACCATTGATTTAGACAAAGCTTACAAGGTGTAAGGACAGCGCTTAAGGGGAAAATACTTTTTTTAAGCTTCATTCCTGTGGTGTTCCAAAATTATATTTCTCACTAAAAGGCAAAATGAGAGAGCAATCTTGCGTAAAGTACACTTTGACATTCTTTTCCTTATTTTCCCCCTCTTGGTGGTGTGCTATTATACTAGAGGGATGGGACTTTATGCAATGGGAACACATTTGGATGTAGAAATAGTTTGGAAGCACAAAAGTTTAATATTATCACAGCATGTTCTTGCATCCTAAAAATACAGGTATGGCAAAAATGGGAGAGAAGGCTGTAGCCATGTGTAACAAACCTTAGCTTGAAAACTACTCTTTTTTAACTGACCACAGCATTGTGGTTAAAAACTAGAAACATATTTAGAACTCTGTGGGGTGTTTAGGAGTGGATACTTCAGTGAGAATCTGGCACGCTTTCTGAGGCAAATGTTTCAAGTTTTTAAAAAATTATGATGATGATCATATGAAAACAGAGAGCTACACTTGGAGGGGGAGATTGAGCTTGAATTAAAGGAGAAGTGAAATTCTGAAGAATTTAAAATTCAGTATGAGATTCACATTTAAAATGTCAAGGAGCTGGACATTAGAGATGCTCCTCCCTTAGGTTTCTGGGTCCGGCACTGTTGTGACTGAAGCCCTAGTTGTCCATACCTGGTCTCATGGTTTGTCTCTTCTTGAAAAATCACAAGCTGTAAACCCAAGCACGGACCATAGTCCTCTCTGGAAACCTGCATGCTCACACATTCATGCTGCTAAGTCTAGTTTGGAGTTTGATTTAGAAATACATTTTGTAGGTGCTTTAATGAAACAAATTATTATGCATTGTTCAACGTGAAGGCAATCACTCTGAGAACTGTCAAAACAACGTTTCCTATAATAGATCTGAGGAAATTTACTTCCCCTTGTTTTTCTAGCCTGTGCCCAATCCATCACTAAAACGAAAAAGGGCCATCATTTGCTTTAACAACAACTCGTGTCGGCTCCATTTCAATAGAGGAAGAACATGCAATTTGGCATAAAGGTAAAATATACATTGCGTTTAATTAGTACCAAGTAAGGTAAGGGGGGGGAGGTTCCTCCCCATCTATTAATGTTCTTTCTTTCTTTCAGGTTCTAGTCCTAGGAAATAGGTCCTTTGTTTCAGCCTCTTGTCCTGCCTCCTGGGGTGGCTTTGGGGTAATGCAATGTGATGCTGTACCACTCTGAAGCTACTCTAGGAAGTGTAGAAGGAAGGAAGCAGCCATTCACACACTTCCTGGACTCTGAAATGACAGTGCTCTGAATCCCCTCTAGGAAGTGTACACAGAGAAAGCAGGCATAGAGGGGCTTGCAGCGCTGTGAGCAGCACAAGCCCCTTATTTTAAAGGTTAAGGGAAAAGACCAAGACATCCCACAGTCACCTTGTTCATTTAAGGCAGTGTCTTCAACCTTGGATCCCTAGATGTTGTCAGACTACAACTCCCATCTTTCCCAGCTGTCTTAGCTATTGGTCAGGGTTGATGGGAGTTTTCGTGCAGCATCATGTGGGGACCCAAGGTCTTGAAGAACAGTGAATTAAGGTAAGTGGCAGCTAGGGATGTAAAAAGGCAGCATTTTCCATTCCACCCCATTTTCATTGCATGCACCACTGTTTCTGTTCCGCTGCAGTTTGGATTCTGCAAAAAACAATGTGATTGCTGTCCTCTGTGGCCAAATTTAATAATGTAACTTAATTGCATTATTGTTATGTAATTCCGCACCATTCATTTCAAAGTATGGGGGGGGCAGGATGGGACATCCTCAACAGTATACTTAAAAAAATGATAGCAAATTGCAGACTGGAAAGAAATGACAGCAAACACTACTCATATTCACCTGTCTATTTCCATTCCTGTTTGCATATGGATGTCTGATGAGTGAAAGAGAAAGGGATCAGTTCTTCCCTCACTTTCTTACCAGGATGGTAAACACAAGGGGCTGGGGAAGAGAACAGATACCTCTTTTTTCACTTGTCAGAAAGACAGAAAAAAAAACCTTTCTCCCCCTTCTTACTAGGATTGTAAGGGAGGGGATGAGGCCAGAACTTGGATGAGATCTGCAACAGAACAGTGCAGACTGGGCACTTGGAGCTCCAAGGAATATATAGGAACTGGGGGATCCAGCCCTTCCTGGCTCTCAGCCAGCCCCTGAACCCAGCAGGCGTTTCAATGCAGTTTGTGCCCGTGATGCTACTCAAGAGGAGGGGGCACCTCAGTGAATGCTCTAAAACTCCTATCTGGCTTCTCTGCTGCTGTGGCCCTGGGGAAGATGAGGGAATGGGATCTAACGGCAGACCTGATGTTGGAACATCCCATCCTGGGCCAGGGATGACCATGCCCCTCTGCCTGGACCTTTAGAAGGAGGAGTTGCAGACTGAAAGGTACTGCTGCAGGGGTGAGACTGTGCTGAGACCATCAAAGGGCAAGCATTTCCACCTGCCTTGTCCCCTCACCCTTGCTCTTTCTGACATCTTTCTGGATGTATTTGGCTTTTAGTTGTTGCTTTTTAAAATGTTGCTGTTATCATCTTGCAATTTTGTAAATTGCAATTTTTTTCTTACTTGCATTTTGTATTTGTGTGTATTTTTTGTGAGCCGCCTTGGGGGCCTTTCTAGCCAAAAGGCAGTCTAAAAATAAAAAGTAACATAATATAATATAGCATAACATAACATAGTGCAGTGGGATTGGGGGTTGAGACAGATGATTTCTGAGGGTCCCCTTCAAGACTGTGATCTTGTATCTGGAAGTTGGGATCTGCAAAAGAAGAAACCTCCTCCACTGGTCTGACTAGTTTCCTTTGTTAACCTAATAGTTTAGCCAAGTCAGCCTGTGAGCTAATGAGTTGTTTGACTGATCAATCTGCATATTCAAAGGGATGTGGCCCAGAGAGGTCCTGTTGCTATTAGAACTCTTTTCAGGGGAGAGGCCTTCCTGCCCGTTCACAAGCCAAGAAGAGGCTTATATCTTCTAGTCTCATTTTGAAGGTGAGGCTGGAAAGACACACAGAGAGGCCTATCCTCTGTTTTGGGGAGCAAGATCCAATGGACTGTTAATACTGAGAACCCCTCCATCATATGCTCAGGTTGTGCACATGTATAAATAGAAACCATATTTCCTAAAAGACACCACAGTTTTGCTGATCTTTCCAAGGAAACCAAACCCTGGGTAAGTGCTAGAACCCCTGGAAGTCTCACACCGCTTGTGAACTGGGATGCTTGGAGATTGGGGTGGTGTACAACAATAATAGAATGTAACAATGGCTCCTCAGGATCATTGGTAGTGTGGAGCTCTACTGGAAGCTCTTGCTCCAAAGAGACCCCTGGTTCCAGATCTGGGCAGGGCACAACCTTGACAGGCATCTTACCTTCCCTCTCCCGAAACCTGGCAGTACCTCTGCATTCAAGGCCCCTGGATGTGAACTGGGATGCAGGAAACACTCCTGGTGGTTTGTATGTCAATGATTTATGACTAGGCTACATATTAACCATTTCCAGATTGAAATCCATTATTTAAAAGATCCAGCTAAACATTCGAGGCAGCTGTGGAAGTAGCCAAACCACACTGAAATCCTGAGAGGAATTTTGGAACACCCTTAATGGAAACACCTTTATTTTAGGGGATCATTGAGGAAGGATATGTGCCTTTGAAACAGGTTGAAAGTTATCCTTTCCAAAAGCTTCAATAGGCCTCTTATTCTGGCTTTACTGATCTATTTAAATAGTCAAAACAGGCAGGCAAACCGCCTTAACCAGGACGGATGCCTGAAGGTATAAATACTCCAGCCCACAGCAACCAGATGTAGTTCACCTTCTGTGATCCCCAAGACAGGTGGAAAACAACTCTGGCTTGTAAGGTTCCTCCTTAAAAGCTTCTTTGATTTAGGACGTAATAACTTTGCAAAGAAACATTGCTACAATAATCTGATGGTTGTATTCCTGCTACACAATCTCTAGGGTGTTTACCACCACCTAGCCCTGTAGCCAGGGTGGAGCAAATGGGTGCACCACATGCCCCCCAATCTGAGCTTTACCCCCCCCAAGACTTTTTTTAAATTATCTTTTTAATCTGTGACATGACAGACAATTACAGCCACCATTTAAAGAATGACATCTTATTTTAAGAACAGGAACAATTTAAGAACAGAACCCTTTGAAAAATTCAATGAATAAGGCAAGGTGAGTGCACAACAAAAGTCTCATCTGGAAGAACCCCCAAAAGTCTGCTCACTCAAAAATGTCCCTGACCATGGATTTTTCATTATCACAATCATCCTATATTTACTTCAGTGATCCTGTAAACAAACAGCCTGTGTCATGACATGGCCCTTGAAGAGTTAAATATTAGAACGTTGTATTATGAGTTAAAGTCTTTGGACTTTTGTTTGCTCTGCTTTTCAGTTTGTGTTCTCTA
Organism: Rhineura floridana; assembly: GCF_030035675.1. Taxonomy (NCBI): domain Eukaryota; kingdom Metazoa; phylum Chordata; class Lepidosauria; order Squamata; family Rhineuridae; genus Rhineura; species Rhineura floridana. The sequence continues at coordinate 106,266,736 of NC_084488.1, forward strand.
CTCAGTAAAGAAGCATATGTTTCCCTGCAGTAAGAAGTAAGTGTTTGCTTATTCTGCATTTACTGAGATAAGTAGAGCAGGATTGGGTGCTTATTGCTAAAGGGTGAAATAAAGAGATAACTTGAAGTGGTCTGGAAAAAAATTATTCAAGTTGCCTTTTACTCTTTTAAAGTATTCACTATACTCACAATCACAGTGGCTTCTTCTTTTTCTTGAGTACTTGATGGCAAAGGATGAAAACAGCCCTAGAGGAATAGAAGTACTACTGTGTGCACCACATTTAGCTGGCTGGCCACCTGGGCTGTAACTCAGGCCTAATTTCTGATTTTGCCAATGTGTGCAGGCAGCTTAGCATGATACCTTTTCGCGGTTTCTGTGTAGAAAAATAAACCCAACCACCAGTAAAAACATCCATTTGCTTTCCTGAGTTAGTTTTCAGTCACTTAGTTAGTCCTTTATTCAGCAACCAGTTAAAAAGTTTTCCCTTGATTGTCCAACAAGAAGGAAAATCCAAAGGTCAGGAACAATAGTAGAAGAAAGGACCCCTTTTTTCTTATGAAACAAAAAATAAGACAGGCATTTAGTTCTGGTGTTCATACTAATTTTTCCGTTAACTTGACCTTTACATAGCCCATTATGTAAGTTAACACACACTCTGTGTGGAGGAGGAGTGAGGGAAAGGTCACAGTCTTTCCCTTTCCCTGGACTTCATATCCTCCCCACCAGTACTTGGGGGTGGGGATTGGGTGGCACTATGTGCTTGCCCCTCAAAATGCCCCACCTAGAAATGTGGCTGCCCCACCTAACAACAAAGGCTGGCTAAAGGCTGCCATTTCTCAAATAATGTGTTACCTTCAAGTTAGCTTCCCCAAAGCCTTGAGTATGCTTGTGTTAACTCTAGAACCCCACTGGAGCAATATGGACAGCAAGCCTATTACCATGAGTGAGAAAAATGAGGCTAAGGCTGCAATCCTAACTATGTCTACTCAGAAGTAAGTCGTATGGAGCTCAGTGGAGCTTACTCCCAGGTAAGTGCAGTTAGGATTGCAGCCTTAATTGCAAATCTAGGTAATGTAAACCTATTTTTCTGTATCAGTAGGAGGTAGGGTTGCCATGTTCCTGGCCTGAGACTGATCCTGTATCTTTAGGAGAAGAGAAAGTCAGCCAAGTGCAGGTGTTCTTGCAACACTATAATGGGAAAGACCACAAGGTGGAATTCTCCCCCCTGCACAACGTTTAAAGATACAGAAGATGTCTTGGATGCCTGGCCTGGCAACCAAGAGGTCTTCTGTATCTTTAAAAGTGGTGCAGGAGGAAGGGAGAATTCCACCTTGTGGTTTTTCCCATTACAGTGTTGCAAGAACACCTGCACTTGGCTGTCTTTCTCTTCTCCTAAAGATACAGGATCAGTCGCAGGCCAGGAACCTGGCAACCCTACTTTGCACAGGTAGGAGGGGCCAACAAAGTGTGACATTGGGACGGATGGGTAAGCACCATAATAATCAGGGACATTGAGAATCCAGGTAAGGGACAGTGGGAGCCAGTGCTGCTGACAAGGTCTAAAGGCCCCTCAACATCAGTGAGTAAAGGAGCTAGGCCTCTGGTCTCCAGAGAGTACACATGTAGTGTGAGCATGTATGTGTGTGTCATCACAGGGTGGGGGGGTGGCAGATACAGTTTCTGCAGGCACATGTGCATGGTGCCAGTGACAGTTTCTCTGGCTTCCAGATGTGCTCATGGCCCCAAAAAGATTGGTGACCCCTTAGCTTAAAGGGTTCTCTGGATATAAGAATAAACCAGGCCGCCAGAAACGTCAAGAGCTTTAAAAAGAGGAACTAAATGAAAGTAAAGGATGCAATAAACCATCCTGTAATATTTAAAACAGACAAAAGTTTTTTCTTGTCAATTTTTGGAAAAGTGGCTTGCCTGGATTGGCTCCACCAGTGTGGCTGCACTACTTCAACCTCCCTGCTGCCTGCCCTCTGCCCTTCTCCCTCCTGGTAAGGGGCAGCTGTGACCCTTCTGGGAAGCTAGTGTTGCAGCTGTGCTCCATCAGGCGAGTCACTTCTGAAACAGACAAGAGATGGGGGGCATGTTACAAGTTTATACCAAGCCCCAAGAAACAATGCTTTGGGACTGAGCGTTACAAGCACCAAAACCCATTAGCTTGGGAGTGGGTGATGTTGCCCACTCTCCATCTTTATATTTTAAAGGGGTATTAGCTGGGAGAGGCAAAGAACTGTAGAACATGAGATGGGGGAATCTGTCTATTTCCTCCTTTTCTCTCTGTTTCTCATTTTTCCCGTCCTCAGTTTTCCACATTAGTTTGCAATGTTTTAAAAAAGGAGCCTCATGAAAATTTGACAGCATTTTAATGCACGTCTCCTAATAAAACAAATTTATGTGCAGTTTTGATCAATATACCTATTCTTGCAAGTAATATTCCCTATATGTGTTTTTATATGTTATTTCCACTAATATGCATTTTTATGTACACTTTACCCTAGCATATGCATTTTTCTACATATTCTTTGGCTAGAGAATTGCACTGCAAAATTTAGAAGTGCAAATTTCAAAGGATGATTATGTTTGTTTGCATATTTTTGGGGAAACTGCAAGTTAGGTAAGGTCACCTTTAAATGAAAACTGAATTGAGTTTCTCCCCCATCTCTATCTGAGACTCAGTAAAAGGTTGCCCATAAAGAGTAGGACAAAGATAGCAGAGATGGGCGGTTTTAGATTTTCATTGACTGTTGTTCTGGTTAAATGTTGTATTTTTATCCTTTTATCTTTTTATGTACGTCGCCTAGAGTGGCCATTGTCGCGGCCAGATAGGTGACTTAAAAATAAATTTTATTATTTATTATTATATCCTACCCTAGATGAGGTTTATTTAGTTGCCTGTTCTGACACATCTTTTTTATAACTAAGGACTGTAAGGATATTACAGATCTGCTGCAAGTTCAGCGAAGTTTGGCCTTTATTCATCCTGGTCCTCACTCTTATGTTTATCTTCCTTCCAGAGTACATAAATAACATGCTTTTTTCTTACACAATTAATCTCTGTGTAGGAGATTGTGATGTATGAAGTACATTGTACACATTTCCATCAGGGCTCAGCTTCTCACCTTCTCTCTCTGAACACATAACTGTATCTGACAAACTTTTATGGAATGTTTGCATAGCAGATCTTCAGATGAACTTGAAAGCAGCAGGCAAGTTAAGATTCTTTAATATTAAGCAGCAGCACCACTTGCTGGCTGTTTAAAAAATTACAATTTATTTTCACAGCAGCTTCTACAACAGCAGTAGCCAACGTATGTTGTTGGACTACAACCCCCATCAACCTCAGCTGGCATGGCTAAGTTGTTAGGGCATTTAGCAAACCACTCCTGCCTCTTACCCCACCGCTATGGTGTGTCGTTTTTTCTCTTCCACCTGATACAACATTGTTGCTGTTGTAGAACACTGAGCATGTTCCGTCCTCTTCTGGGGGGACTTTTAATTAATTTTGGCAAGTACTTGAGCACACCAGTGGCCCTGTTTTGGCCCCAATCTTGTCACTCTTGCCACCTAAATTCACTATTAGAGGGAGTAATTGCAGAGCTGATTACTACTGCTCTTTTAAATTTAGATTACTGAGATCATGGATGTGCAATCAGACAGAATAGAGAGATGTATGGATTTGTTCATGAACAATTAGAATTTAAATTAGCTTTATACATGGATGATTTATTACTATTTATTAGTAGATCTGAAACATCTATACCAGAATAAATAAAAATCAACAATAGTTTTGGAAGAATTTCAGGGTATATAATTAATGACCATCTACCTGTGTGAGTTTCTGCAAGACCTGCTCCCTGCATTTCTGGCTGATTTCCACCTGGCCTGGAAGGGTGGGGCCCTGTCTCTCTCCAGCTACAAAAGCAGCAACTGCTGAAGGGGCCAGAGACCATCTACCTGAGTGAGTTTCTGCAAGACCTGCTCCCTGCATTTCTGGCTGATTTCCACCTGGTCTGGAAGGGTGGGGCCCTGTCTCTCTCCAGCTACAAAAGCAGCAAGTGCTGAAGGGGCCAGAGACCATCTACCTGTGTGAGTTTCTGCAAGACCTGCTCCCTGCATTTCTGGCTGAATTCCACCTGGTCTGGAAGGGCGGGGCCCTGTCTCTCTCCAGCTACAAAAGCAGCAACTGCTGAAGGGGCCAGAGACCATCTACCTGTGTGAGTTTCTGCAAGACCTGCTCCCTGCATTTCTGGCTGATTTCCACCTGGCCTGGAAGGGTGGGGCCCTGTCTCTCTCCAGCTACAAAAGCAGCAACTGCTGAAGGGGCCAGAGACCATCTACCTGTGTGAGTTTCTGCAAGACCTGCTCCCTGCATTTCTGGCTGATTTCCACCTGGTCTGGAAGGGCGGGGCCCTGTCTCTCTCCAGCTACAAAAGCAGCAACTGCTGAAGGGGCCAGAGACCATCTACCTGAGTGAGTTTCTGCAAGACCTGCTCCCTGCATTTCTGGCTGATTTCCATCTGGCCTGGAAGGGTGGGGCCCTGTCTCTCTCCAGCTACAAAAGCAGCAACTGCTGAAGGGGCTAGAGACCATCTACCTGAGTGAGTTTCTGCAAGACCTGCTCCCTGCATTTCTGGCTGATTTCCACCTGGCCTGGAAGGGTGGGGCCCTGTCTCTCTCCAGCTACAAAAGCAGCAACTGCTGAAGGGGCCAGAGACCATCTACCTGTGTGAGTTTCTGCAAGACCTGCTCCCTGCATTTCTGGCTGATTTCCACCTGGCCTGGAAGGGTGGGGCCCTGTCTCTCTCCAGCTACAAAAGCAGCAACTGCTGAAGGGGCCAGAGACCATCTACCTGAGTGAGTTTCTGCAAGACCTGCTCCCTGCATTTCTGGCTGATTTCCACCTGGCCTGGAAGGGTGGGGCCCTGTCTCTCTCCAGCTACAAAAGCAGCAACTGCTGAAGGGGCCAGAGACCATCTACCTGTGTGAGTTTCTGCAAGACCTGCTCCCTGCATTTCTGGCTGATTTCCATCTGGCCTGGAAGGGTGGGGCCCTGTCTCTCTCCAGCTACAAAAGCAGCAAGTGCTGAAGGGGCCAGAGACCGTGTGTGTGTATGTGTGCGTGAACCTGCTGCTCGGGATGTCTATAGACTACTGGGGTTTTGTTTAGTATTATATGTTATATTTTACTCTGTTATATTTTAGTCTATGTACGCCGCCTAGAGTGGCCGTTAATTCAGCCAGATAGGCAGCCTAGAAATAAAATTTTATTATTATTATTATTATTAATTGGTGAAAATCTGAATTAGTGCTGGTGGGTGACTGTAGATCACTTAGTTTGTACACTAAATGGCAATTTTGTTGGTGCCCAGAAGTCTTTACAGTGCAATGCTACACACGTCTACTCAGAAGTCAGTTCTACCCAATTTTATGGGGCTTACTCCCAAGTAGGTGAGTGTAGGATTGCAGCCTTAGGTATTTTGGTTCTGAGAGATATTTCTCAGATGATTAAATTGAATTTGAGTAAGTTGATAAAGGAGGTTTCCAGTGATTTGGATAGATGGGCATTACTTAACCCCACTCAGGATTAAGCTCTGCGATGGACCATGATATTTGTTTTATCTACAAATCTTTTTATCATTTAACATTTAATATTTATATTTAATATTTAACATCTTATATCTTAACATCTAATATTTCAGCTAATTTAATACTTTTTCAATATTTAATATTTTAGTATTGAGTTTTGCAGTTGTTTATGTGCTTAATTATGTTTAGGTTTTTGGTGTAATTATTTTTATTTTTAAATTGTTCACATATGTTTTAATTGTATAGTGGATGTTTATCTGTTGTGAACCGCCCAGAGAGCTTCGGCTATGGGGCGGTATAGAAATTTAATAAATAAATAAATAAATAAACAAACCTTACCCCAAATACTAAATTTAATACACTTAAATTGAATATTATGCCACAGATAATATATATACTTCATGGTATTTCATTACATATTCCCCAAATTATTAATCCCCGAGGATTAATGGGATACTCTGGAAGTTTATATTGGATAATTCTCCATCCTGCTTATCACTTAAGAGAATGCAGCTGCCAATTGTGGAAGGTGGTTTTAATTCTTTAAGATATTAGCTTATATCATAAGGCATATTTGTTAACACATACAAATGATTGACAAGTTTCTCCTTCTATGAATACCCGAGTCTGTGTAATTTTAGAGATGGTTTATTTAACACCTCTCTTTGAATGGCTTCTGTTGTGGTCTACATATAATAAAAAGGAATGACATATGCTACCTTCAGTTTTAGGAACGAGAGGCATATAGTGGCTCATTAGTTACAATTTGACGCATATGCCCAAACTAAATTAAGTTTATGGGATAATCCAGATTTGAAGATTAGGCAGCCTTTTTTGTGGAAGAAATGGGTCAAATGTGGCATATATACATTAGATCAGCTAAAAAACGTACAAGAATTTTTGTCATTTCCAACTTTACAGCTTAAATATCAATTATTGAGGACTGCGGAATGGCAATATCTTCCATTACAACCTTTGCTAGTACCTATTTATGGCCCATCTGCTCTGAGTGCTTCAGCATCTCCTAAATTGTTGGAGGGAATTATTGTATCCTTACAGAAAGCTAAACCTGTAACAATTTTTTATAAATGTTTAATGGACCTTTGTAAGGCAGAAGTTCAGGAACTCAGGTGTGGAACAGGAATTTGAATGTATTATACAGCCTAAACAAAGAAAATTGCTTTAGAACCTATACAGAATGTCACCTTAGACCAGTGATTGATTCAGCAAAAGTTAGTATTTGGAGTATATTGGTCTCTACAATGTTTGTATAAGAAGGCACCGTCTGATACAGGTAGATGTTGAAGGTGTAATGCTGAGAATGCCTCACTGAGCCATATGATGTGGGCTTGTCCAGTGATATATTCTTTCTGGTCTGAAGATATATTCTTTCTGGTCTGTACTGGTGAAATCCTTGATATCTGCAGATGCACTTTTAAATTATATTCCTTGTGTTGCTTATATTAACTTATATGCTTAACTCAAGATGCATGTGCTGATGGGTACTATATCTGTAATGACAACTGATGGTGGTTTATAATGACTGGTGCCCTTCCTTGCCTGCTCACTTAAATGCAAAATGCAAAGGGGGGGCTGTTCCAGGATGTGTAACCCGTCCCACTGTCCAGTGGTCGGAGGAATGAATCTCCCAGGTTTGTCCGCCCTGTTCTTTCCCCTCAAGCCAGAGAACAATAAGGAGGCAGATTGGGCAAAGATTCCCTTATCAGAAAACCTGTATTTGAGTTGTATTGTGTGTTGCAATTTTTATCGTATTGTTCTATTAATTGTATTGAGTTTTGCTTGGTATGCTTTTGTACTGTTATCTTTATTCTGTATATGTTTTTGAGATTTTTTTTGAGTTTCATTTTGGAAAAAAGCGATTAATAAATAACATTAATAAATAAATAAATAATATAATATAATAATAATAATGCTTTATTTTTGTACATTCAGTATTTTTGTTTGTTGTATTTTATTTCATTATTTTTCCTCTATTTCTTTCCTTTCATTGTTAAATTTGCAAATAAAAATTAGTTTAAAATGCATGAGAAACACACTTAAATGCTGCATCATCCTCACCATCATTAAGATTGCAATCTTTTAGGCCACAATACTATGGACATAGTTCAATCCCTGGCCTCTTTAGGTAGGGTTGGGAAAGATCCCTGCCTTGTGCATGAAGCTGTCTGGTATATAAACAGTGCTTTGCTCCTCATATTGGTCAGGCTTTGAGTATTAAAACTTTGCCCGTAGCTGAGAATATGGCTAATGGTGCCTAGGCCCATTTGCAGCTATGGGAAAAGCATAAAGCATCAGGGATCTTAAATTGGCAACTATCTCATCCATGTGTTGGCTTACCAGAAGAGGGAGCAGCTGATCTTTTCACTGCTGCATAGGCATCACCATTGCCATGGTACAGAAGGTGATACAGCACCTATTAGTCTAGTGTCTGGTGACATAAACATACATGCTGCTGACAACGTTCATGTGGCTCAGGAGCAAATTTACAAATTTCTGGGGCTTGAAACAAGTGATTAAAACAGGAGGAGGAAGGGCTGCAGCTGACTGGTAGAGCCATGCATGCAGAAGGTCCCAGGTTCAAACCCTGGCATCTCCAGGTACGACTGGGAACGTTCCCTGCCACAAACCCTGTAGAGCCGCTGTCAGTCAGTATCGATAACACTGAACTAGATGGACGAAAGGTCTGAATCAGTATAAGGCAACTTCCTAGATCAAGGGAACACCTGTATACAGTGGCATTTCTTAATTTAGCTCCCGCTGCTAGATGTATTGATGGCCACTAACTCGGGTGGCTTTAAAGGGGAACTAGACACATTCGTGGAGGGTAAGTCTATCAATGGCTGCTAGCCACGATGGCTATGGCCTACCTCCACCATAGGAAACTGTATGCTTCTGAATGCCAGTTGCTGGGACTCACAAGCAGGGACAGTGCTGTTGCGCTCAGATGGGCTTCCCAAAGGCATCTAGCTGGCCACTGTGAGAACAGGATGCTGGACTAGATGGACCATTGGCTTGATATAGAAGGGCTCTCCTTATGTTCTTTTGACCTGGGTCTCCTGGTTTAATTGCTGTGCTATTTTAATGGGATTGTTTTATTGCACATTTTAATTATGCATGTTTGTATTTTAATGTTTCAATTGGATTGTTTTAATGTGTATTTTAATTGTGGATGGTTGTATTTTAATATTTCTGTAACTGGTTTTTATACTTATAAATCACTTAGAAGGGTACTTTGGCATTAAGCTGTATATAAACTAATAAATGATAACATTTGCCTTCTAAGAGGAAAGCATTAGGAGCCCCCAGAGTCTTCTCCTGCTAAGATTAAAAAGTGAACTGGAGAAGAATCCCTGGTTTAGCACTTCTCAACTCATGCAGCCTCAAACCAAAGTTCCCAAATGACAGCTTCAAGAAGCCTGGAGAGGCTTTTGTGCAATTGTGAGTGATCTCTCCTCTCTGCACAGATCTAACCTTTCACAGCCACTGATTTGGGTGGCTTGCAAGTAAGTCCTTGCAATCCCTGGCTACAAATATGTGAGTCCTCTCTCCTGGCTGCAGAAAGGTGTTTGGGTGTGGCTGGAAGTACATGCAGAGGTAGAACTCAGATTGGCTTAGAAATGAGCCAAACCTATTTCAAAATTTGTGGGGTGGGAGAGAGAGAGAAATAGCTCATCTTATTTCCAAAGTGAGACATGAATGACTTGGCTGTATCTGAACACAAGAGACTTCCGTCCACTCTTTACATAGTCTTGTACTCTGACCTTAGTCTAACCAAAAAGTTGCTTGATAAGGACACAGCTGCTGTGCGCCCACCTCCTGCTCAGAACTTGCCTTGGTCCAGATGGATCTTTCTCAATTAAGCACTTAGCATGGTGCTCAGTTCTAGCTGTAGGTGGTGATTTGTAGTTTAAGGGGGTCATCAACCTTTAGGGGGCTAGGGGCACATTTTGAAATCGAAGAAACTGGCATGGGAACCACAAAATACCTATTTCACAGGAGAAAACAAATATGATGATGATCAGAACTCCTGCTGCATACAAAGGACAGGCAAAACTCCAACACCCCCCCCCAGAAAAATAAAACACAGACAACAGGCAACACCCCCTCCAACCAAACAATTCCCCAAAAGCCAACCGCAGCAATAAAAATAAAAATAGAAAGGGGGGCAGGGCAGGGGCTTGAAGTGCACCAAGAGGGGTGTCCATGGGCACCACCTTGGGTACTCCAGCCATATCCCTACTTCTTTTGAATTTTCCAAAGTCCTTAGGCTGGCAAACTGAGACAGAGGGACTCTGGCCTCTACAGCACCCCATCTCCAAATATGAACTTGTCACAGCACTGCTTCTGCTCTCTCAGATTTGCACCCAACTGGCAATATATTAAAATCATGCAATATATATATATTAAACCAGGCAACTATTTTTTTTCTTTGACATTTTAAAACCTTTATTAGGAAATACATAGAGGATTGTTTTATTTTTAACTTACAACCATTTGTATAAAAAGGGTTTAAACAACACACACAATATTTTCCCAATACAACTATACATTTATTACAAAATATTACATATACATCCCATATTAATAATACCTCCAAGGCTGTTTGGTCAGCTTAAGTGCTCAGGCATTTAACACATGGCAAATATCTTCTATCTGTGCAGTAGCTACAGTTAATAGATGTCTTTGCATTCTCACACATGTACATACGGGAGTCGGCTACCATGTATTAGGAATCTATGTCTACCCTAGGCTGTGCATAGATGCGAATTTACATTTACAGGCAATGGGAAATGGCTCCTCTTTCAGATATCCCATTGCTCAAGCACCAGTCTTGTATCTGGAGTGCTCTAGTTATTCAGATTAAATTGTGATTTGGGGGGGAGTCAGAAGCTTTTTTGTATGTGAGCAGCTTTGGTGCATAGAAAGATCTGCTCCCTTTTTGTTCTCTTTAAAAATGAAGACTCATGTTCAAGCACATACCAATTTTTTTAAAAAAATTAGTACTGGGAAATGGTGTTGAGGAAATAGTCCCACATGCTTTCACTGCTTTTAAACAGCTAATTGTGCTAATGCAGAAGAGAAGTATCCACCCTCAAAAGAACTTTACAAAATGAAAAAGCTACTCTCTTCTCCAAATACCAAAAACTGCCCAAGAATGGAGGGAAGGAAATGTATTCCTTGTGTCATCAGTGATGTCACGGGCACTGGGCAATTGATGCCAGTGACATTGGCACAAGCAGTTTGCAGACAGAAATCTTCATAGCAGGGCACTTCACAGCTGTGAAACAACGGCCAAAAAAAGTTCTGTTACATGCCACTATTGATCCAATTTCTTGAATAGGGAGAACATGAAGTAAGGCCTCATGAAAGGTGGCTGCGGTTTATAGGAGACAAGTTTCACTTAAGATATCAGCTGCAACAGTGACAATCTACATGTCCCTGGACCTTTTATTTTGGTAATAAAATACCATTTCCAGTTGGGCTATTCAAGACACATACACAACACACCTGAAAAAATTCGGTGGTAGTGGCAGAAACAGTTTGTTAGGGCAAGGGTGAGGGAGCTGTGGCCTTTCAGAGGTTGTTGGACTCCAACTCCCATCAGCCCCAGTCAGAATGATGAATGGTCAGAGGTGATGGGAGTTGTAGTATAGCAACCTCTGGAAAGCCCCAGATTCCCAACCTGGGTGCTAGGCAAAGTTCCTGGTGGCTTCCACAGGTGTTAGCAAAATCTTTTAGTCTACCTCAAAATTCCTCAGATGTTTTACCTGAGGAGGAACCTCCAAATTTGCCTTGACATGCGCTTTAAGTAGAATTCAGTGGCAACCTGAAGATATGTCAAAACCCACTTGATGCCTTCTGCTAATTACCGAAACTGATTTTTTCTCCTTTGAAATCCCTCAGTAGGAACCTCCAAATTCATCTCAAATTTCTCTTTAAGTGAAATTTGGTGGTGACTCTAATTTCCAGCTATCAATATTCACATTGCAAAAAATGATAAAATAAATTAAAAGAAGAGATCACATCTTGATCTCAAAATGCTATGTAGAGCTGGGTTTGTTTTTAATGCATTTAATACCCATCCTGGCAATCATTATCATCATAATCACTAAAAGGCTTATTATGATAAATGTCAAGCATTAACTTTCGGCTTTCGAGCTCCATGCTCCTTGACCAGCTCTTGTCTTCCGTACTATCAGAGTTGCTCATTGTGTCCTCTCTGGATTGGCTGTGCCTTTCTATAGAATAACTGTTTTCCTCTCCTTTGGATTCACTGGTTTCTGTTGATTGGCTGTGTTGGTCTTGCCATTCTTCAGACCTAAGATCATTTGAATCACTGTCTTCACTACTGGCACTGTCTTGGGACTCTTTGCTGCTCTCAGATGATGTACTGTGTGACAACCTGCTATCACTCTGGCTGGATTCATCTGTGTCTTCAGGTGATTCTTTACTCTCTTCTGTAGACTTGCTGTTCTCACTTGATCTGCTGTGTTGTCTCTTAAACTCTCTGGATTCACCTCCCCTTGGTGGCACTTTTCCTACTTCGGTAGAGTCGCTGTCCTGCTCTTTAGATTTACTAGCACTGTGTTCATCTGATCTGTCACTTATCTCTTTAGACATTCTCACAGTCTCTTCATGGGAGCTCCTGCTATCTTCAGTAGATTCACTCTTTATGTCTTCTACAGATGCGGTGTCATTATCCTCTCGAGACTGACTGTTCTCATCCTCTGTAGACTGACTAGGCATGAGTTCTCTGGACTGGCTGTGTGCATGTTCCCTTGACTGGCTATTTGTATCCTCCCTGGACTGGCTGTGTATATCTTCTCTGGACTGACTGTGCACATCTTCTGTAGACTGGCTGTGTACGTCTTCTGTAGACTGGCTATGCACATCTTCCCTGGACTGACTGTGCACATCTTCCCTGGATCGGCTGTGCACATCTTCCCTGGATCGGCTGTGCACATCTTCCCTGGACTGGCTATGCACATCTTCCCTGGACTGGCTGTGTCTGACTTCCCTGGATCGGCTGTGCAAATCTTCCCTGGATTGGCTGTCAAAGTTCTCTCTGGACTTGCTATGACTGTGCCCTCTGGATGAGCGCTCTACAGCCTCTCTGGAACGACTAGCTCCATGCTCCCTGGATCTACTGGGAACTTTCTCTGCCAATTGACTGATGTTTTCTATAGACTGGCTTTCTTCTTTAGACCCAGCATCATCCTCTTGCAGGGATTTGTTCTCATCTTGTTCAGGACTGTGATCTTCATCCGAATCACCATCAGCATAATGGTATACTTTCCTGGCAAAATGTTCCACTGATTTGCTGTGATGTTTGGCTTTTCCTTTCCCATTTTCTCTGCTGCTTTCCTGGCTGCTTTCTTTTGAATGGACATCCCCATGAAGCATGCGAGAGTCACTGTCAAGGCTCTCAAAAATTCTCGGATCATCTCCTTGCATTCCTTCATCATCAAAATCATATCTGTCCTCTTGGCTGCTGCTGTAACTATCACTTCCATGTCTTTTGCCATAATCAGTAATGTGGTTGTTCTCTTTATCTAATTCTCTGCTCTCGCTACTGCTGCTGCTGCTGCTGCTGCTACTGCCATCATGGTGTCGGCCTATAGCGTTGTGACCATCTTGTCCCCCATTGGTCACCGAAGTTTGCTGATCACCTCCTTCGTACGGAGGTACAGTGTGCCCAACATCTTTCCCATAAGTGGCTTCCTCATTATGTCCATCCAAATCATCACCACTTATATCTTCATCATATGTCAGATCACTTGCTCCCTTCCCCGTGAATGTATACAAGACTTGATCAGGTGTATAAAGCATGCCGTCATTTTCAACATCAAACTGTTCTTTGGATTTTCTGATATCATTGTAAAGGTGGTCTTCATGAATCTCATTTTGATCCTCCTATACAAGAAGACAAAGTAGGGGTGGGGGCTTTATTATTTTACACAATATAAACTGTTTTTAGAGTTGCATAGGCCAAGTGCAGCTCTCACTTCTACCCATCATGCACTACAAAATAGCATCACTGTATCTATAAAAATATTAGGACTGAATGTAAATGCCCTTTCTAAATTCTCCACACTGTATTTAGGTATTAATACTTACAAAGTTATGCTGCAGAAATATCACACTGGGCATAACATATATGTTTTAAAATAAATAAATCTTACCGAAGAGCCATGTTGGATCTAACCAAAGGCCCATCTAGTCCAGCATTCTGTTCTCACAGTGGCCATCTAGATGCCTATGGGAAGCCCTCAAGCAGGACCTGAGTGCAACAACACTGTCCTTGCTGGTGATTTGCAGCAACTGGCATTTAGACACATACTGCTCCTGACATTGGAAGTAGCACACAGCCATCGTGGGTAGTAGCGGTTGATAGCACTGAACTTATCTAACCCCCTTTTAAAGCCATCCAAGTGGGTAGCCATTAGTACATCTTGTAGTAGCAGATTCAACAGTTTAGCTACAGAATGTGTCATGTAGTACTTCCTTTTTGTCTATCCTGGATCTTCCCACCCTCAACTTCACTGGATGACTCCTGGGTTCTAGAATTATGGGGTGGGTGGGTGAGAGGCTTCTCCTTCTCCACTTTTTCCACCCCTTGCATGATTTCATACATCTACTTATTGCTTAAAATGTATTTATCGTAGCATGGTTAGATTGTGAGCTGCTCTGTGGAGGATATTTGCCTAGAAAATTGGGGTCTAAGTACATAAATAAGTATAAATAAATAAAGGAAAGAGAGGAGCCAGGAGGGTGCAGAGGGCTCCAGGCAGAAATTGGCAAGGAGAATGAAGTGCTGGGTGGGGAAGGTAGCCATGAAACTTCCCTGAGACTTGGCACTTGGACAGAGAAGAAAGAAAGGCAAGGTGTGTGGTATTAAAAAGGAAAAAGGGCAGGGGGGTGTTGCTGGGGAGTGAATCTATTTAGGTGGGAGCTGCGATCAGACTTTAGAAACCAGCAACAGAATCTGGAGGCTAAGTGGTCCAGTTTGAGTGGGAGGGATCCTGGCGGTGGAGTGAGTCTGTTGAGGTGGGAGCTATGATCAAACATTGGAAGTGTGCAGTGGTCTAGCCTGAGCTGCCAGGAACAGAACAGCTGTGAAGAGTAGGAGATCTGGTAGCCTGCAACAGAGAGGATCATTCTGGGGACATCATCTTGTTATAGTACCCAGACAACACCAATGCACCAAAGAGGACTTGATGGACAGTAACACATTGAACAAGGTGCAAACCATGCTGCTTGCCCCACCACTGACATCGTGTGGCTGGGCTAGCCCCTCCCCAAGTCTGAGAGGTGAGCATGGATATCTGAAGAGGAACTTCAGGGTGGGAGGAGTCCTCTTCTGGTGTCCATGCTCAGCTTGTGGATGATGGAGAGACAGGGCTAGTCCAGCTGTGGGGCTAGCAGCACAGACATGTGGCTAATGGTGCAGCACTGCCCCTTGTTCTGTGCAGAACTATTCTCCATGTGAATAATGCATGAAGAGGTCTCCCCTTAATCCAGAGTTTAGAAGGAGGGGGATTCAGGGAAGAATGAACTAAGAGGATAATGCAAAAAAGAGGAAATCTTTTAATCCCTACAGTGAATTACCTCACCTGACTTTATGAACGTTCATGTTACTTAACTACAGGCTGAATTGAGATGATTAAAATTTCAGTTGTTTAATATGGGGAACTAATTCCAGCTACTGCAATTCTAAGATTTATACAGGAATGTTTTCAGTACTTACCAGTGACATTCTGTCAGCAGACTGAAAATCAGAACTGTCCCCATGCTCATGGGAATCCTTGTCATCTGCCCATTTCCTCTGGACTGCCTGGTGGTGGAGTCTAAAATAATTGCCCCCATCATTGTCCCACGGGCTCCATTCATGGTCGTCTTCTGAGGACCTCTCAAAGCTTATTCTGGAACCTTTCCTGAGAAAGTTGTTGCCTTCACTACTTTCGTGGCTAGTGCTCTCATATTTATTGACACTGTCATCTCTTCTTTGGCTTTCTGTGCTCACGCTTAGCCGGCTCCCTGGGTCTTCATCACTAACATCTGTGGAATCAGCTACTTCATTCAGACTTCCTTCGATTGCTGTAGGCTGTACAAAAGATGGAAATGACGGGATGTCTTACTGCAGCTTTAGCGATACCCTCTTTCGTATGCATATGCATTACAGTACATTTCACAAATAGTGTGGTTACTTAAAACAACAACAACACTGGAGTACTGGTAATATCCTATCTCATCCTTTCCTTACTTGGTGCCCTCCAGGTGCTTCAGACTGTAACTCACATCATCCCTGACCATTGGCCATGGTGGCTGGGGCTGACTGAAGTTGTAGTCAAAAACATCTGGAGGGCAGGAGGATGGGGAAGGCTGCCATATGCAATGTGTGAACATCTGAGAACAGGCCAGCAAATGCTAGCATTCACCTAAATCAGGGGGGAGGAACCTGTGCTCCTTCCAGTGTTATTGGACTAAATTCCCACATCCCTGACCATTGGCTGTACTGACTGGGGCTGATGTGAGTTGGAGTCCAACAACATCTGGAGGGCCACAGATGCACAGGTGTATTTCTAACCTGAGTGAGAGAGATGAGTCTCTTGTCAACAGAAAAAATTAAAGGAGAAAAAAAGAGGTCAGTGGCAAAACTAACATAAAATAATAAAGTCTCAATGATAACAAAGCAAAACAATCCCAAAAATTAATAACAATAAACAATGCAGTTATGGAATGGAGAATAATGCACAAACTGGGGAGATGTAGAACTATGAAGCTGTTTTGCCATTTATCTCTTTGTAAGTACAGACTAGGCTAGACAGTTTTGTTAGTTTTTGTCCATGACTGTAACTCTCTGTGTATTTTACCTGGCCCTCTGGGGTGTGGGTTTTAAGGAACCAAGTTGCTGCTATATTTGTGCATGTATATTTTATGTAATGAAGCTGCTTCTTATTTACCCGTGTGCATTCATTGCAAGACTAGTGTGGCCCTGAATCTGGTACTTTGGCTACTAACCACGGCTTACCGTATATTGGGTATTTTGCCTAAGGCTCCAGGACAAGGACTGCTCTTTTGTCTCTTGTCTGTTGGAATCCTTGGCAGGTCTATTTCTGGCACTTTGGGTTTCCCCTTGTCCCAGAGTGGTTGATCAGTTTAAGGAGTGGTGGCAGTCTACCTACCTTGCAGGGTTGTTGTGGCTTACTCAGCCCTGGTAAGGGAGGTAGTGGGTTGTGCTTTCCCAGGATTAATTGCCCTGGGTTTGGGAACTGAGTCCAAGAACAAGGGTGTAGTTGTTCAGGTTCTCAGGTGGCCTTGGGTGTTGGTAGTCTTCTTTTCAGCATTTGGCTGCATACACACCATACATTTAGATAGGGGTGTTGTTGTCTGGGGTCTCAGGGGGTCTTAGGCCCTTTACTTTTTTGGGAGCAGGGTCCCAGTAGGGTCCCTATGTTCCAGCATCCTGCAAGCAATCAGCATGGAAGGGGACCGTGTTAGCCATTGAGAAGAATCTTCTAACATGCTTCCTTGTACTTTCCTGCTGATAGGAGGCAATCAGAGTGAAAGAAGGTGTGTCAGCTACTGAGAAGACTCTACTCAGTAGCTAACACTCTTCCTTTTCATGTTATTGGCTCCTAGGGACGTCTGTTGTTGTAGGAGAAGGTATAAACAAGGATCTCATTCTCAACCCAGCAGCAAAAAAAAAGGGTGTGTTTGGCTGTGACTATCATGAAGGGACCTGTACTTCTGAATTTGCCACTACACTACTTCATTTAAAGCACATTTAAGGGACATGGCTTCCCCCAAAGAATTCTGGGAGCTGTAATTTACCCCTCACAGAGCTACAATTCCCAGACCCTTTAACAAACTGCAGTTCCCATGATTCTTTGGGGGAAGCCATATGCTTAAAATGTATGGTGTTTACATAGCCTTTAACTTCTAAGATAGCTTTGTAGCAAAATTCTCCATTTGACTGGAAGATAAACCGCAATGATATGCAGTGCTTACCCAGTGTTCTTCAGAGCTCCTGCGATGTGCACCTTGGTGTCTGGATACCTGGACATATTAAAAGAAGAAGATTATGAATGAACTGAATGAACGAGTGAATGAATAAATGAAGGCATGCTATAACTGTTACAGAAATTCTTCAGAATGAATTCAGCACAAAGGGCATGAGCTAGTCGAAACAATGTGTTTTTATGTCCTAATTTCAGTGGGAGAGCTGAGAATTTGCTTAAATCCCAAAATGTTTAAAATGGCATGGTTGTGATGCATTTTTTAAAAAAAAGTACTTACAGGACGAGCACAGGATAGAGCCCACAGGGAGATAAACAAGAGCGCAGTTGTCTTTGTATTCATTTTAGTTTCTGTAACAACATCAAACATAAAGTGTTTTAAAATTAGAGAGTTCACCTAAGTGGGCAGCAATTTAAGGCAGAAAGGATAAAAAGTCCCTCATCGCTGCTCCTTTTCACCTTGTTGCATACCTGCTTGACTGATGCTGAAAGAGGACATCGTTGAGTGCTGTTGAGGGTGCTGTCAGTGAGATTTTGCCTGTGCACAGCCAGCTGCTGTTTTCAGCTGTACATGGTTACGGGAACAAAATACTGGTTTCTGAAACAATGGGTGGTATTCAGCGCTAGTCCTACTCAGAGTAGACCCACTGGGAAGGGCCATAGCTGATTGACAGAGCATCTGCCTTACATGCAGAAGGTCCCAAGTTCAATCCCTGACATCTCCAGGTAGTGCTGGGAGAGACGCCTGCCTGAAACCCTGGCTGGAAAGCCACTGCCAGTCAGTGTAGACAATACTGAGCTAGATGGACCAATGGTCTGACTCAGTATAAGGCAGCTTTGTATGTTCTATATAGTTAATAGACATAACTTAGGTTCATTAATGTCAGCGGGTCTACTCTAAGTAGCCCAGTGTACGATCATGTGTAGCATGCTGTCAAGAAACAATAGTGGGAAACCAAATTTGCCTGTACGGTGTATTTTCCAGGCAACCATTGATTAATGGTTGCACAAAGTTGCACTTTAAAGCACACCACGTAGAGAAAGGAAAATGTCTTTTTATAGAGAGAGCATGCTTGGATTGTTTGCAAAATTCATCCTCTTGTGAAAGAACTAGTGGTTATAAGCAGTATTTTCATAGCTTTTCTGAGAAATTGAAGTGATTATTTATATTCTACGTAAACAGCTTAGAGGTTTTTACAATTTGTTGTATACAAAATTCTGTTAAATAAAATAAAATCAAAGGAGCCATCATTGCTTGTGTACCACCATGTTTTCATAACACTTCAAATTATACCCTGGGAAGGCTGAAAAACCCCCACAGAAGCAAGATCCAGCAGTTGCATTTTGATATGACTGTCATAGATGCCCTTTGGATGGTGCCCATCATAAGTAACACAACCGATCCCCCCAAACAAAATCTATCAAACTATTATTTAAATGCTTATTATAAAAAAAGTTTTTTAAGTACAAGAAAGAAGCAGAGGTGTATATACCCCGTTCATCCACATAAACATACATGTAACTTTATTTTTTAATTTTTAAGTGCTACCCTCCCCAGCAAAATGAAATTGATACAAATGATCATAAGCTTCTGGTAACGTGAGGTAGTAAATTTCATGACTGAGTTGCATGAACTGTAGGGAGCAGATTAAATTAGGAAAAATTGAGCAATCCCAACCCACAGCCCCAGTAGCTATACACAGAGACACACAAACACCCCACACAAAACATTTGTATAGTTATCAAGGTATGGATCCTACTACTGCCATGGTAATAGCAATGGAGAATTGACTGCCACAGCTCTAGATACATGATTACCAGAGTCAGGGACAAATGATCAGTGGTTCTAATCTATTAGGTATTAGCCCTAGCATCCTTTGTTTGCCCTCAGCCAGCCTCGACCTACCTACCTTCTTATTACAATCAGTCAGTGGGTGGCTCTGCTTGTCATTGGTTCTGGCTCTGCCAGTCATTAGCTCTGTCTCCACCTACTGCAGGTCTCCTTGTCTTCTACCCTACCAGTCCCGATGGGCACCAGTCACTATTGCTAATGATTAATTAATGCCTGGAAACTAAATGTATCCTTACAGTTTGATTTGTAGCTGCTCCTCTCTTTCCTGGTGCATATGTGACATATAGCAATAGTTTGTTCCTTCAGTGGTCTGTCCAATAAAGCATCACCGAACAATGTGGTGACCTAACCTTACCAACAACTTTCTCTCTTGAGCCACAAATTCAGGTCCTATTACTAAAAAGTTCCAAGCAGTCACATAGAGTAAGATGCTACCCTCAGAGGAACAAAGAAGACACCTGCTAAACAAATGGCTTGTCCACATGTGCGTGTTTACCACTTGTTGTCTGTGTGGCACCAGTTGATAACTTTCATGTGTAAAGCTCCTATCACAGATTAATAATAATCACTACAGCTAGAACGGTCACATCACCCAGTGACAACTGAAGCACAATATGTTTGAATGGAGAGACCATACCTTTGACTGAGAATCATCAAATGATAAATTAAGAAGTTATGAGATAACCAAGAGATGAACACACAAGTATATGAATCAGCCCTAAGCCCATCAGTGTATTCAACCAGTGGGGCCAAATATATTTCAACAAGAAATAATGAAAGCAAAGCCCATCTTATTAGCAGACCTGAAATTAATTTGGAGGCAAAATTAATTTACTTTTTTTTCTTTGCATGCATCCAAATGTGTTTTTTTTAAAAAAAATTCATTGTTCAATGTTTTTAATTATCAAAATGATTTTAAAACCCTTGTTGCATAAATTTCATCTTAAGGCTCTCATTCTAATCTTGAAGCATCAGATAATTAGAACTGGGACTTAATTATTTCCTTCTTCATCATTCTTATATGTCTTCATTAATCTCCCTAATTTTCTAAGACTTCTCATTAATGCAATGCCAACAGGTATCACCTGTGCTGGCTTTCATTCCTAACAACATTGGAACAAGGAAAGGAATGAAAGGTTTTACCTGTGTGCCTGTCTCAATACAGTTGCGCCAGGAATTTTTTTTTAATTGCTCCACCAAAGCAAATCAGTTTTGGATCTTATTCTTGAATCCCAGGTTTTGGTGTCTTTTATGACAGTGCATGAATTTAAACTCTGCTTCAGTTGCAAAAGGACCAATCACCAGCCTTGAGGAAGATGATGATGTCATAAGGTGTCATCAGGCATACGGCACGCCCACGCTTCCCTTCTGCCTCCAGATGGATATTTTTCCTAAAAATAACCCGTGGTTCTCAAAATGACTAGACCAGTTTTCATTTAATGAGAGATCTTGCTAAGGGTTCATTTGGATTTCTAAATTTATGCTACTTTGCATGCATGCAGGTTTATAAGTGTAAACAACTGCAGCATCACCCACATTTATACCCAGAGTGCTGTCATTCCTAAGTCGGCATTGTTTCCTGGTAATATCTGTATTACACCAGTAGAGTTTGTACTTAAATGCTCCCAAGAACTGTTTTTGGCAAAATTATTTGAGGGCTACCATATCTTTTTGCCTTACAGCCACCATGTGGGAGGACACTTAGAACAGCTTCCAAATTAAAATGAAACTGCTGAATTTGCCCTTTGTGGCTGTGATACAACAAAACTGTATGCCAGAGAGACAACGTGGAGAACTGTGTGCACAGCTGAGAGTTTCTTTAGCATTTCCACTGTATGTACTTGGGTTGTGGAAAGGCAAGGCATTTTAAAACTTTAAACTGAAAACTGGGTTGCCTCTTTAGTATGTGATTGACACTTCAAAAAAATTGTAAATTTTCCTCTCTTCATTTCATCATGGTTTCAAGGAACATCTGAAAGTGAATCTAAATCTAGACTCAGTGATGCGTGGCGGCATGTCAGTGGGCCAGTGGAATCCATTCTGGGTTTTAGTTTGAACTTTCAAGGAGCTGTCCAAGGTGCTGACACTAGGTACTAAAACTCACTGCCCCACTGACATGGAGATGCCAGCCATTCAGCACCTAGAACAGTACCTTGAAAGTTAAGACTAAACCCAGAGCAGATTCCACTGCACCACTGACATGGAGCCACCATTTTCAGTAGCATAGTGGCAATTCGGAAGTGCAGGGTCCTTTCATGTTAGTCACAATCACCTCCTTCCCCCCTTTTTTACTGCTGAGTTGAGAATAAGATCATTGTTAATGCCTTCCCTCACAACAACAGATGTCCCTGGGAGCCAATAAGCATGAAAGAGGAGAGTGTTAGCTATTGAGAAGGGTCTTCTCAGTAGCTGACTCACTTCCTTTCACTCTGATTGCCTCCTATCAGCAGGAAAGGACAAGGAAGTGTATTAGAAGACTCTTCTCAGTGGCTAACAAGCTCCCCTTTCATGCTTATTAGCTTGTAAGATCCTGGAGAAATAAGGACCCTACTGGGACTCTGCTCCCAAAAAAGTAAGGAATCTTAGACACCCCACTCATGACCCTGGATGACTACACCCCTGCTACTTTCCAGGGTTTTTTAAAACAATATTTTACTGGGTTTACAAGCACTAACATAAACATGTACAGAACATCCCAATAATAATCAGAAACATCTCTTCCTTCTCTCTCTCTGCCTTCACCCAGCAGCATGATGTGTGTCTTGCATGTGAATCAGTAAAGCAATAAACCATCAAAATAGAAACGGTTCCATATTGTGTGTACTCACTTGTATATGTTCTAAGACCATATATACCTAGGAAGCAAATTCACCCAAAAGAGCCATTGAGCATTTGAGGTGTCACTCTTCCACCCAGCCTCATCACATAGTTTATAAACGGGTACCAGGAGCCTGCAAATGTATTAGATGATTTTGCCCCTTGTAGAACTCTATTTCTTAGTGTCAGGTTTTCTGCCAGAGCTACAAACCACACTTTGGACTACTCTGCTTTCCAGTTTTACACTAATAGATGCACTATGAAGAGGTAGGGATGATTGTGGAATTTGATCTTTGCATGTTCCAATGTGAACAGACCTGATGTGCATCTCCCAGACTAATGGCCTGATCTGAACATAGATTTCCATCAGATCACAGACTTATAAATGAAAACATGTGAAAAGGGCACCGGCCAGAAATAATACTGATTTATCCATCCCTTGGAAGAGGCACTAGAAAGACAAGCACCATCAACTGCACCCAGCTTGGACCTAAATAAAACCTTGCCACATCCTGTTAGTGAGAGATGAGGAACTGGAGGCAGAGAAAGCTTATCCAAGCAGAAGAAAATCCATGACAGCAACAGTAACTTCCCCACTTCCCCACACACAGCTCAACCATTTCCTCATGACACCCACAAGGAATGTTAGGAATAGCTGCCAAGGAGGGCTTCTCCAACCGGCTGGAGAAACCAAGCTTTATATAAATTACTAAGAGGCACTTTAAAAAACAGAACAAAATTATCTCTCACAGAAAGGGTGTGCATATGTTGGTTCCAAGCAGGGCTTCCACCTCAGGATTTGGAAGTAGCTTCTCTTGATGATGGGATGGGCAAATCTGTCAGTGTCTCATTTTTCCAGCCTCAAGTTCAATTCTCTACATTTCAACCTCAGTTTATGTATTTTTTTAAATCCTTGTGAAAACTGATAACATTTCTGGTGTGAATTTCTCTGAACATACGTTTAAATGCAATTTTGCCTAATATGCACATTTTTGCAAAGCAATTTCCCCTAATGTAAAGCATTTTGTATGTTATTTTCACACACACACACACACACATTTTACCCTAGTATATGCATTTTTGTACACATTACTTGTCCAGAGAACTGTACTGTAAAGTTTGGAGAAGTGTGAGTTTCAAAGGATGGCTGCATGTTTAAAGGATGGTTTGCATATTGTTTCAAAAAGTGCAGATTTGGTAGGTTCCCCTTGAAATGCCAACTGAATCACATTTCTTCCCCCATCCCTGTTTGGGACATGGATGGGTCACTTGTGAGGTCCAAACAAGATGTGCAATTAAATACATAGCGGGCAGCTACATATGTTTCTTTTCCTTCGCAAATTACTCGGGGGGGGGAGGCTGAATTCTCACTGGGAAGGGAGCACACAGAAAGAGGAGGCTTCTGTTTTTACTCACCCACTGAGATTCGAATAGCAATTGACCCCCACCCTACATGGCAAGGAGCCAGTAGGGACTTCCCCCCTAAGATGCCTAACCCTGCAGAGGGCAGGGGATGAGATCTCCATTCTGATCTCTGTGCGGACATGCAGAAAGAAGTCTCTCCTTCCTGTAAATTGTGCAAATTAGTTAAGGGGGGGGAATACATTGCTACCTGCTATGCATATGTCTAGCTTGGCTCTAAGCTGCTAACTTGCAACCCAGATATTCCTTTTATATAGAGATGCTGGGGAATTCAATCAGAAATGGAAATAGGTTCAGAAATGGGACTCTGGAGTACCTTTTTGTTCTCTTTTCCAGAAGAGAAATGCCAATTTAGGAGGCCAGTGTGGGGCTCGTTCCCCCTTTATTTCAAACTGGGTGTGATTATACCACAAGGATACTTATATCACCTCTCAGCTTACAGTTTGCGCACTGAATAGCTATTGTTACAAATGTGTGGGGCCTATGTCCTAGGTGTGCATACCAAAAGTGGCAGTCTCCTTCCTTCAGGCGCCTGTATGCCCTGTGCTGATAACATTTAATAACTCTAATGATTATGAAGTTTAGAACACAATGAGAGCAAATGCTCATAAAAGAGCCTATTTTTTCATACTTTAACCTGATATTCAAAAGCAGGCCTTTGAACCTTCTGAATCTTCCCCTACCCACTTGAATGCCACATACACAAACTAGGGGTGGGCAGATCTGTCACTTTCCATTTCTCTCTAATCATAGTCACATCCTTCACACCATACATTTAAAGCACAAGGCTCCCCCCCTCAAGTAATCCTGGGAATGGTAGTTTACCTCTCAGACTACTACATTTCCCAGTACCCTTAACAAACTACAGTTCCCAGAATTCTTTGGGGGAGACTATGTGCTTTAAATGTATGGTGTGGGTGTGACCTCCATTTCTCCATTTTCAGCCTTCAGTTCTCCAAATTTCCACATCAGTTTGCAACTTTGTAAAGAAGTCCTCTTGAAAATTCATCAGACTTTTAGAGCAAAATTTTCCTATTTATTTATTTATTATATATGCACATTTTATATCCAATTTTCTTAGTACACACATTTTGCAAGCATTTTCCCCAAATATAATGTATTTTTATATGCTACTTTCACTAATGTATGTATTTCTATGCATACTTTCAACTAATATACACATTTTTGAACACATTACTTCATTGGAGAGCTGCATTGCAAAATTTGAAAAAGTGTGAATATAGGATAGCTATGTTTTGGTTCACACATTGTTTGAAGTAGTGCAAGTTAGGGAGTTTTGCATTAAAACGTGAATCAAACCAAATTCTTCAGCCTATCTCCACATCTGTGCAATGACACCCCTATCTATTTCTTAACCACTCTGAGACAATTTGTAACTATGGCTTCTTGTGTCCTGATGCTATGGGGATCCAACCTATTTTTCAATATCTACCACAAGCAGATTTGCAGATTGGCTCTATGACAACTTCCTTCCCCAAAGCTTCAAATCAATAGGAGTCTTCCCTAAAGTCAGAAGATAACAAGCTTATGTTAGCAACGGACAGCTTTCTCTTGGGGATCCTGTGGGTTTCCATCAATGGGTGCTGTAGGATGCTAGTTTTAAAAGCAAAAAACCCTCATGCTTTCGAAGTTTGGACATTAGAAATGGTCAGATCTGAACACAAGGGAATTTTAATCCAGCAAAATGTTAGCCTTCGGTGGTGGGTGTCAAATTTCAAAAAACAAATTTCAGGATTTCAAAGTTTCTGCTTTCCCCTTACAAAACAAGCCAAGTTCGACAATATGAAAGACCAAATTTCAAACCTCAAAAGTTAAGACTATAAAATGTTCCTTTGTGCCATTTTTATGAAGAAGTCGAGTGGCCAGTCATTACCTCCGTCCATTTTGGTGGAGCAACTGGACATGGACCCTCCCTTGCTTCATTCATTTTATATATTTATACCCCATCTTTTAGAAAAAAATTCACAGCAAACCAAGAAGAAACAACTACTCTGTGAGCAGGACAGGAAAGCAAAGTCTCTGTTCCCATTGAGGGAAATATTGCTCTAGTTCTGTTTTTGGAATGGGGGAACACCCCTTTTGGATTTTGCAGTACACAGAGCCATTTCAAACTGGGAGACAGAGGAACTGCTGTGGAATACACTGTCGGCGTGCTTGCTTTTGCGGACCGACAATACCTGCTTAACCTGTACATTTGTAGATAAATCTGCTACACCTTTCGAAAGGAAACAAATCTATCCACTGCTCGGGGAAAGGGGAATGTGAAACAGAAGGTTTTTCAGTGTACTTCAGTGTACTGAGGAAAGTTCAGGAAGTGTAGAATTTACACTGGTTCAGTTGTGGCACTCACTGAATTGTGCCTGGACTGGCTGCACATGGAAAACACATTTCTTGTGACCAAATGATGTGCATATCAAGTAATATATTCACTCATGAACAAATGTGTTTAGAAACCCAACCATTGGATTCAGGACAAAACATGATTGCCCCCTGCACAATGATAAACTGATGTGGCTCAATACTTTCTTTGATTTACTTTTGAAACTGAGTAAAAACTGGGTGGAACCATTTCCACCAAAAGAAAAATGAGACAACATGAAAAATAATAATTTATTTTACAGTTTATACACACTGCATATTTAATCTTCTAAGAGTGTAATTTTGGAACTATGATATTGAACAAATAAAGAAAAAAATCAGACCAGATTGTGTTTACCAGGAGTTCTACCTGCAATGGCTCATCCACACATGCAAGCCTTGATGTTGCAGTTAAGTAATGAATAACATTTACATGAATCAGCCCAGGGTTTTGTTTTTTTGTGAAGGAACATGTATATCAGAATCTGTGCTTTAAATTATATTGTCTGTTTACCAACAATCAAATATCCGTTGTGTGAAGGCGTATAATTTATTGCAAACAAAACTGTAGCACTCGAAAATGTATGGACACAGCATTCTGATGCTGTATGAACTGGGTGGCAGTTTTTCTTCTAATGTCTCCCCAGTTTAGCTTTGACCTTGATCCTAATCACACTTCCTTGGAGGTCCCATGGATTTCAACGGCAGAGACTTCCAGATGTGTGCTTAGCACTGTTGTCTTGGCTTCTATAACTATGTCCATTCTTTCTCTGCCACCACGAGCATTTCCATTGCAATAAGGTATATTCATTCGGTTCTTCCTCACCTTATGTTAATAATCACTAGTAGAGTCATTGCTCTCACTGCCTTCACTTACGGATTGACTTTCAGTGTCCACGCCTTCTGATTGAGCATCACTGTCACTCTCCTCGCTCACTGCAGATTCATTGTCGCTTGTATCTTCCTCTGTATCTGAAGAGCTGTTGCTGGCAGTATTATTTTCAGCACTCAGAGGTGCACTCTCACTATTGCTGTTGGATTGATGAGCTGAATCACTCTCACTTTCATTGCTTGTTAATTCACCACCATCCTCACTATCAGTGTCCGACTGGCTGACGTTTTCACTCATCCCCGCCTGACTGCTACTTTCACTAGGGTTTGACTGGCCACTGCTATCACTCGCGCTGCTGCTATCAGACTGGTCACTCTCACTGCTGCTTTCATTCTCGCCGCTGCTATCAGATTTGCTGTCACTCTCACTGCTGCTGCTGCTCTTGCTCTCGCTGCTGCTATCGGATTTGCTGTCACTCTCACTGCTGCTATCAGATTTGCTTTCACTCTCGCTGCTGCTATCAGATTTGCTTTCACTCTCGCTGCT